>NC_060079.1:31787878-32090909 GCF_922984935.1 Meles meles
GAGAATATTCCTATTCTTAGGAGATGCACACTGAGCTATTTAAGGGATAATGTAAAAAGAGGTCAGGGACTCCCAGATGTTTCAGGGGGGAAAAAAGGACATGTACATGTGTGTACATGTACACGACACACAGAACAAGTGGGAATGAGAACACAGGGTGGTAAAATCTTAATAGTTGGTGAAATCTAGGTGAAGGAGATAACAGGTGTTCATATTCTATTCTTTCAAATTTTCAATATGTTTGAAAAATTGCAGAATATTTCTTCTAGCTAAATACTACTTTCCTTTAGAGGAGGTTTGGCAAATACAAGTTTTCTGTCTCCTTACATTTCCATGGATATTTTGACATAATTAGAGATTGTTACCTTGGCAAATACCTAGTTACTTGTTACCTTGGCAAAAACCTAGTCATGTGATTGAATCTTATTCAATTGAAGCTTCCCCTTCCCACAAAGGGCTTGGTGACATATTTAACACATTAAAATTTTACAAATGATAATTAAGTGTGTTTTTTATTGTGTTTCTCTTTTAAGGAGAGTTTTGTTTAAAAATTTCCTTGGACGGGGCGCCTGGGTGGCTCAGTGGTTAAGCCGCTGCCTTCGGCTCAGGTCATGATCTCAGGGTCCTGGGATCTAGCCCCGCGTCGGGCTCTCTGCTCAGCAGGGAGCCTGCTTCCTTCCCCTCTCTCTGTCTGCCTCTCTGCCTACTTGTGATCTCTCTCTCTGTCAAATAAATAAATAAATCTAAAAAAAAAAAAATTTCCTTGGACATTTTCTGTAGAGAGGATATATTAAATTCCTTACAACCTCTGTATAAGTTATTTTAAAAATTCACTTGATTATACATAGCTATTAATGCTTCTGGGAATATACATCATCAAATTCCTCTAGCCCAGTAAATAGTTTGGTGGAATGACTAGGGAGGGAAGTTATAAAGATCCCTCTCATTTCATACCTTTACTTTACAATCAGCTTTCGTATATTATGTGAGTGTAAACCACACGTCAGGGAACCGTTTATATTTTCAGGGAGCTGAATCAAAGCAACTGGGCCGTGCTTCAGCAAGTCGGCTTGTCAGGCTACCTTAGGACTTCAGCAGCACTGTATCTGTAGTCCGATGGCCAGGAAATGACAACCCTCTTCCTTGAGAAATACCCAGGTTCTCCCTAATGGTCGCAAGAGGTTTTACAGATGAAAACAATTTCAGCAACAAAGTGGCTCTGAGCATCATGTTGAGGTTTTTGGCTCACATCGGTTAGTAGTACTTCCTTCGAAGCATCCCATCTTCATTACTGTTGATTTTCATCACTCCTGTGAGTACAAACCAGGCTCCGTTCTGTTTCTAGAGGCCACTCCGAGTAGATAGAAACAAGCCATAAGAACAGTGATTGGTTTCCTTCACTTATTTTTTATTTTTGTTTTAATTTTGTATCCTTGTTGAACATGGATGAAAGTTGAGCCAGATAGCTTTTTCAGGGCTTTTTGTGAAAAATACCAGTCCTCTGTCATCTGCCCTCAGACACTTTCCATTTCCCAGCCCAGAGACTACTCCTTTAAACTTTGAGCTGTTTGTTTGTTTTTTCATGTACTTACCTCTGTATCATTAAATTATATATATATATATATTTTTAGAATAGTTGACATACAATGCTACATTAGCTCCAGGTGTACAGTATAGTGATTCAACAAGTTTATACATTCCGCTATCTCACCACAAGTGTAGCTATCCCATCCCCATACATCACTACTCATCACTACTGCAATATCATAATATGCTTTCATTGATATTTCTTGATTTATTTTTCAGTGTTAGGCCTTACTGATTGATTTCTTCCTATGGAAAATTAAGGTTTAGCTCTTTTTACCACTCCTCCTCCCAGTACATATAATACTTCCCATCTCTCATTCTTCCTGAGTAGTTGTGGAATAATTTTCTTTAGAACTTCACTCAATGTCTGCATGATTATCACAGGATAAGGACTATACAACAGGTGAGTCATTTGGTAAACTACTGTTGTTTTCCTTTCTTGCATACGTTTTATTTTTCCTGAAGTTAGCGATTGCATGCATATGAAGAGAGGCAGATACAGAGATAAATAATTACAATTCAGCTTTTCAATGTTAGATCAGAGATCTCTGCAACAATGTGGGAACACAGAAGAGGAAGTTGACCCTGTTTCTTATGAATTTATCCCTTTTTCATCCCAGACGCTTCCCCTCTTTTATAAATCTCTTCTCAGCATGTTGACGCACAAGAGGCTTTTATCAGTTTCGTCTTTGTCCCGTAGTGCGTTCCCACCAGCCCTGATCTGGACCTGCTTCCCTGTAGCTCACATGTCATGCTAGATCTCTGTCCACTCCCACTTTCCCATTTCCTCTGGTCTCTTCTTTCCCAACTTTTGTCAGTTAGATATTGAACCTCCCGGGCTGACCTTCTGATTTCCTGTTCTTTCTTAATGATCTGTCAGTTTGTCTCTTCACTGACTTCTCAGAGGCAAGATGTCTAACAGTTGATTCTCCTCTGTCTGAGATATTTCCACCAGTTGGAAGTCTTAATTCCTTTCTTATCAGTATTCCTCCTCTTTTTGCCTGAAAAACGCACTATTTTCTTATGATTGTAAACATTTCATTGCTAAGTAGTCGTGTTACAGAATCTGCTTCACTCTGATGAGATGGTTAGTAAATGTCTTTCTTTTCCGGCTAAGCGTGATTAATTTTGTGGCCCATTTTTGACTTCTGAGAATAAATATGTTCTCTTTTAGGATTATAATAGACTATAGTAGGGTGGAATACAGTAAAGTTTATGCTAGTTGACAGTATTTCTTTCAGGGCTCTGTTTACTAGGTAGGGAGCTGACAGGTTGACCAAAAGAACATAGCATAGCATAAAGTGGGGAATTTGTACTCATTGAGGAAGTTAGTTTTTCATGAGCTGCTCTTATAAGTAATATGACCCGTTATCTAACAAGGGTTGATCCTATATGCTGTGCATATCTAATATGCTGCTCTTGGCATTAGCATTTGAACTATAAATTAGAAACTCATCGTCTGAGTCACCTATCCTTTCATTTCTCTGGCCTAAGCACAGAATTGAAGTTCAGCGAAATGATTATTTCTGATAGTCTTTAAACAAACTGAGCTATTAATGCTTTTTTCCTTGGGGAATTGTGAGATAGCGGAAAAAGTCAAAGTTAAAATGAAGGGAAAGCATGGGCGCCTGGGTGGCTCAGTGGGTTAAGCCGCTGCCTTCGGCTCAGGTCATGATCTCAGGGTCCTGGGATCGAGTCCCGCATCGGGCTCTCTGCTCAGCGGAGAGCCTGCTTCCCTTCCTCTCTCTCTGCCTGCCTCTCTAGTGATTTCTCTCTATCAAATAAATAAATAAAATCTTAAAAAAAAAAAAAATGAAGGGAAAGCAGATTTAAGAGCTTCTTTGTCTCTATACCCAGTTTAGTAAATTTCCATACCTATTTGTTTTCAGATGGGACCAGTTTGTTTGTTTTTTTTAATTTTTTTTTATTTGTTTATTTACAGCATAACAGTGTTCATTGTTTTGGCCAGATGGGACCAGTTTTTATATTTATATCTAGCAGGACTCCTTTAGTTACAAGTAAACAACCAAAAAGTTGAATCGTTGCAAAAGGAATTTATGGGTATTTCACATGGTCAGAGGAGAGGCATGGATGCAGTTGGGCCTCAGGATAGACTGGAACTTAGGACTTTAATGTCCCAGGATGTAATGTTACTCTATACTTCATCTCTTTGTCTCGAATGTCACAATACCTGACACATAGTAAACCACTTAGTAAATGTGTTTGAACAAGTGAATAAATCTTAATTTGTGGAAATTCTGGGAAACTTGAGGTAAAGGTATTTCTATTAATCTGGTTTTAGATGACCTTCTGAGCTAGTAGTGCTTTCTTTTATGAACCTACCAACAAGAATACTTTGCCTTTATGACAAGTCTGATACCACAGGGTCTCATAATTAACAGCCACTGTCAGTGGGCTATGGTGCCTTTCAGCTTTATAGTGTGAAACCCAATTTCTAAACAATTGTTTTTGACTCCTTTGCTGACCTATTCTAATTCTTCACCAAGATCATCTATCTTGATCAGAACCCTCTGCAGGCATTCTTTGCAGGCAAATACGTAGCTAATATGCCCTTAGATATGGGATCAGAAATGTTAACAACTTTCCTTCTCTTGTTGCAAGACACCAAGAATCAAGTGGGCACGGTGGTTAGAAATAGCATGATGGCCATGCACACCAGACACTATGCCTGCATTTCTCACAGGAAATAAGGACCAAAATAGAACCGCTTCCTTTGATGAGAAAAACTTCTTTGGGGAAAGGAGGAGTACAAATACTATAGGCTGCTAAATGTGTCCCTTCCTGCCGTTGGTCAGACCATAGATGAGGGAGCCAAGAGCCTGTGCATTACTAATTGTTTATTTTGCCAAGAAAGGGCTTATGGTTATCACAGGGGAGCAATAAAGATTAGTGGCCTAGTCTCAGTTATAATTATATATGCTCTAATGCTTTTACATTTTTATTGTATATTTTATTTGTATTGATTGTGATTGAGCACTGAAAACAGTTTATAATCTCCCACTTTTTCTTGACCAGTGATGAATCATAACTGGACATCAGGTGTAATCCTTGATTGATTAGCTTCTCTGGACCCTTTTATTTTTTACTCCTATGCTTGAAAACAGGTAGGATCTGAGCATTCTCTCTTGCCTCCCCAGAAACCTCAGCATCTTATTGCTACGAAATTAGGCCATGTAAGTTTTTAACAAAATTCAAGGTAGATCCAGGATTTTATGCCCAAGTCTTTGTGTTTGATTCTCAAAATAAAGAGCCTTAAGCAAATTCTCATTTTGAAAAAAAAAAAACAAAAACATTTTTTCCAAACTCCATGTCTGTGAAGAGTCTAATGATTATTATGTGTTTGGGTTTGGTGTTTTTCATAAAGAGGATGCACCTTCTCTAACATATTCATTCAAGACATTTAGATTAGCTGTTCTGCTTTTAGGTGAAAAACCATTATTCCCAGTTCTTATCAGTTACCTTTCTTTTGTCCTTGCCATCAAAGGTCTTCAAAAAGCTTCTTGTAGTGATGTCTCCTAACAGCAGCAATAACATTTATTTACTTATTCAGCATCTGCTCTCTTCCAACTATCACCCTAGACCTTGTGTGGTATAAGGATGAGTAAGGGATGTGTCCATGCAGTTTGCTACATTGCGTAGGAAATAAAGGTGAAATACAGGCCACATAGCCTGTAGGTTTAGAATGGGAACACTAGTAATAGTGTAGAAGGCCAGTTATAAAATCCTCTTCTGGCTTATGATTAATGTCTTTATAAAAACTTCCTGTGCTGTTCTTTCAAATTCCTTAATATACACATTTCACAAAAATTACCCTCTAATTTCCTTTAGAAGAATGGACTGTATTAGAGTCTTTCTTCTTTTGTTAATAGCTTTTTTGAGGTATAATAACATGTAATAAACTGAATATTTAAAGCATACAGTTTCATAGCTTTTGATATTCATAAATACTTATGAAACTATCACCACAGTCAAGATAATGAATATGTCTATGACACCCCCCCCCAAATGTCATCAGACTCCTGGAGAACCCTCTCACTTGACCCTTGTCACCCTCCTCTCCCACTCCTAGGAATCTGCTTCCGGTTACTTGATACATCTTATATTTTCTAGAGCTTATAAATGGGATCACATACCTTTTTTGATCTGGCTTCTTTCACTCAGCATGATTATTTTGAGATCTTTCCAGTTGTTCTGTATATCACTAACTTACTCTGTTTTATTACACTGGAGCAATGGAAGCAGTGGAGGGCACTTTACTCTCTAAAACTTGTATTTACGCCCCCAGGCAAACATATTGACCTCCATACTTTGACTTTTGAAATCTTTTTTTTAAAAAGAGCATTTTGCTTTTTCAGTCTTTAATCCTTATGAAATATTTACTTATCTGAAGCTAAGCCATAGCTTTAGTCTCATTTGTTATTCGTTGTTAAATTCTAGTGAAATTAAAGTTAACCTTGGTTTTACCTTTTAACTGTGCTTGTTTCCTAATTCTCAACTATTTACCACTTATCCAGCCATCATATTACATGCAGTAAGTTAAAGTACATGGCAGATCCTCAGGAGTACTCTGCTCTCCAACTTTCAGACGTGGAGATCCTGTCATTATCAGGAAATGACTTTCCATATGACCTATTTATATGTAAGGAAGCCTTTGGGGGAGACCTAGCAACACAACGGTCCTTATCCTGTTATTCAGTAGTTTGCTGGCTGTTTTTACAGTCAGTGTACACTGCTCTGCCTGACACATCAACTGACCACTTTAAATTGGGCCAGCTTACTCGGGTACCCTGCTAGAGTCTGTGTCCAAAAGCAAGCCAGGGACAGTGTATGTTCTAAGCAATGATCATCACCTATCTAAACTCAGACCACCTAGCTTACTGTCCTGTGGCTTGTTCTTATGTTAATTGCTCTTCTAGTCCTAAATTCACAGTTCAGCTGTGGTACCTGCTTCCTGATCTTTTAAGGACATAAATTGGACTTCCTCCTTTGGCTTGCGTGTTGGATTTTGGCTTTGTTTATTCCCTGATTTAGTATCCCTCATTATCTTGAGTAAGCAACTACATCTGCAGATTTAATTTTGTGCAGTCAGATCACAAAAAAAAAAAAGGCAGCTCTGGCTCTCCCATCTTCTTTTGTCCTAGCTAGGAAAGAGGAGAATCAAGGATGAATCCAACATCTGTTGTTGGGCCACGGAGCTGAGTTTTCGGGAATATGGCAAACCACTTGGCAGAAAGGGAAAATGGAAAAACCTTCCCTTTTAGCTTTTAGATCACAGAATTTTCTGTTTCTAGATTCTCTTGTGTGATTGTCTAATTGCTGGCAGTCCTCAGTCAGTGATCTTGCTATCCTCAGAACTTTCAGGTTCTCCTCATGTTGTTATTCTTTCCTGTTTTCCCAGAACAACTCCTTTGGACAGATCATTCCCATGCCCTGCTTGAATATCTGTAAATAAGGATTTTTTTTTCCTACCTAGCAAAATGAAGTGGTATCTGGTAGCTTTTATGAATACTTCTAGACCTTTCATATGACCATTTCTAAAAACTGCTTCCCCTGGTTTGCACATTATGGTGTGGCCTCTGAAATTACAGATCATGTAGTCAGGGACTCAGTTGACTTACCTGTTGTCTCGGGAGAGCATTTCTTATCTTAAATCTTCAGACTCCTTATCTGATTTTCTCCACACATATCGTACCTCCTAATGTTCTAGCTGCCTAATCACTTAACTGTTGGGTTCTGTTACAATAATTAATGGCAATGAATAGTCCATTTCTGGAGAAATGCCAGTTATGTACCTGAATTTTTATTTTTGTGAAGATCTTGGTGGGTGTTTGCATTTTATCTTTTCTTTCTCATAGCAAGGGTGATATTCCCCTTTAAAGTTATATTTCCACTGGGGTTTAGAGTACAATTAATAAGAACTGACAATATCACCCGCATGATTATGTCATAAGGGGTGTCTAGTCTGTCTCCAAAACATACTCAAGTCATTTTGCAAATGATGGAAAGTCTTAACCTTATTCTTCTAGAATATTTACATCCTCAGTTTCCCTAGCAGGGATTTATAAAAGAGGTCACTTTAAAAATCACAGTATTTCTGGGGTGTCTGGGTGGCTCAGTCGGTTAAGTGTCTGCCTTCAGCTCAGGTCATGATCCCAGGGTCCTGGGATTGAGCCCCACATGGGGTTCCTTGCTCAGGGGGGAGCCTGCCTCTCCCTCTGCCAGCTGCTCCCCCCACTTAATGCTCACTCTCTCCATTGCTCACCCTATCTGAAATGAATAAGTAAAATCTTTAAAAAAAAAAAAATCACAGTATTTCCTATAAAATGACAAAGGAGTGAACTATATAAAAGTTTAATTTTTTCTATCTTTTGAAGACCCAAGTATTCTTCTTTTTTTTTTTTTTTAAGATTTTATTTGTTTATTTGAGAGAGAGAGAGAGAATGGGTGCATAAGCAGGGGGAGCGGCAGAGGGAGAAGGAGAAGCAGGCTCCCACTGAGCCTGATGTGGGGCTTGATCCTAGGACCCTGGGATCATGACCTGAGCCGAAGGCAGACACGTAACCAACTGAGCTGCCCAGGCGCCCGAAGACCCAAGTATTCTTATTGTCAATCCAGATTTTAAATTTAACCTAGCCCCTTATGCTGCTCAAATTTTTCTGTATTGTGAAAAATGTTTTCATCCTGGATCTTATTCCTTGGTCTTTCTCTGATTGACATAGAGTGGGTTCCTTGCAAGACAGGGGATTTTTTGAATAAAGAAAAGGAACCTAGGTAATGAATATGACCTGGATGGGATTTTGTCTCAAGGGACGATGGAGAAAATTTACTGGAGACATAACAACATATCCAAATAGTGATTTGTGCAGCGATAGAGATCATCTATGGAAACAATACATCATGTTTTAGCAGTAGATGATTCTTTTTTCCTTTTTTTTTTTTAAGATTTATTTATTTATTTGAGAGAGAGGAGTGAGTGGAGGAGTTACAGAGAAAGAAAGAGAGAATTTTAATCAGGTTGCACACTCAGCACAGAGTCCAGTGTGGGACTTGATCTCATGACCCTGAGATGATGACCTGAGGTAAAATCAAAAGTCAGACTCCTAACTGGCCGAGCCACCCAGGCACCCTTCTTTTTCTGTTTTAATAAGTTCCTAGGACATCCTGATTTTTTTCATCCTGATTTTATTCTGTGGATAATGGCTTTGACTGTCTTAACAGCAGTAGGCTTTGTTACCTAAGCTTTAGCTACCATGACCTAATTTCTAATATGAAAGTTTATGTTTGTTTGTTTTATTTTTTTTCCCTTTTAGATCCATTTTTCCTGTCCACCCCTCCTTCAGAATCATCGCCTTGGCAGAGCCCCCCGTTATTGGAAGCACAACACAGCAGTGGCTGGGACCAGAATTCTTAACCATGTTCTTTTTCCATTATATGAAACCACTTGTCAGAAGTGAAGAAATTCAAGTGATAAAGGAAATGGTAAGAGAAAGGCTAGCTCTAGGCTGTTGTGTTCGGCTGTCAGAGCAGAGGTGGACATTTCTGGCTTCTTCTTCCCGTTTACTCCCAAATTTCCCGATATAATGGTTCTCACACTTAAGCATTTTTCAGAATCACCTGGAGGGCCTGTTAAAATGCAGGTTGCTGAGTCACTAGGTCTGGGGCAGTACATGATAATTTGCATTTCTAAAGTTTGTAGGTGATGCCCTTGCTGCTGATCTGAAGACCACACTTGGAGAACTGTGGATGTAAGCTGTCTTTCCACCTTCCTCATGTGGAGGCAGTTTTAGGATTCATTTTCCTTCTCTAATCAGCCAGAGATGACTATTTTAAGTTCCTACTCTAAAGGGAGGCCAAATATATTCCTTAGATTTTAGAAAATACGAAGCACCCTGTTCCTCTCAGTACTGTAGTGTATGCTGTACTTACTAGTTATCTGGCGGCGTGCACTGTGCGCAATGCATTATTTCAGTGCCTGCCTTAAGTGCTTCACACCTCTGGAGTTCTAGAACTGCATTGTTTAAAGTAGCACCAGCCACATGCAATACATTTCAAAAGTTCAACTTCTTAGTCATATTTCAAGTGGTCAGTAAACACCTGAGGACTTTTGACTACCATATCAGACAGCATTGGTAAAGAACATTTCCATCATCACAGAAAGTTCTATTGGGCAGTGTTGTTCTCCATCACAAATAATTAACCTTTTGCATAAATGTACTCATTCCCTTTGAAATACCAGAACAAGCAGATTAATTTTAGGTCTTGGCTTGGTGGTGGATAAGAGCATAGGCTTTAAAGTCAAATAGTTTACTTTTAAATGCCAAGTGCCAAACTGTTCCTGGATGGCTCAGTCGTTAAGTCTGCCTTCTGCTCAGGTTATGATCCCTGGGTCCTGGGATTGAGCCCTGCATTGGGATCCCTGCTCAGCGGGGAGCCTGCTTCTCCCTCTCCCGCTTCCCCTGCTTGTGTTCCCTCTCTCTCTCTCTCTCTGTCAAATAAATAGGTAAAATCTTTTAAAAATAAATAAATAAATGCCAGATCCACTCCTTATCAGCTTCCAGATCTTGGATGAATTACTCAACCATAGTTTCTTCACCTGAAGTTGGGGATAATACTGCTGCTTGTATCCCAGGATTTAAAGAACGAATAAGATAAAATTGTACTGAAAAGAATGGAGAATTTTCAAGTGCCAGTCACTTATATGACCAAAGAAACCCTGAGCAGTTTCCTTCTGAAGTGGTTACATTATACCAGTCATTGTTCTGATATCTCTCTGACCTTTTAAAATTAAAATTATAAAACATGTCATTGTTTCAGCTTCATTTCTCATAATTTGATTCAGTTAAATATTTAATTAGATTAAAGTTGTCACAGTTCAAGCAACCAGCCTATGTTAGTTAGACAACTGTTCACCAGAATTCATTGATAAACTGATAATTCCCCTTAGGTATGTGGTTTAAAAGTCCTTGAAAAAATGAACAGCATGGGCATCCATTCTTTGTTGCAGAATACCTATGTCACTTGGTAGATAAAAGATTACTACTAAATGAAGGAAAGAGTTTGGTTTTAGTAAGAAAAATGCCTAAATTAGAGTTTAGAAAATCTTGCCAAAGCTAACAAACAGGGAAATAATTATGAAAAGTTTTTTTATGGGTACACTTTATGCCCGTTTTTGAATTAGAGGCTCCTTTCAGTTTTATCCTGGTGATGGAATTATAAATGAAGAGTGGCTTGGTTTCAACCACCTGATTGTTAAAGAGAAAGAAGAGGCATACGTGTTTTCCTGGAAAAATGAATAGGCAGATTTATCCAGGAGTTAAACATGTTACCCATTACCAGGGACTTTTTTTTTTTTTTTTTAAGATTTTATTTAGGGGCACCTGGGTGGCTCAGTGGGTTAAGCCTCTGCCCTCAGCTCAGGTCATGATCTCAGGGTCCTGGGATCGAGCCCCACATTGGGCTCTCTGCTCAGCGGGGAGCCTGCTTCCCCCTTTCTCTCTGCCTGCCTCTCTGCCTACTTGTGATCTCTCTCTCTGGCAAATAAATAAAATCTTAAAAAAAAAAAAGATTTTATTTATTTGTTTGACTGAGAGACAGTGAGAGAGGGAACATAAACTGGGGGAGTGAGAGGGGGAGATGCAGGCTTCCCACCAAGCAGGAAGCCTGATGTGGGGCTCAATCCCAGGACCCTGGGATCATGACCTGAGCCGAAGGCAGACGCTTAACCACTGAGCCACCCAGGTGCCCCACACCAGGACTTTCTTAAAAATGTAATTCTAATATTGTTTGCTGGGTAGCCAAAATTTCTGGTTGATTGATCAGATATCCCCACTTAGTCTTTCTGTCTTTTTTCAATTCTCTCATAACATAGGTCCCAAATATACCTCAGGAAGCTTTGGACAGATTGTTAACATTTACACACAAACTCAGAGAGACACAGGATCCCACGGTAAGTCTGGGCTTTTTCCCATAGGATTTTTGGTTGTTGACATGCTGCTGCTTTATGTTCTCAGAGTTTAATGCTTTAAAATCTATTTTTCAAACTGGTATTTTTATCTATTATGCTGTGCTTTGCCCTGTGCATATATTTTACCCTTTCAGTGGTTTGAACACTGACTTCAGCTACTCATGGTTGGTCTCATAGAAGAAAACTAGCTTTAGAGTTTGGTGATCCTAGGGGTTCAGTTCTGGCCCCCGATCTCCTGTGCTGAGTAATCTCATCTAGTCTTGTGGCTTCAAGTGCGACCTCCTCTCTTAACGATGACCTCTTTCTCTTCAGCTTCTAACTTCTCTTTTCTCATTGATTCTATGTTTGTTATTGTGTTTCCTTTCTGGGATGGTGTAAGGGTAGAAAACATTTCCCTTCCTTCCTTCTAGGTTCTTTGGATGGCCTAATGGTTGCATTCACATAAGACAGACCTATCGGAGAAAACCCAATTTAATTCCCTATGTACAGGGCCCCATAAAAATATTAGACTTAAAGCAGTGATCAAAGCAGACAGTTTTTATACTTTAGACAAACAAGAAGTTTGTAAAGAATTGACAAGACCAGGAAGTTTGGTGTTGAGGTAGTAAATTAGTGACCAGGTAACAAAGTTTGTTTATATTGCCATCTTGGCCCTGTGTTCCTTATTGCTGGTGATAAGGATGCCTCCTACCGGCCTGGGACAGAAAGGGTTCCTTTCATAGGGGAGATTTATTTCCTGCTTTTGGGGGGCAGAGGAGGGTTAGAATGTCCTTCTTTTAATAGCTATTTCTTATGTAACGTTAATTCAAACTAACAAATACGTCAAAATGGCATATTTTGGGGTGGCATATCCTGCCCCTCCACCCCTTTGAAAATTTTTTGCCTAACTTTTATTTTAGCATTCACAGTTGAAAACGCTTTTGCACTATAACCAAAAATTCCCCCTGCTGTCAAAAGTCCAATACACTCAATATAATTCATACTGTATTGGGGTGAAAGGAAAAGGTTTTCAATCTGAGGTTTTAAAGCAATAATTAATATTTTAAATAGACCAAGGCAAATTATGTATTTGTACACAAGGGAATAAAAGGACTAAGGAAATGTTACTTGCTTTGGGCTGGAATTTTAATACTGAAGCCTGGTTATATCATGCCATCTAAAGCATGGTTGGTGATTATATGTGCATTTGGATAGCAAGAGATGAAGAACTAATTCTTTTTTAACAAGCACAGTTTGATAAGCAAAGTCTTTTAAAGCACAGGGCACATGGGGAATAAAAAAGAGGGACTTGATGTTTAAAAAGTTACAAACCACTGCATCTGTTGGAAGGATCAAGGGCTGTCACCAACTGTGAATCTCAGTGTTCTCATCTCTAAAATGCAAGTGCCATATACTTCATAAGGAGGTTGTGATGTTTAAACATGAAAATGTGTGTGAAGAATCTCTTTCTTAGTAGCTGCTTAATAAATGGTAGTTTTTTTCACTTCCCAACTGGATACTCTGAGATCACTATAAATCCAACATACTTTGTCTTTCCCCCCTTTAAATCTATTTGTATTTCTTACTTAATTTTCTGGCTGTGTTAATAATCTGTGTCCTTGTTTTCCTGTGATCTCCACTTAGCCTGATAGCAGATCTCATCAGTTTAGCATCATGATGTCTCATCCATTCTCTTACCTATGGCCGATAATTGTCCTAGTATTTGGTTTCATAATCTTTCTCCTGAAATACTGCCCTTTCCTTTTGACTGCTCTCATCACCAACAGTTCATTCCTCATGTGGCCCTTGATTACTTTCCTGGGCTTGTTATAACAAATTACCATAAACTGCTGGTTTATAGCAACAGAAATTTATTTTCTCACCATTCTAGGTGCCAGAGTTTGGAATGCGTATTACTGAGTTAAAGTCGAGGTATCAGCAGTACTCCCTCAGGGGCTCAAGGGGAGAACTGGTCTCTTAGATTTTCCAGGTCCCAGTGGCGGCCAGTATTACTTGACTTGGGGCCTTCTTAATCTTATCTTAATCTTATCTTAATCTCTGCCTCCATCTTCAGTTCACCTTCCCTCCGATGTGTCTGTTCCGACCTCTGTCTGCCTCCCTTTTACAAGGGTACTTGCGATTACATTTAGGGGCCACCCAGATAATCCAGGACAATTTCTTCATCTCAAAACTTTTAATTTAATGTGGTCTGCAAAATTAACTTCGCCATATGAGGTAAAACTCGCAGGTTCCAAGGATTAGGATGTGGATATCTTTGGGGCCAGGACCATTTTCCAGTTTTCACAGCGTCTTGTTTTTTTTTTTTTAATTAATTTATTTATTTTCAGCGTAACAGTACTCATTGTTTTTGCACCACACCCAGTGCTCCATGCAATACGTGCCCTCCCTATTACCCACCACCTGGTTCCCCCAACCTCCCACCCCACACCCCTTCAAAGCCCTCAGGTTGTTTTTCAGAGTCCATAGTCTCTCATGGTTCACCTCCCCTTCCAATTTCCCACAACTCCCTTCTCCTCTCCATCTCCCCATGTCCTCCATGTTCTTTGTTATGCTCCACAAATAAGTGAAACCATATGATACTTGACTCTCTTTGCTTGACTTATTTCGCTCAGCATAATTTCTTCCAGTCCCGTCCATGTTGCTACAAAAGTTGGGTATTCATCCTTTCTGATGGAGGCATAATACTCCATTGTGTATATGGACCACATCTCCCTTATCCATTCATCCGTTGAAGGGCATCTTGGTTCTTTCCACAGTTTGGCGACCGTAGCCATTGCTGCAATAAACATTGGGGTACAGATGGCCCTTCTTTTCACTACATCTGTATCTTTGGGGTAAATACCCAGCAGTACAATTGCAGGGTCATAGGGAAGCTCTATTTTTAATTTCTTGAGGAATCTCCACACTGTTCTCCAAAGTGGCTGCACTAACTTGCATTCCCACCAACAGTGTAAGAGGGTTCCCCTTTCTCCATATCCTCTCCAACACACGTTGTTTCCTGTCTTGCTAATTTTGGCCATTCTAACTGGTTTTAATTTGAATCTCCCTGATGGCTAGTGATGATGAGCATTTTTTCATGTGTCTGATAGTCATTTGTATGTCCTCATTGGAGAAGTGTCTGTTCATATCTTCTGTCACAGGCCCCTTATTGATAGCCCCGGGGATTGATAACTTTATCTCCAGTTTGTCTGTTACTTGTTCTTTCTCCGCTGCACCATTCTCTCTCTTGTTCCTTGAACCCACTTGTGTCTGCCTCAGGGCCCTTGACACTCAGAGTTTCCTCTGCCTAGATTGTTTTTTCCCAGATAAATGCAGGTTTGAATTTGCTCAGATGTCACCTTTTCAGCAAGGCCTGCCTGACGTACTCCATTTAGAATCACCTTTCCCTGCCCCTCATTTCATTCCTCTCTCTCTTTCCACTCAAAAGTTCTTCGTAAGGCTTACTGACCTTTGACATAATATATGCTTTACTCACTTTTTTTAATTGCCTATTTCCCCTCACTCAAAGTAAGTTCCAAGAAAGCAGGGGTTTTGTTTGGTCCCCGCTGTGTCCGCAGCATCTGGAATTTCACCTGCTGTGTAGTAGCTGGTCACCAAGTATCTGTTAAGTAAATGAATGAATGGCTCAGCCATAGTATCTCTGGAGTGGCCTTTCTCAGATCCAGCTCCTTAGTCCTCCCCCCTCCTTAAACTGTTAACGGATGAAGGACAGCCTGCTGAATAAGCATGCCCATTCAGTTCCATCACACTGCATGCTGCCTTTCTAGCTTCCCTTCCTACAGCTTCTGAAGCACCCTCAGCCCTCCCACACTTCCCTTCTTCCTGCTTGCCAAGCCTGGCATATACCCAGATGTCTCCGCTGCCGGCGACGCCAGAACACGTTTTCTCCCTGTCCCCTGTCAGGTCTGTCTCAGCCACTCAGACAGAAGTAACCTCTCTCTCCAACAGTCTCTCCTAACACTTGACTTACGACTCTGTTATCGACCTGTGGTAGCCGTAGCACAGGTTTATTTTCATCTCCTCAATTAGTACTTGAACTCCCTGAACACAGTGTGATTTATTCTTCTTTCTCATTTTCCAACCTGGTGCCAGGACCATAAGAGACACATAACAAGTGTTTAGTGGATGAATGAATAAAGTGATTAAATAATTACTAATTTATTAGTGCATTGTCCCTAGAATTTTCTCTCCCTGAGAACAGTATATTTTCATAAAAGGAATAATTCTTGAAGAGGAAGAAGAGAAAATTTATTGAAAAAGATTTCCCATCAAATCCTTCATATTTTTAAGCTGAATTACTATAACTCATCATTCTAATACAAAAAACCCTTGAGGTGTGCTCTTAAACTCCATAACCATGTAACTAAGGGAAATGTGCTCATATGCTCACACTCTCTTTTTTCAAGATAAAACTGTAATTAGAAATTTAATGCCATAAATGTTAAACACATGAGGGATTTTCTAATAAAGTGCATTCTCAATTTTAATTGGTAATGTGAGAGCAGAAATAAGCAAACCCTGTATTCTACACCTTACATGGCTTGACTTAAAGCTTCGCTATGTTTTTGTTGTTTTTTTTTTAACACTGGGTGTTATTGTAAAGTATTTCGGTGTTAGTAACTGAGAAAGCTGGTATTTTTCAAATTCATGCGACATCCTTACTGATCACTGGAATGAAACGTGAAGGCTGTATTCAGTGTCCTTCTTGGGTGAGGCTAGAATAGTGTACATTACACAAGGAAGTTACTGTGTGGCTTGTTGGAACTTTTGTCATGAGAAACCTCAGGTTGGAGTGATTTATCAAACATTTTCTGTGATTAAAGTAGGAATTTGTGGGCCCACGTATTCAGAATGGGAATTGCTGAGTCATATTTCGCTTCTGATACTTTAAATCATACTGGCTACTTTAAATCATGCTGGCTCAAATAACCTTATCCTCCATTCTTCCTTCTTTCTCATATCCATCAGGCGCCGAGTCTCTGAAACATTTGTTGATTCCTTCTCTCCACTCCTTTTTGCCAGTAACCTTACTGCACCTTATCGTTTTACAGACAGATCATTGTGGTAGCTTTCTGTTTCCTGTCTCAGTTCTCTCTGTCCTTCAGCTACTTTGCTTGCTACCACCAGATTAATCTTTCAAAAATCATATTACCACTTTGCACATGACAAAGTCCTGTTGCCTTTAGGAGTAAGGCCAAACTCCTCTAAGGGTCAGTCCCAAGTCTTTGCTACTTAGGAGCAAGTTTTCCAACAAGACCCTCTAGTAAAACCGGGCTGGTTTCCTCACATTTCTGCGTCTATTCCTGTTCCTTTTGCTCTCATGCCTTTGTTCATAGCATTTCTTGTGCCCACTTGAACATTTTCATTTTAAGCCCCTCTAGCAGTTGTCAAGTGCTTCACTTACTTTGGCATTAAATTGTATGTTATTTTGAATTGTGATTTATGCTTTCTTATATTTAAATATTGTCTCCATGTCTAGAATGCAAATTTCTTGAAAACAAGGATGAACCAAATGTTTTCTTATAAATGAGTTCTTTGAGACATAGAATGTGTTTTTAATAGAAAAAGGGATACATTATAAATGGTGATCATGCTCCCAACCTAGTCCCCAGAGGACCATTTATTCTGTGTTGTAGCTGAGGTAGAATAGTAACCACAGCACACCAGCACCTCATGGAGCTGCGAAATACACACAGGAGGAGAGATCCCTGCCCTTTGTTCTTCCTTGGGACCTACTGAGATCACCTTAATCAAAATGCTGAAACAAGCCAGTATGCAGTGTGTCTCCAGCATCTTGGCACCCTCCCACCACCCATCATGAACCCTCTGCTAACTTCACAGAGTCCTCTTCTGCATTCCCTGAGGGGCTCAGGGCCACTGTACTACCCCCATCACTCCCGTGACATTTCACTCTGGCCTCTTCTGCCCTCCTAAAGGGCTTGTTGCTTTGAAAGTTCTTCTCTCTTCTGGTTTTTAATGAAAACTGCTGTCTCCCAATGCTGCTGATCTAAATTGGGAATTAATCCAATAATAATCTGACGCATTAAATTCATACTTAAATACAGGTCACATCCCCTTCCTGTGTTAGATTTTTTTTTTTCATTTTAAAGAGGCTGACTTTTAGCAATAATTGCTGACATTTGTTGAGCACCCCTGCGTCTGACCTCTGCTAAGTGCTTTAGAACAATTTTCTTTTCTCTGTCTTTTTCTTTTTAGTTTCAAGTTTTTTATTTTAATTCCTGTTTGTTAACATACAGTGTAATATTAGTTTCAGGTATAGAATTTGGTGATTCATCACTTACATACAATGCCCAGAGCTCATCACAAGTGCCCTCCTTAATCCCCGTCCCCTATTTATCCATCCGCCATCCACCTCCCCTCCAGCAACTCTCAGTTTGTTCTCTATAGTTAAGAGTCTGTTTTCTGGTTTGCCTCTTTTTTTCCTCCTATGTTCATCTGTTTTGTTTCTTACATTCCACATGTGAGTGAAATCATATGTTTTCTTTCTCTGATTGACTGACTTTGCATAATATTCTCTAGCTCCATCCATGTCACTGCAAATGGCAAACTTTCATTCTTTTCTATGGCTCAGTAATACTCCATACACACACACACACACACACACACACACACACACACACACCCCATATCTTCTTTATTCATTCATTAGTCAGTGGACGTTTGGGCTCTTTCCATAGTATGGCTGTTGTTGATAATGATGCTATAAACATTGGGGTGCACATATCCCTTCAAATTGGGATTTTTTGTATCCTTTGGTTAAATACCTAGCAGTGCAATTGATGGATTGGAGAGTAGATCTACTTTTAACTTTTTGAGGAACCTCCATACTGTATTCCACAGTGGCTGCCCCAGTTTGCATTCCCACCAATAGTATAAGAGGGTTCCCCTTTCTCTGCCTACCCGCTAACAATTGTTGTTTTCTGTGTTGTTAATTTTAGCCATTCTGACAGGTGTAAGGTGCTTTCTCACCATGATTTTGATTTGTATTTCCTTGGTGATGACTGATACTGAGCTTTTTTTCATGTGTCTGTTAGCCATCTGTATGTCTTCTTTGGAAAACTGTCTGTTGATGTCTTCTACCCATTTTTTAACTGGATTATTTATTTTTTAGGGGTTGAGTTTGGTAAGTTCTATAGATTGTGGATACTAACCCACATAACAACCTTAAAGGTAAAGGCGTTATTGTCACCAATTTAAAGATCAGAAAACTGAGGCTTGAAGATGTTGAATAATCCATCAAGCTAATGCATGGGAGACTGATATGTCTAATTCCAAAGCTGATAAACTTTGTCATTACATTACGCTGCCCACCAAGCGTAACTTCAAAATAACCAAGATAACTTCAAAATCACATCGATAAATATTTACTGGTATTCACGTATCCTGAGTTCTGTCCTACAGCTCTATTAATGGGATTTCTTATTTTTTATTTATTTATTTATTTATTTGACAGAGAGAGAGAGAGAGAGATCACAAGTAGAGAGGCAGGCAGAGAGAGAGGGGGATGCAGGCTCCCTGCTGAGTAGAGAACCCAATGTGGGGCTTGATCCCAGGACCCTGAGATCATGACCTGAGCCGAAGGCAGTGGCTTAACCCACTGAGCCACCCAGGTGCCCCGGATTTCTTATTTTTTGAAGAATAAGAAAACAAGGTGAAATTCTTCTGGCAGTATAAGGGAAGGATTTCAGACTGCAAGCTGCCACCCATGGGACAAACTGGTTCACACCTCTGTGGTTAGCAAACTAAACTGTCCACAATTCCTTTTCTCCATTTTAGAAGCCATAGATTTACCTAAAGCTCTAAGCATTTTCAGACTGTCTGAACAGTTCGGCTTTGGTGTAGGCAGGGGGAAAAAAGAATAATTAATTAATGGTTCATAAAAGCTATTTGTAAGTCGGGTATAGCCTATATTGTGTAACATCTTTCCTTCATTCATCCTCTTCTCTGCCCCCCAACCCAAAAAACATGTATGAACAGTACTTAGTATAATGAAAACACTTTTATTGAATTTCACTGATAAACATGTTTATAGATTTAAAAAAGAAACTATCTGTAAGGCTGCCTTAAGTGTAAATTGGTTTTCATTTATTTTTATTTGTAATTCATTAACAGTACATATGTATTTGAAGTTTGGCCTTGTCCTTCAGGAATAATGAATTCTGCTCTCACACCCATCTAAAGGGACTCTCAGCCAAGTTGAAACAAGACTCTTAACAGGCTGTCTTTGCCATTTGATAGGCACAGTCACTGGCAGCATCACTTTCTACCAGACAGCTGTTGCGGATTTCTCGTCGGCTGTCACAGTACCCTAATGAAAATCTTCACAGTGCAGTTACTAAAGCCTGCCTTTCCAGGTAACTGTGTTCTCTTTCTCAGTGTGTTCAAGTTTCTGGGTCTTTGCTAAAACAGTAATGTAAGTTTAATTAATAGTACCCACATGTCTGGAGAAAGGATTGCCTGAATATGTAGCTATTTCAGCCTCATATTTGGTTGTTAGAACATATTTTATCCTATTTAGGCGTAACAACAATTTTTTTTAAAGATATTACTTACTTGACACAGAGAGAGAGCACAAGCCAGGGGAGTAGCAGGCAGGAGAGGGAGAAGCAGGCTCACTACTGAATAATAAGCCCAATGCAGGACTCGATCCCAGGACCCTGGAACCCATGAGCCAAAGGCAGATGCTTAACAAATGAGCCATCCAGGTGCCCCAAAGGCAGATGTTTAACAAATGAGCCACCCAGGTGCCCCTTAAAAATATCATTTAAGAGGGATTTTGTAGATGAGAAAACTATTTAAGTCACTTGCTTAAGTTAGAGAGTAGTAAGTAAGTAAAACTGGGTTTGGGATTTGAGCTCTGGTTTATATGTCTTCTGAGCTAGTGGTCTTCAACATTACACTGAGCACCTCCCAATTTGGCACTGGAACTTTCCATGTTTGACCCTACTCCCTACTCTCCTGTTGCCTAAATTTAACAAAACTAATATCTTTTCAGTCTGCACTAATATTTCTTATTTCTTATACTTGTTTGGAAATTATTATAAAATATTGGCTGATAGAATTTTCTTACAAAATCACACTTGCATGAAACTATTTTAAAAGGGTAATAAAGGCAGCGGAGGTATCTGGGTGGCTCAGTCAGTTAAGCCTCTGCTTTTAGCTCAGATCATGATCCCAGGGTCCTGGGATGGAGCCCTGCATCAGGCTCCCCGCTCAGTGGGGCATCTGCTTCTCCCTCTCCCTTGGCACCCCCACCACCAATGCTAGTGTTCATGCTTGTGATCTCTCTCACTCTTGAAAGAATAAATTAAAAAATCTTTTTAAAAACAAAGAATAATAAGGATTAATAACAGTGCCCAAGAAGCTCAGAGATTTCTTTTAGACTCTTTTCATATAATCTGCCAATTATTTTTGTGGTGGTTATGACTATCGTCCATTTAGTCCTTGATTTAAAAAAACAGGAATTAAAAGAACCTATCCTCAGCTTAGGAGAATCTGAAATTGCCCTCTATCAATTTGCAGTTTAGCTGACAATTTTTCTTATAGTGAAAGTATGCTTCCTGTGTTGCAACTTAAATTTGTTCTCTCTGTAGTGTATTCAGGTAAAATAAGGCTCCTTTCTAGTGTCTTTAGAGTAATTTTTTTAAAAAAACTAGTAATTATGAGAAATAATGGAATTTGTTCTTCTTTTCTTTTAAATAGAAAAATATTTGGCTTCCAAATGAAAATTAGAAAAAAAGCGCTTCAATTGCTTATTTTTCAGGGTCATGATCTGAAAAAAAAATATAGACAGAGAGATAGATTCACTACCTACCCAGTATTTTCTTAGTCAGAATTTGGGTATTGATGTGTGTTAATAGGAATAAATATTCAATACTAAGCAGTGTAAACAGTTTTGGAGCCAAAGGGGAAATAATATTTTGGATATCAGAATGAAATAATCATACCCAAAGCATTCTACAAACTGTTCCAAAGAATAGACAAACGGTGAAAACAGCAATTCACTTTGAGTCTAGCATAATTTTGATACCTGAACCAGACAAGAATAATGTATGAAAGGAAAATCATAAACCATGAAATATTTTAAATCATGAGCAATTTTAAATTATTTCACGAATGTGAAGACAGTTTAATATTTTTAGTTCACTATATTAGTGAACTAGAAATTAGAAAAAATATTATTTTAAAAAATGAATATAAAGAATTTGATAAAACCTAACAACCAAACCTAAAAACAAACCAAATTCTTAGTAAACCAGGAATATTCGTAGTAAACCATGAAAAGAGGGATAATTCTACAATCTGATAAGGAGTATATACCAAAAATTTAGAGCAAACATCTTTATGATAAAATACTCATATTTCCTTTAGAGTTAGGAACAGAACAAGAATGTCACCTTTTTGTACTTTCAGCCAGTGCATTTGCCCAAAGTTATCTGATTGGCTAGATAAAAAATTCAAGAGAAACCATATGTAAGTCATTAGAAAAATAGAGTTTAGTGAGATTACTTATAAATCCAAATCAGTGACATTCCTATATTCCACTAACAATCAATTGAGGAGATCTGATTTTTTAAAATCACCCCATTCGTAATAATGGTAAAAAGCTTTGAGCACGTAGAGCAAATCAAATTACATGTAATATTTTTTGAAGAAAAACATAAATCTTCATTGAAAGCTGTAAAGAACTTAAGTAAAAGGGAAGCTATACCATGTTCATGGAAGGGAAGCTTCAGTAGTAAAGCTATTTTACTCCAAATTTTATATAGCTATGACCTAATCAGATACTACTAAGGTTATACAGAATTTGACAGGCTGATCTCAAAATTGGCCTGGAAATAATAGCAAAGGAAATTTTGAGGAAGATTAAGGTGTTGTACTTTTTCTTTCTGATATCAGGATCCATCATAAAGCTATATTCATTGTTATAGTACGATATTGGTGCAAAGAATGACAAATAGACTATTAGAATAGACTACAGAGGCCAGAAACAGGCCCACACATCTGTAGGAAGTTAGCATATATCAAAAGTAACATTATATAAATCAGTGTGGGAATGGATGGACTTGTCAATAAATTATTAAAAATTAAAAAAATCCATTTTATGCCATACAAAAAAGTAAAATCCAGATATATGACAGAAATACTGTAAGCCACTCTACAAATTGTAAGCCACAGACAAAAAAATCCATTTTATGCCATACAAAAAAGTAAAATCCAGATATATGACAGAAATACTGTAAGCCACTCTACAAATTGTAAGCCACAGACTAAGAGATGTTTGATAAGATTTGGAATCACAAAAGGATTAGTATTCAGGGACTATAAAGTATTCAAATTATTAAGATGAAAGAATCAACCCTAAATGGGCAGAGGATGAGTAGGCATGCATAGAAGTTAATTCAGATGACCAAAAAATATTCGAAAAGATGCAGGGAAATGAGATTTAAAACATTAATCAGCTATAATTTCATACTTCTCACTTCTCTGACAATGACATAGTTAGCCTGAGTTAGCCTAGGGTATCTACTTCTGTTCTTGTGTTTCCCATAATGTGGTTGAATCTTTCTGTAGTTTTTTTGTTACAACCAAGATCATAGAGACTGGAGCCCTTCTGATTGTATTCTTGCTGTAGTAAATGAATATAATGATGATAATGATTTTTAAAAGGCACTGTGATGCTTATGATGATAAATACCCTTGAAAACTTTATAGTAGGATATGTATTTGCTTTTGTTCTGGGAAAGTAGGATAGATGAATGATATTTCACTCATTTACTCACTTATTTTACAAAAGGCCACAAGGGGAGGAAAAAGCAAGTAGAAAATATCAGTGAGCAATGGAAAAAGAAGCCATTAACTAGAAAAAATTGAAAGCTAGAAAAATAAAGGTTGACCTCATATTACCTGACATACTTCCTTGTCATTTGTGGGGTAATTCAGTATCTTTTCAAATGTAAACTCTAGAGGTAAACATGCTTCAACTTCCATACTACCTCTGATTATTTGGTAGTGCAGTCCGGGTGTGAGATTGAAAATAACTCTGAAACATGTTCAATGTCAGTAGGAAAGAGTATTGTATTGGCAAGCAATGTATGTCACTGACGTTGGAAGGGAGGCATATGTGCCTTTTTTGCTGTTCTCTATAGATTTTGGAGGGCAATCTAGAAATGTTCCAGTGTGGGGACAAGTGAGGGTGTATTGAGAGCAGACTATATAGATGTAAGGGGTTTCTGGGACTAGCACACAGTCCAAGCTTGAATGTGTAATTGTCACTCAAGGTAGTTTGATAGGAAGTAACAGATACAGCTGCAGAGCCTAATGTCACCAGGCCAGACTCAAGTTTATGGTCTAGTGGGGGGAGGCAGGTCGGATGGGCAAAGTGCCAAGACAAGGGCTCAGGAAACAAGATAAAAGCCCAGTTATTGGGTCTGAGAGATAAAGTAAGGTCTTGGTTTTAAACAAGGCAACAATCTGACAAAGGGCCAGAGATGAACATTAGTAAGTCTTACTCGTTGCTGTACTGATGAGCTACTGACCCAGAGTGATATAAATCCTCCCATCATAGCCTGGAACCAGAACGAGGAGGTACCTGGAAGGTAGGGTCAGCTATGTCAATTCTGTCACACAGACAGGAAATCCATCAGTTCCTCACACACTCATTCTTTTGCCTTCTCACTCACATCGGCATCTCTTTTATTAGACCTTATACTCAGGGCTGTGGGAACCACCGCAAAGGATTTTGAGCTATGGAAAACATAAGTTAGAAGTGTGATGTTCTAGTATGTTTTCTTGGGATATTGTAGCACGTAGTGGTTAGTTTATGGTAGTATAGCATACGTAGTAGGTTAAAAATAATTTCTGCAAGCTCCCTTGGGATCATAAATTCCAGATACAGTTTTATTTGTGTGGGTGGGAAACTCCATTTTCATGATCTAATAAGCCCATGATGTTCATACCATCTATTTGTAGATGAAGGATGCCTCTGTCACTCACCAGATTGTTGCTTTGACAACATACATATAGAATAGACAGGCTGTATAATCCTAAATTGAATAATTTGTGTGAAGAAGTAAACCTCATTAATCCACTTCTACTAATTTGAATTTGTGATTGCCAAGTTGGAGCCAATTCAAATGTTGTTTTATCTACTTAAAAAAATTTGATAATCTAGTTAAACAATTAAACAAGATTTATGAGGTCTACTAAATCCATTTTGAAAAGAAAATCATTTTAAGTCTTGTCCTGTAAGATGTTGTATATACATGAATACTGCTAATTACATGTAAGTTTTGTTAAAGGAGATCAACAAACAGGTACTCTTCTTCACAGGTACTTGAAGTTTATATTTATTGCAAAATTTTTTACTATTTGAATTTCACAGCTCAAGACTGAGCTTCCTTAATTGGTTATCTTGAGATAGAGAGAGAGGAAGAAGAAGAGAAAGAGTTTGTGTGTGCACATGCCAAAAGCTCTTTAGGAACCACAGAAAGCTTTGACTTTATCATTCTGTCCTTCCTGCCCCACCAGGTTTTTACCAAGCCTTGCAAGGTCAGCCTTGGAAAAAAACTTGGCAGATGCTGCGATACAAATAAGTACTGATAATCATCAGGAACCAGAACTGGAGGATTACAAATGTAAGTATTTGACTTGTTTCTTTTTTAAGTGAAATAATAATTATCAAACATTTGTATTATTTATTATGTTAATTTAAATAAAAAGTGGTTTTTTTTCCATCTGCTTTGTTTTATGTACTAGGTTGAAGATATCAATCTTTATTTATTTTTAAATTGAAACCCATTTACCGATTTAATCTTAGAATATTTCCTTTATTTCAGAGCGCCTGGGTGGCTCAGTTGGTTAACCATCTGCCTTCGGCTTAGGTCATGATCTCTGGGTCCTGGCATCATCCCTACTTAGTGGGGAGTCTGCTTCCCCTCTTCCACTACCCATGCCCCCTGCTCATGCATGTGCACATGCTCTCTCTCAAATAAATAAAAACTTTTAAAAAAAAGAATATTTTCTTTATTTCAGTGCATACCAGATACAGGTCCTCCCTTCAAAGAGTCGCAGTTGACAAACATATTCATGGCTCTGAGAATCCCTGCTCTAAAGAAACCGCCATGATTTGGTTTTACCTTTTTTTCTCCCCAAATGTATTTCACCATAGTATATAGACTTCTCCTTCCTTTACATAACATTTACATTTTGAGGACCACTAGTCCTGTGGGATATGTTCAGGAAACTGTTCTAGGTTCATGTAAACTACAATAATATTTAGAGTACCATTTCATGCCTTCTTACTCTCCCATTTCCACTCATATTGTCTTTTGTGGTACTTTTCTTATGGATAACCATAAGTATTTTGAATTTGGGGAATGTTTAGCTCTTCTATAGAAGTTCCCTATTTTTCAATTAGAGCCCAACAATAGGTTCTCTGCTGTTTGAGATTAATACCTGTTCTATCAAAAATCCAATGTGGGACCCCTCTCTAATGAGGACTTATTGTGGCTGTCTTTGTAGTAGCTGTTTTTAATAGTTGGGGCTACACCGAGACAGGAATTTGTGTTACAGAAATGAGATGACTTTTTTAGAGTAAAATTAAAAACTCCACCTACTGATGGATCTGGGTACAGATAGGCAGAGCCAGCGCGAAGAGACAGGACCACTCTGGGATCTGTTGATTTGTATAGTTACTTGACTGAATCTCTTAACACATATCTAGCGATGGACTGAATTATTCTGACTATAGACTGTTCAGTCTTGGTAACAAGATGAGTCAGCAATTCTCATCTAAGCCTTGCGTAGGGAATAAGGAACCTAAAGAGACTGTTGACTCATCTGGTTCCATTTATCTTTAATGTCATCTCTCTTGAGAAGGATTCATTTAATGCACTCTCCTTGTTCGAGAACAAGGTTCACCAAATAACCTTCTGTAGAGGATTTGGCTTTCTGTGTAGTTCTCCCTCCAAATAATAATATGATATGGCCACCAGTGTGTCATGGGGTCCATATGAAAGTTGTAGCTTTCATTACACTGTAGTATTTTCAATTCTTGTTTCTATAGCAGAATTTATGTATAGATCAGAATATATGTCTTTAATATTCTCCTGAGAGTCACATTTATGGTCAGTAGACATGACAAAATTAGCTTTTGAATCTACTGGACTAAGGACCTTGACAGATGGACTAAAATAATGCCATCCTATGAGATTTCTTAGCAGACAGGTAGCCAGTTTCTCCCAGGGAAGTACAAGCCTCACCATCCTCTGAGGGCATTTCTCTTTCCAAGCTTGAAGTTTTGACAGTAAACATTAGATGAGTGAATCAAATTGTCCTGAAGCCCTAAATCTACTGAACAGATGTGTTCCATAAACCACAGATGATATCAGATGCTACTTGAATCTGAAATTACGTTTGTCATCTTAACATACAAGCATATAGTGAAGTCCCTGCCACAATCCTGGGCTTTGTCTGTACAGTTTTATATTGGGTCTGTTTCAGAGCCCCTGCTGGTAGTAAATAAACAGTAGATTCTCCGCGTGACAGCTTACAGGTTTTCTTTCCTGTAGAACTTGGAACGAAAAAGGGAAATGGCAAGGATCTATTGGAGGGAGAGGTCTCCCGTGCTTTGGCAAATGTATAGCACTCAGCACTGATTAAACAGGGTGACAGTTTAATTATTTTTAGCTCAAAAATCATTCATGGTATTGCAGAACGCAAGCGTTGCTCTTCTCCACTTGTGTTTCAAAATGTTTTAATACAAAAGGGCAGTTTTCTTATTTGAAGGGTGGAGGGGTACAGGGGTGGTGGATGGGTTAGTTGTTTAAGGCATTGTGATAATCTCTGCTTTCCTGGGTATTTCCACAGGATGGAGTGTTACTTGGTGTCAAAGGATTAAATATACCCCACTTGGCAGAAAGAACATTAGACTATACTAAGTTCTATTTTTAGCTCTGCCCATGTTAGCTAGGTGGTTTTAAGCAAATTACTTAATTTATGTCCTTAGCTTCCTCATAGGTCTTGTTTCATTGTTAAGAGAATTACATGAAATTATATGAAAAAACAACAAAGCTTCTGGTTTGAGATCTGGCCCATAGAAGGTCCTCAATAAATGATAGCTTCTATTGTGATCATCAGTACTACTGTAACAACTACCACCGTTAATGTTATGATTATTAACCACAGAGAGAATGCATATGAGATGTATCCCCTGACTTCAAATTTATTATTATTGGGTTTGCTGGCTATAAGGAGCTCATATTCAGTTCTAGATCAACTATTTAAAGCAAATAGGAGATAACACAATAGTAATCATCACAAAATAACTGTATAGCACCTGGCGTGCTTATTTGAAAATACAGATCTCCTCGATCATCCCTGGAAATAGTAATTTCAGAGGTCTGTGCGGAGGGTTGATTAATCAGTATTTTTTACTAGAATTCTAGGGAGTTCTCACTTGGTGTTTTTCAATGGGTGGATCCCCAAAAATGATATTCAAGTATTTCAGAGCTTCTGAATGTATATTTGGTTTGTTTTATGTGTTAAAGTCTCTGACAAAACAAGTTTAGGAAGGTGGCTTGACTGAGTTCTGGGTGGGGGGTGGTTCTTTAATTTTATCTCTATGCTGTTTGCTAACGTGCAATATTTTATATAGAATTCGTTATCTTTTGGAACATTTTAAGCATTTTATGTAGAGCTATGATGTTCTATTTCCACGTTCAACCTTACTTCTTTTAGATGTTAAATTGAAATTCCTTAATGAGATATTAAATTAAAGATGTTGTGTTGCTTTATGTTCACATTGGACTTGGCTTCTCTGAGTACAGAACTACAATAATTCTCTATCCTGTGTGAAATGTTTAGGTGAAATAGCATCTGGATCTCTGAGGATTGGGGCTGTTAGTGCACCGATCTATAATGCCCACGAGAAAATGAAAGTGCCTGATGTTCTGTTCTATGACAACATTCAGGTAAGATCACTGCTTTGCCTTTCTGGATAAATCTCCTCTTACATTGTGGTAATTAACTCCGCAGTGAAACTAATGTTTAATTATTTTTCTAATTTGCTAAGTTCAATTCAGATGATGCCAAATGAGGAGTTGACACATCTTTTATTAAGGCATTGTAAACTTTTAAATTCTTTCCCAAGACACCTGAAAATTGAGGAGTCGCTACTGTGATTAGGGTAATATATTTTATATGTGCACATGCACTAGACTCCAGGTAAATAAAATGAATATATCATTAAATTAAAAACAAAATGAACTATTCCTTATCCTCTCTTTTGCTTTCCTGTTAAATTATTTCACTGGTTCAAAGAGGATGTGTCCTGTGCACTCTTTTCTTCATCTTCCTTTCCTTTTCCTGAAAATTCCTAATATTTTACTGTTCTTTACTTTTCCTTTTTTTTCCCCTTTTTAAGGGAAGAAGGTAGATAATTTTTCACTTATAAACTAACCAGTAATTATGGACTTTCTGCTAAGACACAGAAATAGTGTATACCCAGAAAGCTTTACTATGGATGTTCACCTTAATAAGATTTTTTTCAGAGAAAATTACCCATAATGTAGAAGTTTTTTCTTTTCCAAATTTTCTGTTAAGTGGTTATATATTTATTTTATAAAAAGAAACATACTTAAATTTTTCTTTAATATTTGGTCCCTAATCTGAACACAAATAATAACCTTATCTTATGTTAGAAGAATTTCTACTTACTATTTTTTAAAAGATTTATTTATTTACTTTGAGAGAGAGAGAGAAAAGACATGAGCAAAGAGGCAGAGGGTGAGAGAGAGAGAATCCCAGGCCAACTCCTCACTGAGTGCGGAGCCCCACGTGGGGCTCGATCTCGTGACCCTGAGATCATGATCTGAGCTGAAACCAAGAGTCAGACACTTAACTGACTGCACCACCCAGGTGCCCCACTTGTTATTTTTACTGTATTAAGGAGTTAGAAAAACTTAAGCTTTTTGTCTGCCATTTCCCAATCATATTTCTTATTCAGTGAGAACCATAATTCTTTTCCCTATATTATATTAACAATACAGAAGGCATCTGGGAAAATCCTTCTCTCTCAGTAAAAATCTTGATCCAGTATTTTGAAATCTGTCAAAACTGTAATTACTACCTCTGACATACGCAAAGACATAACCTGGATAGGTTTTGTATTTATTCTATAGCCCATTAATTAATGTAGGTTTTACTTCTCTTTCAGAGCATTAATGCTCTTATGCAAGCAGTGGACAAATAAGCAGACAATGAAGTTACCTTTAAGACACAAAGAAGGAAAATAATCTTGCCTATCAAAGAAAGAAACATAATTGTAAGGAAAATAGACTGTTTCTAAGCACTGATGGTATCATTCTGCCCATGTAGTGGAAAGAGAAAGGGATAAAGAAAAAAGAGCCAGAAAACCTCGTTATAAGTGACAATTTGAAAAACCAGATGGTACCAAAGGTTGAAAAGACCTCCCAGCATATGAGAATGTAGGAAATTCAGTAGCAGGGAGGGCCATTGCGCCCTTGAACACAGTGTCTGTTGCCATGGTGTCTGTGACATAGCCACTGAGGACCGCAGGGCTGCTGTGAACTTTACACAGCGGCCCTGAGGGACTTGCTGTAGCCTGTCTCCAGATGTACCTTTGCTTCATAAAGCATTATAACTTAACCACTAAGGAAAAATTTGAGCTGTACCAATTCAAGGAACTGTGGCTTTGGATTACATTTGCTTTTGTTGCGTATGTTATGATTTCCTTTTCGTCTGTACTTCCTTTTGAAGCAGTAGTCTTCAGTGTCTCTTGAATATGTAGGAGCTTCTGTACCATCCTCTTCCATGTCCTGTGGTCCCCTTTCCACATGGTATTGAGATTGATTTTTTAAATGTGTTTTCCACACCACTGAAGTCAAGTCTGTTTTTCTTTAGAGTCTTTAGCAAATAGCATGTGCTTGGCATATCATGAATGCTGAGCAAGTATGTGGTGAGTGGGTTAATAAAGAAGGAGTAAGATTTTGAATGTTCATAATGAGGACTATTATTAAATCTGTCATTAAAGAATGTTATACTTAGAGTAGTAAGGAGAAATTGGAGGAAAGAGCAATAGCCTCTTAACCCCAAGGACCTTTAAATATTTTAAATATTTAAAATATCTACCATGTATCAAGCCTTGTCCTGAGGTATTTAGATAAAGAGATAACAGTACACGCACATATACACATACACTCGTGTAGCTCCAGGGCTCTGTCAGGGGAGAAAGACAACAAAGTACACATGATTCCTGTACAGTGGGATGCAAGTACACACAGTTTACTATGGTAGCACCGAGGAGATGATGGTCCCAGGTTGGAATGATCGTGGAAAATGAGTTAGCCAGGCAAAGCTGACTCTATCAGGCAGACGGACTAGCATTTGCAGAGACTTGACTATGTGACAGAGTAGTTCATTTAGAAGGCTACATATAATTAATTATCACTGACACAGAGCTGAGGTTGCAAATGCAAGAGTAACAAGAGATGAGGCCAGTAGGTTAGGAAAGGGTCAGAACATCTTGGCCTTGCTAATTAAGGAATCTGGATGCGATTCAGAAGTGAGGAAGCCACTGAAAGATTTTAAGCACATTTTCACTTGCTAACTTCGCATTCGCTCTTTAATGTTGTCTATGAGTTGGAACCAAGGCAAAGAGAGACTTGTTAGGGGGCCATTGCAGTAGTCTAAGTACAAGTTATGAACGATCTGAATGAAGGGAGTGACCATGTGGATAGAGTGGAGAAGACACCTGCCAGGGCTGTTTAGGCAGTGGGTAGAGTCAGGGGAGCTGTGTGTAAGATGAAAGCCAAGATTCGCCCTCAGGGAGCTCATAGTCTGCTGGAAAAGCAAACAGAAGAGAGCAGAGAAAATTATTCTGAATTTTTGACTGAATATAGTGTTGGAGGAGAGTGACAGGAGATGAAGCCAAGACTAAATCAAGAATATATGAAGGGGAGGGGAGTCCTGGGGACAGGCTAAATTTGTGAAGGGAGTTAAGAAGTATAGACTTCCAGTTATAAATTAAAGAAGTCATGGGGTTGTAATGTACAGAATGGGGAATATAATCAATAAAATCGTATCAACTTTGCAAGGTGGAAGATGGTAGTCATCATTTCACAGTGTTTATAAATAAATGTTGAATCATATTGCACAACCCGAAACTAATTTAACATTATAATGTCAATTATACCTCAATCAATAAATAAGTAGCCTTTAGCCAAAAAAAAAAGATGAATATGTGTTTCAAAGGTATTAAGAGGCATTTAAGGAATTTTGAAAAAAAGAAGTGACATGGTTTTTTTTTAAAGATTTTTATTTATTTGACAGACAGAGATTACAAGTAGACAGAGAGGAAGAAGCAGGCTCCCTGCTGAGCAGAGGGCCTGATACGGGTCTTGATCCCAGGACCCTGGGATCATGACCTGAGCCGAAGGCAGAGGCTTTAACCCACTGAGCCATCCAGGCGCGCCTAAAGAAGTGACATGATTTTGAATGAAGAGGTAACTGTCAGTTACGTGAAGAACACATTGCCTCAAACAGACACTGAAGTCAGAGAAGCCAAATTGTCTGATAAAAATCTAGGCCAGAGATGTAAAATAATAAATGAAAACTGGGGTAGAAAGGAAGGGATAGATACCCCTGACTTTAGGGTGGCTTAATAGCTTACACTTGGTGTTTAACCGGCTCTGGCAAGGGAAGAGTGAAGTGTGCAGGAAGATGATGGTAGACGTTTGGTCAGGTGGTAGAAAATGATGCTGTTAATGAGGATAAAAGATACAAGGTAAAGAATGTAGTTGAGAAAAAAATAGAGAGACAAGTTTTGGATATGTGGAGGTTGAAGAGACTGGGAAATAACAGTACATAGTTTGATAGTCGCTCAGAATATGAGACTGGAGTTGAGGAGGAAAGTTTTACTATTGAAGATCAGCATAGAATTGGTGCCTGAAGCAGTGGAACGGAGGAGAGGATTTAGGAAGAGTGGTCTGAAGTAGCTCTTCAAGCACAGAAGTGGATACTCAAGTCTCACACAGCCCTCATCCTTGTGTACAAGTAGGCACAAGCTACTCTGCCCTAAACCTTGACCCCTGGGGAGAGCATGTAAAAAGGCACTGACAGAGAGCAAATGAAGGAATGTGGGGGAGATCAGAATCGAAGGAACTGCTACAACAATTAGGTTGGAAGATCCAACCTAAAAGATTATGGAGAGAAATTGTTAGAGAGGTAGGAGGGATTCAGGAGAGATGGACAATTAACTCGAAGAGGAAACAGAGAAATTGTCTGTGGTTGGGGTGCCCGGGTGACTCAGTTGGTCAGGTGTCTGCCTTCAGCTCAGGTCATGATCCTGGAGTCCTGGGATGGAATGCTGGGCCACCCCCCCAACCCCACTTCCGGGCTCCTTGCTCAGCAGGAAGTCTGCTTCTCCCTCTGCCCCTTCCCCTGCTCCTTCTCCCTCTCCCTCCTTCTGTCTCTGTCTCTCTCTCTCTCTCACTCATTCACTCACTCTCTCAAATAAATAAATAAAATCTTAAAAAAAAGAAAGAAAGAAAGAAATTAATTGTCTGTGGTACTTAAGTGGGCCAAGAGTTTAAGAGAAGAATTACGTAGGCAGTGACAGTGACCTTAGCCTTAGCTAATGTTTGTTGATTTGAATAATCTAGTTAGATGGAATGAGGGTGTGAAGTAGGGAGAACATGAGTACAGTACAGAAGAATAGTTTGAATTATTTTTTAGTATTTACACTGCTTTTTTATCTGGCTATGCAGGTGCTTGTTCCAACTTTTCTGTTTCTCATGAAAATTAGCCCCTTTGTTACTGGAAGACTTAAATGTCTGGCCCTGACTTTTCATCTTAGTTGGAATGAAGAGGTCTCCAGACCACATTCTCACTAGAACCCAGAATAAAGGGGTATTCTAAGACTCCCTTTTAAGTAGGGTAATAATACAGGCTTGCTGAAGATAGTCCCTAAAATAGTTTCTGTTTGCATTTGTTGTTCATTATTATTAACGATGTCTCTTTTGAGTCTTAAAAAGTGTTCCAGAGTGGACAGTAAATTGACAAGCTTTTTAAAGCTCTAGCTCAATGGTGTATCTGCATGCATTTCAGAAAAATAAAAACTACAAAGATAAACATTTAGGAAATACTCATCCATTTTTGAAGGAAAGAAAAAACTTTGTTTTTCTAAGAAAGAAACTGAAAGAAAGTATAGCTTAATTTGACAAGTTAAAAGGAAAATGTTTGAGATGTCAAAAAAAAATCCATAAAGCAAGTCAAAAAAAGAAGAGCAAGTAACAAGCTAGAAAATATCTGCAGCATGTATTAAATACAAACAGTTGATTTGCCTTTTCCATAATTAGGGAGGTTCAATAACTTCAGTCCTTATGAGGCTGTTACTGTTTTGATACAGAAAACCAAGAGAAAGAAATAGGGATATTAATTGTCCTGGGATATATTTCTTCCTCCAACACCCCCCATCCCCCACAATGAGCCTTTGTGACCTACTTAGGGTTGTCCTATTTTTCCAGATATAAAAGAGCAATGTAATTTCCTTTGTGGCTATTGTGAACAACTCTAATCTTGTTCTTTTATTATATTGTGTCCTAATTCAAATAACAAAATGTGGAAGCTAAATACTACATTTCTAATTCTAAAATTGCACATCCTTTGAAGGTAGTGGTTAAGACCAAGTTAGTGTAAAGTGTTCCATGGAAATCTCCAGTTATTTTGGAAAGCCTATGTATATTTACATTATTAGCAACTACTAATTTAAATTGTAAATTATAAGCCAACCCTGTAGAGAGCAATAGTTAAAACATATTTGAGTTAAATTATGAAAACTCTTTGAAATAATGGTGAGTGGCTTATTCTTGCTTAAGTGGACTACTTCAAGTTTTAAGTACCAGTGACCTAACTAGTTATATACCTTAAAATCACTGCATTAATTTTTGGTTTTTTTAAAAATCAAATTGTTTTGAGTATGGTCTATTATAATAGGTGTTTTACTTTTTTATTCAATGTATTTAAACTAAAAAAAAACAAACAATTTACCCATTTCTCCCACCCCACCTCTAGCCTCTAGCAACCACCGATATGTTTTCTATATCTATGAGCTTGGGTATTTTATTTTTTTAGTACACATATATATATGTATATATACATATATGTGTTATTTACATATTATAAATATACACATATATATTTTTTTACATTCCATATACAAGAGATCATACAGTATTTGTCTTTCTCTGACTTTTTTCACTTTGCATAATGCCCTCAAGGACCAGCCATGTTGTTACAAATGGCAAGATTTCATTCTTTTTATGACTGAATAATATTCCATTTATATATATATATATATATGTATGTATATATATGTATATGTATATATATATGTATATGTATATATATATATGTATATGTATATATATATATACATCACATCTTCTTTATCCATTCATCCATCAATAGACATGTAGGTTGTTTCCATACCTTGGCTGTTGTAAATAATGGTGCAATGATTGTGGCCGTGCAAACCTTTTTTCAAATTCAAACAAAAAAATTGTTTTCATTTTCTTCAAAAAAATACCCAGGAAGTAGAATTGCTGGATCATATGATAGTTCTATTTTTAAGTTTTTGAGGAACCTCTATACTGATTTTCATAGTGGCTACATCAGTTTACATTCTACCAGCAATACACAGTTTCCCTTATCTTCACATCTTCACCAACACTTATCTCTAGTCTTTTGATAATAGGTATTCTAATAGATGTGAGGTGACATCTTATTATGTTTTGATTTATATTTCTTGATGACTGTGATATAGAGCATATTTCCATATACCCCCTTGGTCTTCTGTAAGTCTTCCTAGGAGATGTCTGTAATCAGATCCTCTGCCCATTTTTTACTTGGACTGGTTGTTTTTTTACTGTTGAGATATATGAGTTCTTTCCATATTTTGGATATTAGCCCCTTATCAGATACATGGTTTGCAAATATTTTTTGCCACTCACTAGGTTGCCTTTTCATTCTATTGATGGTTTCCTTCACTCCGCAGAAGCTGCTTAGTTGGATGGAGTCCCACTTGTTTAATTTTGCTTTCGTTCCTTGTGCTTTTGGTGACAGATTCTAAAATCATCACTAAGACCTATATCACAGAGCTTATTACCCTCTATGTTTTCTTCTAGGATTTTATGGTTTCAGAGCCTACCATTCAAGTCTTTAATACATTTTTGTTAATATTTGTGTATGGTGGAAGATAGTAATCCAGTTTCATTCTTTTGCATGTGACTGCCCATTTTCCCAACACCATTTATCAAAGAAACTGTCCTTTCTCCATTGTTTTCTTCCTTCTTGACTCCTTTTTAGTAAGTTAATTGACCATTGATGCATATGGGTTTATTTCTAGGCTCTCTATTATGTTCCATTGATTTATGTGTCTCTTTTTCTGAAAATATTATAATTTGATTGACTACTGTAGCTTTTTTATTACTACAGATTTTTTTACTGACTACTATTACTTTTTTTATTACTATAACTTTGTAATATAGTTTGAAATCTGAAAGTGTGATGCTTTCATCTTTGGTCTTCTTTCTCATGACTTTTTGACTTTTTAGGATCTTTTATGATTCCATATAAATTTTATTAGTATTGTTTGTTCTGTTTCTGTGAAAAATGCCATTAAAATTTTGATAGAGATTGCATCAAACATATAGATTATTCTGGGTAGTATGACATTTGAACAACATTAATTATTCTAATCCATGAACATGGAATATCTTTCCATTTATTTGGGTCTTCAATTTCTTTCATTAATATCTTATAGTTTTCAATATGCAGGTCTTTCACCTCCTTGGTTAAATTTATTCTTGTTTTATTCTTGTTGATGCAATTGTTGATGCATTCTCTTTCTGATGGTTCATTATTAGTGTAGAGAAAAACAACAGATTTTTTTGGTATTGATTTTGTATCTTTCAGCTTTGCTGAATTTGTTTATTCTAACAGCTTTGTGTTAGTGTCTCTAGGGTTTTCTGTATATTAATACCACCACCTGCAAATAGTGACAGGTTTACTTCTTCCCTTCCTATTTCCTTTTTTCTTTTTTTTTTCCTTGCCTAATTTCTCTGGTACTATGTTGAATAAAAGTGGCGAGAATGGGCATCCTTGTCTTGTTCCTGATCTTAGAGGAAAAACTTTGAGCTTTTTACTATTGAGTATGTTGTTGGCTGTGGGCTTGTCATACATGACTTTTATTATGAGATATATTCCGTCTATACTGCTTTGTTGAGAGGGGTTTTTTTTAAATCATAAACGGATGTGGAATTTTGTCAGATGCTTTGTTATATTTATATTCTCTCTCTACTTTTTGTGAATTTACTATAGGTTATTTCTTTGTAGTTACCATGATGCTTACTTATAATTTATCAACAGCCTATTTTAAGCTGATAACAACTAAAGTTTAATCCCATTGTAAATCTCAATGTACTTGCTCCCTTCCATGTTTTATGTTTTTGCTGTCACATTTTGCACTTTTTATCTTGCATATCCCTTAACTAATTATCATATTTATAGCTATTTTTACTACTTTTGACTTTTAACCTTCATACTGTCTTTATAAGTGATTAATCTATCATTATATATATTTATATTTACTTTCTATCTATAGATCTATATATCTATCTATAATCTATCATTATATATATATATATTTACTTTCCAGTGAGATTTATTTTCATATGTGTTCTTTTTTTTTTTTAAGGTTTTATTTATTTATTTGACACAGAGAGAGAGATCACAAGTAGGCAGAGAGGCAGGCAGAGAGAGAGAGGAGGAAGCAGGCTTCCTGTTGAGCAGAGAACCCGATGTGGGGCTAGATCCCAGGATCCTGAGATCATGACCTCAGCCTAAGGCAGAGGCTTAACCCACTGAGCCACCCAGTTGCCCCCTTCATATGTGTTCTTAATACTAATTAGCACACTTTCTTTTCAGCTTAAGTCCTTCTAACATTTCTTGTAAGGCTGAGTTAGTAATGATGACTCATTTAGCTTTAGCTTATCTGGAAAACTCTTTATCTGTTTTTCATTTCTGAGTGATAACCTTGCCAGGTAGAGTCTTCTTGGTTGGCAAGGTTTTTTTCAGTCCTTGGAATATATCGTGCCACTCCCTTCTGGCATGCAATATTACTGCTGAAAAATCTGCTGATTGCCTTATGGGTGTTCCCTTATATGTAACACTTTTTTTTTTTTTTCTCTTGCTGCTTCTAGTATTCTCCTCTCATTTTTTACTTTTAACATTTTTATTACAACGTGTCATGGTGTAGTTGTCCTTAGGTTCCTCTTATTTGGAACTTGCTGGGATTCCTGTATCTAGAAGTCTGTTTCCTTCCCTGTATTAGAGAAGTTTTCAGCCTTTATATTTTCAAATAAAATTTCTGCCTCCTCTTCTCTCTCTTCTTCCTGGGGCCCTGTGGTACAAATGTTAGTCCACGAAATGTTGTCTCTTAAGTCACTTAAAGTATCTTTATTTTTTGTAATTCTTTTTTTTCTTTTTGATGCTTTGATTGGGTTAGTTCCATTACCTTGTCTTTGAGTTGACTGATCCTTTCTCTTGCTTCATCTGGTCTGCTGTTGAACCTTTTCAGTTCAGTTATTGTATTCTTCAACATTGTGACTTCTGTTTGACACTTTTTTAAAAAAATATTTTCTATCTCTTTATTGAAGTTCTTACTGCATCCATCCATTCTTCTCAGTTTGGTGAGCATCTTAATGACCATCACTTGAACTCTTTATCAGGTAAATTACTTATGTCATTTCATTAAAGTTTTTATTTCTGAGGTTTTATCTTGTTCTTCCATTTGGAACATATCCTCTGTTATTGCATTTTGCTTGACTTTATTGATTTCTATACAATATGTGAGATGAATACTTTTCCCAGTCTTTCAAAGGAGTGGCCTCATGCAGATGAACCTTGTCATTCAACCCTGCCTTAGCTCTTGATTGGCTCTTAAATCTTTGTGCTTGTCCAAGCTGCCCATTTTATTTTTAATAGTTCCCAGTAATTGAGGATGTGTGAAGATCTCCGTATCCCACATGGGAGTATCTCAGCGCTTAGATTCAAACTGACTGGAAACTACATCCTCGTTTGTTAGCTTTTAAAAGTATGCAAATATATACAGTCCTGTGTATTATGACTGGAAGCCTCACTGACCGCAAAAGCCAGGTGATCTGGAGGTGTTCATTGGGTGAAAACCATAGAGATTGGGGTTCCAGACAAGTGTATAGGCCCTTTCCTGGGTGATACTGATGAACTCAGGCAAGGCCAAGAAAGAAAGAGAGCCAAGATGGCACCAATAGCCTGTGTTCCTTGAGAGTGATCCATTGGCCTCTAAGTGTATGCCAGACCCAAAACTTGCTCCTCAGGCTGAAGCTCCAGGACAAGAAAAGTCCTCCTTCACAGAAGGAGGATTGTGCCTCAGTCCACAGTCTATGCAGTGTCCTGGGCTGGTGGCCTGCCTAGAACCATCTTTACAATTGCCATAGTCCCATGGGACCCAGAAATACAAGACTCCCCCCACCCAGCCACCATGTGATTAAGGAGTATCTGTGGGATGACAGCTGCAGAAGCCAGGGCACCAGACATACAAACCAGGACACCAGATGTGTGTAAATTTCCCCTCCAGGATGTACTAGTGCTTTGGAGTGTCATAGATGGTGAGCACACATCCTCTAGAAAGGGTTACAACTAAGCCCCAAGATGTATGTTTAATTAAATGATTTCATATGTTGCTGTACAATCTGCATGTCCATGGGAGGAAGTGAGTTCAGGATCTCACACTGCCATCTTGAACTAAAACTCTAGATGCTTTATTTAGCATGAAGATACCTTTGTTGTTAACTTTATTATTCCATCTTGATTATACAAAACACAATTAACTTCTAGTTCTTTTTTTCTAGCACATGGTAGTGATGGAAGATATGCTGAAAGACTTTCTTCTCGGAGAGCACCTATTATTGGTTGGTAACCAGGTGAGTTATGTGTGGCTGGAACTCAGGTACTAATGTATAAATGATAACGAGCTTAAAAGCAGTAAGTTTCTTCTCCTTGTTGGGATACATTTTTAGAGGTGATTCTTAGTTTTCTACTAAATGACTGCTTTAATTAAGCACAGATTACTTCCACCTTCTAAAATTTAGAATTATCTCACAGCTGAAATCACCATTCAGTCACCCATCGAGTTCTGTCCATTCTGCCTCACAGATATCGACTCTTCTTTCGCACATCTGTCACCCTAGCCCAGCTCGCCATCGCCCATCCCCTGGACTACAGCAGTGCTTTGCCTGTATAGCTCCCACTCTGATCTACCCTTCACTCTGCAGCCTGGTGATACTTGTTGAACTAAAATCTGACTAAGTCTCTCTTTTTTGCTTAAATTGGCTTCCTGTTGCTCTTAGGTATGGTCTTCAGTATGGCCAGTGGTGTTCTGCAGGATCTGGCCTCTGCCTGCCTTTCCAGGCCTGAGGCTTGGCTCCCTCCCTCCTTTGTCTCACTCAGTGGTAGCTTGAGCCACTGTGAACCTCCTTGAGTTTCTTATCTCTGCCCTGGTCCTTGGTGCATGCTCTTCTCTACACAGAGCACTCCCAGTCCCCTTCTCCACCCTCTTCCCCTAACTCCTAAGGGGTCTTCCCTTGTTCCTAGCAAAGTTAGGTTTCCCCGACTTTTACACCCTTCTATCTCCCTGTAATCACACTATCATACTAGTCATGTTACTCTGTTTATATAGAGAGTGATTATCTTTCCAAATTACCTATGTGATCCTCAAGGGCAGGGACCATAGTTCTCTGGCTTATCTCTGTATCCTCAGTTCCTAGAACAATGTCTGCTACATAGTAGATATTCAGCATGTGTTTATGGAGAATGAACATTTTCTATTTAGAAGCTTCTGATAATGTTTGGACATTTTCTATTTATATATCTATAGGTAGATAGATAGATAGATATCATTATCTTCTGATAATGTTCCCCAGTTGAATTATCAGATTTAATAAACTTTCAGAAGATGTGTGGTCCTAATTTTTCCTTTTATTTAAACTTATAAAAAATACATATTCTTTATATATTTAGTCCCTTAAACTTACAATTTAAAGTGTTGATTTTTTTTTTTTAATGGGTCAATTGAATGGCCTTCTGATTGAATGCACAGGTTTGGATGTTAGCTGGCTAGAGGTGCAGTAGGAACCCTCTCCCTGCTCGCTGTGACTCTGGGCGAATTGCTTATCTTACAAGGCTGGGTTCCCTGATATCTAACCTGGACGTAAAAATAGCACACACTCAGCTAAGAGCCACGTGACTCTGAGGACTGAGGAGAGCTATGCAAGATGAGGGTGAGGTGGAGCAGTGGTTTGCTTCTACTTCATGATAAATGGAAAAGGGGCAGTGTGCTTTGAAATTACTCTAGAGCGCTGTACAGATGTTGACAGGAAATCCGGTGTGCTAGTCTATTTCCAGTCCCAAAGAAGAGAACAAGGCAACAGGACAAAGCGCTAGGCAGTGGGGCGGAATGAAGAGTAGCTATCACTCTGCAGGTCCATGTCTGGACCCCAGCATCTGGTGAGGATAGGAGATCCCACTGATTTTCAGGCTTGCCTCAGGTTGGCTCCGCAGCCAGCGGGTAGAGCTGGCAGGTTGAGGATTCTCAGGAGGAGCAGGGCTGGAGGCATGGGGCCCCACAAACGCCTCTCAGTCGCTGGTGGCACAGACTGCACCTTTCATCAGCAGATCATAGTGTCTTGCCTTCTTTTGTCCTTGTTCTGTCACCTCAGCTTTGGAGAAAGAAAAATTGACAGAGGGAGTTTGTATTCAGTATAACTAGGGCTACATTTAACTGGCTTTTTCATATCAGAAGGGTCTTTTGTTCATTCTTTAGAAACCTCTAAGACCATCAGTGCCATGTAAGAGTACCAGTGTTGAAGGAACTTGTAGATTTACTAAGTAAATTCTGCTCTTGTGTTCATTGAATTATCTCGTGGACAAGACTAACTCTTAGGCTGTTTGATGTCCTCCTGCCTTTTGATGTCCTCCATTGTCTAATCCCACTGTGTTTACAACCTGTCTCAGCCCTCCCTTCAAACTCCTGTCCTCCGATACACTTAACACTGTTTTCAAAACGGATCTTCTTATCAGTGTCATATCCCAGCCTTTGACCTTCATCAGCACTCTCTCTTCTTTCCTCATCTTTGCCTTTTGAAATCCTTCCAACCTCAGAGTGGTGATGTGCTCTCATTGACTGAATTCCTTATTTTATAAATTTGCAACTGTCAGTGAAAGAAACAAATAAAGGCCCCCCTAGGGAGGGCCTGCTGCAGAGAGTAAATAGTTAAGTGGCCCATTCAACTGGATGGGTTGATACACTGACAGGATCAGAAAAGCACAAAGTTGGGAATCCAGGACCTACCTTCTCATCCAGACTCTTCAGTTCTCTAGGTGATATTAGCTACATTGTTACTACTCTTCAGTGGGCTTTTTCTTTTTTCTTCTCCCTCTCCCTCTTTTTTCCCTTATCTGTAAAATGATGGGATTGGAATTGGTATTTTGTAAGGTCCCTCTGGCTATAATATTCTATAATATGCTTCTTTAATAAAGTCTTCCTGAACACAGGCCTGAAACTTTGGCCCCATTCCCTGAGCTGTGATAGCAGCCCACTTACTGATTTCTTTTGACTTGCCTTGGACTTATGGATATACCTGCCATCTCTACTATACAGAGAGAGAACCCCTTGAGAAAAGCTTTAGTTATTTTTGAGTAGCAGGCAGTAGACAGTCAACAAATGTTTGCTGAATAAATCAGAGCCTGTTCATCTTATAGATGAAATTCGGTACCTTTCACCCACCTCTCCCTGTTACCGTACCCCCAGCCATTTCTCTACTCCGTTTCTGAGTTTGACTTTTTTTTTTTTCTTTTTCCAGTTCCACATATAAGTGATACCACATAGTGTTTGTCTTTCTCTCTCTGAGAGAAAATCACTTTGCATGATGCCCTCCAGGTTCATTAAAGTTAGACTCTTGACTGCTTCCATTTGATACGTACAAAGCAGTGTGAAGCCGCCTGCAGTATTTGTTGGCAAGTGCAGAGCAAGAACCCCACAGAGATGTGTTTTGCCAAGGATGGAATGGAGTTTCACATTCTCTTTCCCTGCACTTGCCTCAGAGTTCTGATCATCTAGATTTCTTTTTCAGGAGTGTGTGCTTTTGCAGCCATAGTAACTCAGGCCATAGTAACGCATCAGCAGCTTTGAAAATGCCTTGCTTCGTTTATCAGTGGCATTTCAGCACCTCTCAATAATCTGTGCACCTTCTCATCTGCCCCCCTATTTCTATCTTGTGAAAGAAAATAACAAATGCAGGGAAAAGGCAGAGAAGTAGAATGAGGACTGCTGAATCTGATGGGGCGATGTCACTGGTGTTTTCGCTCAAATGCAAAGTGATAAGTGAGAAAATGCCTACTCTAATCATATGATTTGCTTTGTTTGATTTTTATTTTTTTTTTAAGATTTCATTTATTTGTGTGTGTGAGAGAGAGAATATATGAGCAGCAAGAGGGACAGAAGGAGTAGGAGAAGCTGACTTTCCACTGAGCAGGGAGCTCATGCGGGGCTCCATCCCAAGACCCTGAGATATGACCTAGTATTCAGGTCATATCCTTTAACCGACTGAGCCACCCAGGCACCCCCACATGATTTATTTGAACCTGCATAAACTATTTTTTAGCAGTTGATCAGGCTCCTTTCCTTCTCTTTTGTAAAACATTAAAAGTGAGTGATGACTACTCAAAAAAAAAAAAAAAATCAGAAGTATAGCTTTGGGGATTCAGTATTGGCAGAGAAGCCAGTAGCGGGCTGGTATAATTCCACAATAAAGTGTGATGAATGTTCTTAATACAAACTTCCTATAGATACATACAGTCTACCTAGCCTTCTGTTTGCAAACTAGAAACTGCCTGAAGTCCAGGAAAAAAACATTTTCATAGTTAAAGTTATACCTTTAGAGATGTCTCGAAAGATTGCTCTGTTACCAGGAGCAGCTTTTGCTATGAGCAAATTCAAGAGTAAGTGGTGATCTTGAAGTGTCTCAAGGTTTATCATCTTTATAAGCCCAATCACACCTTTTCTTTCTGTATAATACTATCTTTTCGAAGAAACCTGATACTAGACAAGGTTTTATAACTGTTGGGAAGCTGAAAACAGTTCCATAAACATCACTTACATTGCAAAATGAAGTAACCCACATCTTGTTTTGGTGAAGTAAATTGATTTTTTTTTTATCCTTTCAATTTTCTGTGTCAGACTTTATGGCACGGTGTGGCAGCTTTCCAGTAAGAGAAGCAGAATTGCTCCCTGTCAGCCGGAAGCGATAGGTGCCGGAAATTACACACGGCCCTTTAGGACTAATGCTGCATACTGTAGCATGACTTATGTGTGCTGCTAAGCGCATTATTTTCCACGACTATAATTATAACATCGCATGTGCCTTTTGTGCAATTAGGAGTTCTCAGGCTGGCTTTTTTTTTTTTTTTTAATCATAGCGTGAGTTTCTATTTATTTTATATTTACTGAGATGGAAAAAGAGAAATGCTTATTTATTTTTGACTCAGTGATGCTTCTTCTGTCCCAACTCTTTTCTTCCCATATTTTCTTTTCTTTTGATTTATAGAAGGGTTGTATTCTGTTTGGTACACAAAATATTGATTGTGAGTGTTTGGGGTTATAGAATCAACCTATAGGTGCATACTTTTTGTTGTTGTTTAAAAACTCCCTAAGAATAAACTTACAATATTATGTAAGAACACTTGACTTTTGAGAGACAGTTGCATTTTATCAGATATTTGAAGTAAGAACTCTTCCAGCAATATAGTGTTCTAAAAATGCTCAGGTATCCCCTTACATAAGACTTATTTTTCTAATATGTGATATTTTAGGGGATAAAAATCTAAGCATCTATAAATAACGTTAGATAAAATTACAAAGCAAGTCATCAAATTTTAATTTGTATTAATGAGACATAATAATTCACAATGACTTCTAAATGAATATAATCTAGTAATTTGCCAGATTTGTTTCCTTCCTTCCTGTCTTCCTTCCTTCCCTCCTTTTTTTGTTTTGTTTTGTTTTTGTTTCTTTCTTCATTTTTGAGCCATCCCTTTGTATCATTTTACCAATAATAGCAGTCTCGTGAATTTTCACACTTAGGCTCTCCTTGGATTCCACAGTTCATATTGTTTGCTCTTAACAAAATTCTATTGTGTTATGTCTTCATTATCAAATGAAAACCCAGCTCTGGCCCACTTTCATATAGGATATCTTCTCTGTCTCTGACTTTCATGTGCTTCATGTTTTTACAGTGCTGATTCTTTAGGTATTCTTTTCAGTTCCATCATTAGAAAGTAACCTTTAATTTTATTTTCCTGTTTAAAGTCATAAGTGGCTCCTCCTTGCCTATCAGATAAAATCTCTTTCATAGGCAGACACACAAAACAAACTGTGACCTGGCTCCAAACTCCTTTTATAATTTTAGTTCTTCCAAATTTGAGTTTTTTACCCACCCAGAGTAAACCAGGCCTTTTTGTCCCCCCTCCCCCCTGCCATTTTTCATATTGTTTGCTTCATACAGAGCTTCCCCTTGTCTTTGCCAAGGAAAATCCTGCCAGTTTTCAAAAGCTCAGATGTTTCTTCCTCAGTGAAGCCTTTCTTAAGTCTTCCCCAAATAGAAATAATCTTTTATTATATTATATATTATATATATTGTATAATATATATATTATATATTATATATCATAAAGTTTCTTATGAGTAAGGGTTAAAAATGGTAATATTTGTACATTTTATAATTTCCAATTTCCTTTTTTAAAAAATCTCATTTAGTTCTACAACAGCCTTTTGGGGTAAATATTTTTACGTTCCACATTTTACAAATTAGCCTTCTAAAACTCAGAGAGGTTAAAATATTTGCTCAAGATCATATTAGCTAGTTAATGCCCGGGTAGGGCTCCCAAGCTCAAATTTATTTTTCACCGTAGCACACTAATGCTTACACTAGTAACAGTAATAACAACAGCAACAACAATAATACTATGTAATTGCTAACTTTGGTTGAGTGCTTATAGTAGGCCACGACTATGCTTCACATACAGAGTACAGGGCATTTTTTAACTTTCTACAAAAGGTAAAGTATATAAAACCCCTTTGTACTAGTTATGTAGCCTCAAAAGTTAACAGCATTTTATCCAACTTGTTTTATCTATTCCCCTGACACTTTTTATGTTGTCTTTTCATACATTATTCTTTTACATAATGCATTTTTCTCACAGATATCTCAATATTTATTTCTAACATGCCCACAATTCATTATTACACCTAGCAAATTGATAATAATCCCTGAATATACTCTGACACCCTATTTTCAGTTTTCTTCCATTATCTCCAAAGTGTCATATTTACAGTTGGTTTATTCCAATCAGCATTTAAACAAAGGCTGGTAATTGTATTTAGCTGCAAAAGGAAATACTTCTTCTCTTTGAAGAAGGAAAGCTACATCCTCCTGTTCTCTTTATCCTGAGAGGTGCTAACAAATGTTCATGAATATAAACATTTTATTCAGAATTATACCAATATTGATAAACTTCTGAGGAAATATTGTGTAGAGTATATTTTGTGAAGCCAGTTTAAGTTCCTGATTAATTTGTACAATGATGTCAAGCCACATCCATTTTTTTTTTCAGGCTAGAAATAACTGCTTTCTTTTCTGATCTTCATAGCCTTTTTAAGATATTTATACACAATGAAAATCAGTAAACATATATTTAATGCCAACTAAGCAGAACTCTATGCACATTGTTACTATATAATTCCATATAATTCTTTGTATCCATTCCACCTGTTAGTCATAGGCTTACCCTGACCATGGACTTAGTTTTTCTTCGGTAAAGTCATGTTTGTTGAATTATTTAATATTGAGAGACTGTGAATATTCTATTGCCAAAATGAAAGAATGTGAGAATTTTGCTAATTAATCATTTGAACTGAGCCCTGGCAGGTTACTACTATGCAGCTTCAGAATTACACCATGTTGCCATGCCAGCATAATTGTCTAGTGTCTTGGAAGGGACTGAACACTTTGTCCTGAAATCTTCTTGCCTGTAGTACCCAGCTGGTAGTGGCAGCAGGGAATTGGATAACAAAGTATGCTGTGCTTCTAGTAGCCTCAGCAGCCTGGGAGTCCCAAGCCCACGAAATACTTGGGTTTATCAAATACAGTGACATTCATCTTTATTTTATGTTATATTGTGTTGTGTCCCTTCTCCAACCCCTTGCTTAGTGAAGTTGCTTGAATTGCAATCTGGAATTTTTTTACCATTCTGCCACCTTCTCTCTAACATTTAGTCTGTCGATCCAGTGTTTCGTAGTGAATTTTTTTCCTGCACTTATTCTGAATCTGTATTTTGTTCTTGGACAGACATTGATTCTTTTTCCCCCACAGCGTTTGTCTTGGCTCCTTTGGTCAAACCTAATGACCAACTACCTAAGAGTATATACCTTTGCCATTTATAGTAACACAGTATTTCAAAGAGAAATTGTAGGGATGTGGCTTGTGTTATTCCTGTTTGAAAAAGAGGTTATGACTTTGACAGAGAGCTTTATAAGGCGGTGTATTTGTGAGCCATGCAAACTCATAGTGTAGTTGAAATGTATGTCTTCTCATCTGACTTCTGGGTACTGTTCCTTGGCTCTGTGACAGGGAAGACATTTGTGCAAATGTGTACAATCGTTCACTATTCAGTCTTAATAATTTTTTTTATTACCTAAGTAATGTATGTTCACTGAGAGAATTTGAAAAATAGACTTCTAGAGATTTATAGAGCAGTAATTTCACATTTTATTATGGGATTGCAGAATATTAGAATAAAAATAGTGTTTAGAGATCAGCTTGTCTAGGCCCTCTGTATTCAAATGAGAAAATCTAGGCTTAGATGGTGGTAAAGACCTTAATCTGGGGACAGATGAAACAGAGAGTCTTCATCTCCAAGCCTCTTAACTGCTAGTATATTAAGGTTTATTTTTTTTAATATTTTATTTATTTATTTGACAAAGCGAGAGACAGACCACAAGTACACAGAGAGGCAGGCAGAGAGAGAGGGAGAAGCAGGCTCCCCGCCGAGCAGAGAGCCCGATGTGGGGCCGATCCCAGGACCCTGAGATCATGACCTGAGCCGAAGGCAGAGGCTTAACCCACTGAGCCACCCAGGCGCCCCAGTATATTAAGGTTTTCAGGTGGAAGCAAGGAATTAGAAAGTTCAACATTTGATGGACATTTTAAAGTTTTAAAAAAGCAGCTGTAATTTATTTCTCCTGGTTTTACTCTAATACTAGTCTATTTAGTTTGTTATTTTTTACTGCTGTTGGTAGTTGTTAATGGCAATCATATAGTAGCTTTTTAAAAAAGGATATTAGGACACTCTGCAGAAATCATCTATACGTATTATATAGACTGATCTGACTCCATGAATGTTATTAAAGCATTAGGGCGAACTGGAAGGAATGCCCTAAGTACAGGGAAACACATGAGGGAAGTGAACACTAGCAGTGATAAACACTCGCTTGGAGTCTGTTTTAGAAATTACTGCAGAAGGAAAGATCCAACTTGACTTTCTCACTGTTCTCCCTCTTGAACCTTGGATTTCATACAGGGAGTTCCTGGACTCATGTTCTAGGCTATTATAACCTTGGAGTAACTGCAATTGACTCTGTGACATCAAGATCTAAACTCCCATGCACATCAGTTCAGGAAGGCAACCTCCTGACGTTCTCCTTTGCAGTATGGCGCAACAGAAAACAGCCCAGTCCATTTAGTCAGAATGGATGTGCCTTCAAATCCCACCATGTGCATGGTTCTTAAATACTTAGAATTAAGTTTGCATCTTTCCAAAACAGGTACTTTACCTTCGACTCACATGGGCTGGCGTGAGGATTCAAGTGATTAAGCACTGAAGGGGTGTGTATGTGTACAGCAGAGGGCTCCGTAAACGTTAGCTTCCTCCTCTTTGTTTGCACAAAGGGAGCAGAAGCTTCCTGGAACAGCTTTCTACCTCCTTTAGCAGGAGCACATCGCATGACTTCCCTTTCCTTTCTTACTTTCTTTTCTCAAATTTTAGTAGTTATTCTCTGCAGGTTATATGTGAGGCGCCCATGGGGGGCACATGGACTGGGGGCTGATCCTGGCCTCATGGAGCCAGTTCTCTTGCCCAGGCACCTGACGCATTACTAGAGTACAGTGTGGTGAATGCTGTCCGACAGCGGTTTAGGAACCCAAAGGAGAAAACCTTTCTGGTGCTCAGAGCAGAAGGGGAGGAGTGAATGGGAGAGTCAGGCAGTTCCGGGAAGTGAGACATTTCATCAGAACACTAAGGAGTGAGTGGATGAAGATGGCTGGGTGGCGGAAGAATGGGCTGTTCTAGTCAGAACAAACAGCATAAGCAAAGATGTGGAAGCACAAAAGTTCTGGAGGCTGTTGGTTGATTAGGAACATTCTTGAGTGAGGGGGCGCCTGGGTGCTCAGTCTGTAGAGCGTATGCCTTCAGCTCAGGTCAAAATCCTGGGACTGAGCCCCAAATGAGGCTCACTGCTCAGCAGGGAGTTTGCTTCTCCTTCTCCCTCTGCTCCTCCTCCTGCTCATGCTCGCTCTCTCAAATAAATAAAATCTTTAAAAATAAAAAAAAAGTGCTTGCTTGAGTGTGCTTACAGAGGGCTGACATAAAAGCTTGCTAGTTTACCTGCTACTGCAGGGATCCTTCAGCGTTTAATTCCGGACATTTACTCTTAGCCCAAATCCCATGCCTAGACTCATCTTCTCTTGCCTGCTCTCCATTCCTCTTTAGGTCTTTTCCCCTGCTCTCCTTCTTTCTCCTCCTCCGCCTTGATGAGATACAGATGGTGTTTTCCAAGTTCTGATGGTCTGCTTGTCCAGGAAGACAAGTCTACTACAGCCTTTTCCTTTAAAGGATTTCACTGCTAATCTCTCTGAGGAAACAGGATAACTAAAATAATAAACCTGAGGAATTTGAAAGAATCCCAGAATCTTGCAAAGTTCTTAAAGTCATGGCCCCTGGTATTTTCTCTCACAGAAACTGGAAGCTTGTTTACATCCTATCCTCGGTTTGATTCCTGTCTGTGGGACATAATATATTCCCTACTTGTCTTAATCCTATAGTTAAAGGGCCATCCGACTCCTAAGGTCCTTCTCTCGAGTAGATTGTCAGAAAGAACACAATGAGAACAGTAATGTAAAAGAAAGGCCATTCTCATGAGACAGTTTGTATTTTTAAAGATTTTGTTTATTTATTTGTCAGAGAGAGAGAGAGCACAAGCAGGGGGAGCAGCAGGCAGAGAGAGAAGCAGGCTCCCTGCTGAGCAAGGAGCCTGATGTGGGACTCAATCCCAGGACCCTGAGATCATGACCTGAGTTGAAGGCAGCTTAACCAACTGAGCCACCCAGGTGTCCCAAGACAATGTGTATTATTTTGGATCTCTCATTCACAGCTTCGTTTTCTCTTTTTAAAAATTTTCACTCACTAAGTATTATCCTCAGTAAGAGTTAATAATGATGTAAAAACTGTTTATTTCATGCTAATTTCTATGAAAGAACACATATTTTTACATACAGAATAATGACAAGTAAAGAGAAATATTCACAGGAACAAAATGAAAATGGTAGCAGATTTGTTTTGGCAGTTGCACACTGTGTAATGTTTTGTTTTTTCCATTTCCCAGTGAGGAAAATGAGTATGTATAACTTTTATGATGGAAAAATAAGATATTATTTATGTATTTATTCAATTACAGTAATCCTGGGATTTTCTGTTCTAGGCGAAAACTACAATTAGAAAGAGCAAATTGAGCTAAGCAGGGTCAGGCCTGGTTAGTACTTGGATGGGAGAAAGAGCAAATCACTGTAATTGTTCCTTTTTGTTTAGGATATTTACAGAAATCCCTTCTGAGGTTATGCTTTTAGCATTTCTTCGAAGGAACTATCAGAGCTTTTAAATGAAGTCAGGAATGACCTGATGAGATCTCTGTTTTAGAAAAATAACTAAACAACTTGTGGGCTGGCCTGTGTGAGTCTAGAAGAAGGACACCAAGTAGGATCTTTTCTGAGGGTTGGAGCAAGAAGGTAGGCTGCCCTTGAGTAGGGACAGTGCATTGGAGAGGAAGGAGCAGATATGGGAAGCAGGCACTTCAAAGTAAACAAATCCAAAATTAAACTGTCTTTTTTAAAACTAGACTTCCCTCCCCCACCCAGCAAATGTACTTCTGCTGCCCTATTTCATTTGTCAGTAAATAGCCGTGCCTCCCTGCCCCCACCGCCCCATTGCCCAAAATAGAAACTTTGACTTCTGTCTCATCTCCACATCCAGTCCATCACCAAATCCTGTTCTTTTCCCTAAGTATCTCTTAAATCCCTCCATTTCTTCTCCTCCTTAGTTGAGCTACCATCATCTCCTGTTGGTTGAAGGAGTTTCAAACTGCTTTCCTGTGCTTTCATTCTTCCTTTCTCTCTGCCAGATCATTATACCAGAGTGATTTTCCAAAAATCAGCATTTGATCTGATGACTCCTGTACTGCAGTGGCTTCTCGGTGCTTTTAGGAGTACTGAGTCTTTTAAGTGGCTTCCAAGGCTTTGCCAGGGCTAGACCCTACCTGCCGTTTTTGTTTTGTTTCTTACCACTCTCTTCTCTCATTCCTGCTTTAGCCTTTGACTTCTCTCAGACCTGTCTAGTGCTCCAGCTCACAGTTACCCTCAAGTCTTCACACATACTGTTCTCTCCACCTGGAACGCTCCTCCTTCTCCTCCTCCCCTTTACTTCTTTAAGTCCTTGATGTCCCCCAGTAGACATCATGGTGGGTGGTGGGCCTTCCTGAGCCCTTTGCTAAAATCTTCAGGCATCTTGGGTGTCCCATATCATAACATTTGCTATGGGTATTTATCTATTATAGTTGCTTACTTGTCTGTGTTTCCTACTAGATTGTAAGCTGTGAGTGTGGCCATGGGTTGCTGCTATTCTGTTTACCTTCATATCTTGCTCAACTAGTACAGTACCTATAAGTTATGTGTTTAAATAGTTGATGAATTAGGAAAGGGAGGGAGGGGAGATAGGAAGGAAAGAAAGGAGAGAAAGGAGTGAGAAGTAAGAATAAAAACATTTTGCAGGTAGAGACCATACAGGTTCAAGTGACATTTTTAATAGGGTCATGGGAAAAAACAGTAGTCAAAAGCATTCCAAGATTCATTCACTGAGCATCTGGGTACATGGCAATACGCTTGTTTACTGGGATTAAAAAGCAAAAGGAATAGGTTTCGGTGGCAACATAATGAGTCCAGTATGAACATCTGCAGAAGTTCATTCGGCAGTTCGGGACAGGGAATCTTAGCTGGATCTTAGGAAAGAAGTGTGAGCCATGTGAGATGACTCCAGTCCTGGGAGCGAGTGAGATTGCCCAGAGAGAGTATATGGAGCAAGAAGACAGCTGAGGTTGACGTTCCGAAGACCCTAATATAAAGAAAACAGCAGAAGAGCTCCCTAGTGGCAGCTGGGGACATCATGTCACATCCTACATTTATGGCCCTTGTAAGGCCCTATAACAGTGTGTTGCTCAAGAGCAGTCTGAAAAAGCCTGGCTGGTTCGGTAACTTTGGAGGTGGGAAGGGAGCAGGAACTCCCGATAGTAGCTTTTCGTGATTTGTTTCTTTCAGGAAATCCTCTATATTTCTGACATTACAATGCATTTATGATACTTGCTTTTCTCTGGAGTCATTGAAGTTAACAGACCTGATATATTAACAAACACATTTTACTCATCTGAATGTATCTACTTAAAATTTTATGTTTGTTGTAGCATGCCAATTAAAGCTTACAGAGCTTTGTAGTAGACATGCAAATGTAAAAATATTTTCCTTCTCTTTGTTTCCATGTTGGGCTTATAACTATTTTGGGAGAGATCCAGTTGGATATCAAAAAGATTGCTAGAGGGTGAAATGATCCATTGTTCTTACTTTCATGTGTTTGCCAGTCTGACAGTCAGCTCTGGTAACTGACTCTTTTGTAGGTGAAATGTATAAATTGGATCATTCCAAACCTTGTTCGGTTTTTACAGGTCTATAACTCGTCACAGTTTCCAGTGTTCATTATCTTTTTAAACTTGGTCATAGTATTTATCTTATTGAGATCTATTCCCTTTTCTGGTACTTTCCAAATTCTCTGTATTCATTCAATCATTGGACACGTATTTATTGAGTACATTTTTTGTGTCAGACTCTGTGCAGGGCTCTGGGAATAGAGCAGTAAATAGGCCTGGCCTCTGCCTGCATGGCACTTTCAGTTCACAGAACAGTGGATAAGAGAGACTTTAAACAAGTTGTCACACATATAAATCTATTTGTGCTTAAGAAGGAAAATTACAGGTAAGTATGGGAGATGAGGAAAGACCTGACTTACAAGAGGAGGTAGTAAAGGCCTTTGTGAGGAAGGGAATTAAGATAATGAATGAGAATGGCTAGGATGTTGAGTGAGAGAAAAGCTCCCTAAGGAGAAGGGTGTGCTTGTGCAAAGCCCCTGAGGCAGGAAGAGCTTGGATTCTTTTAAGAACTGGAGGAAGTGAAGTGTGACTAGAACAGTACTTGGGAGGAAAAGGGTGACACTGGAGGGATGGGTAGAGCCTGTAGGAATTTGCAGGCACAGGAAGGATTTTCAGAATTATTCTAAATGCAGTGAGAAGCTATCAGAGGGGGTTGAGCGTATCTAACTCTTGATCTAAGACATGATCTGATTTATCCATTAAGAAGATTATTCCAGCAGCAGTTTGGGAAATACATTCAAAATAACATGAGTGAATGTAGGGAGCTCAGTTCTAAGACCATTGCAGGTATGTATTCTTGCTGCACAAAGAATGGTCTGCAGACCAGCAGCATGGGTGCCAACCTGGAAATGTCTTAGAAGTACAGTCTCTGACCCCACCCCAGACCTACTGAATCAGGCTGCATTTTAACAAGATCACAAAGCTGACTCATTTGTTAATCAAAGCTTGAAAAGTGCTGTTCTAGACAAGATATGACATTCCTTTGGTTTAAAACGATTCCAGAGAAATTTGGCAGACTTAAGATATATTTTGGAGGCAGAAATGAGAGGAATTGGTTAACAAATTGAGAAGTGGAATGAGAAGTACTGAGGACGACTGGGGTTGCTGTCATAAACAGCTATAGAGAGGGAGATATCATTAATTCATCTGACCAATAGCCGAGTGCCTACTCTGTGCCAGCGCTATTCTAGACACTAGCCATACGATAGTGAACAAGACAAACCTCTCGAGGAGCTAACGTTTACAGTTGAGGAATAGGATAACACACAAGTAAATACGTTGTTAGAATTGTAAATGACAATAAGTGCTTTGGAGAAAGATAGCATTAGCTCTTGATTTTCCTGTGGGAGAAGAGTCTTCCTATGCTAGTCCTTCCCATCTTTTTGGTCAAGGAACGATCTAGAATTAATCTCTGATGGTTCTTTTCCTTTATCCTCCTGTGTCCCGTCCATCAACCAGTTTTGTCACCTTCCCTTGCAAAACACCTGGAATCCGTCCTTCTTCATTTATACCCCCCAATCTAAGCCATCCCCATCTCTCACCTGGACTCTTGCAGTAGCGTTCCAACTGGCTTCCCAGTTTCCTTCCTTCCTCCTTTATAATTCACTCTCCATACCTAACCAAAGTGATTTTTTTTATAATCTATATTAGTTCATGCCACTTCTCTGCTAAAAAAGGGTTCCCCCCTCCCCATCTCATAGAATAAAATTCCACTTCTTCACCTTGGCTTGTAAAACTTAGTTGATTAGACTCTACTTACTTTAAAAAAAAAAAAAAAGATTTATTGATTTTAGAGAGAGAAAGACAGAGAGCAGGGGGTAGGGGCAGAGGAAGAGAGAATCTTCAACAGACTTCCTGCTGAGTGCAGAGCCTGACGCAGGGCTCCATCTCACCACCCTGAGATCATGACCTGAGCCAAAATCAAGAGTAGGATGCTTAACCAGCTGGGCCACCCAGGTGCCCCACAGCCCTACTAACTTTTAGTTATCTTGTATATTCTTTTCTTGCCCACAACACTTGAACACACTGGCTGTTCCTCAAATATCCCGAGCTTTTTTAGGGGATCAGCTGTAGCCACTCTTCTCCTGGAATGCCCCTTCTGTAATCGTCCTAGAACTGGCTCCTTGTCATTTAGATCTTAGCTTTCAGTTACCTAAGGAAAAGTCTTCACTTCTAAATCAATATTAATGACCACCCAGTTGGTATTGCCTCACCCTATCTTAATTGTATATAGAGAATATCACTATTTGATCATTGTCTCATTTATTTATTTAGTTGTCTAATTATATCTTGCTGCCTTTCTACCTACTTTTCTAATCTACCTTCCAGTCTGTCTCCACATTCTTGAAATGGAAGCTTCATAGGAGCAGAAACCTTATCTGCCTTGTTCACTGCTTTCTCTCCTGACACATACCAGCACTCAATAAATGTTTGTTTCCATGTTGAATAAATAAACAGCCCGTCTCCTGGAGCCAGTTTCTCCTTTTGTCAGTCAGTATATTTTGCATATTATTGTCATATTGACCTTCTTTAAACATTGATTTCATTGTGTTTCTCTCTGAATTGAGGATGTACAATGGATCTTAATTGCTTGCTACTGTCTATGTGTGCTACATACCTCTGTCTTATTTATTAAGTAGTTGGTAATCAGTCCAGTCCCCTTAACCTCTCTTACATCCATCATCTTATGATATATTTAGTCAAAGAGAAGAGAAGAGAGAAAGATTCTAAGGCGATTAGAACCTGTATCGTAGGGGGCTTCCAGCTAGCTCAGCTGGTAGAGCATGTGACTCTTGATCTCAAGGTTGTGAGTTCCATTGGGTATGGAACCTACTTTAAAAAAAAGAAAGGGAGAAAAAAGAACCTGTATCATATAATTTAACAATTATTTATCTACCCTGGTGGCTTGTCTTCTGTGCTCCACATGTATATATGTGTCTTGCCTCCTTTTGAGGATTGTGAAGGACAAATTCTAATAATTTCTTTGAGACTTTGTTTGTCTTAGAGGAACTGTCTCAGTTCTAGTACTTTAATGATGCTCAATAAATACTCATTTGGTTGATTTGAATTTCTATCATTAGTGCTTATAGAATGCCTTTCTTTATAAGGTATTTGAGGATATAGCAGAAATATCAATAATAATGCCTGTTTCCTTCTATTGGGCTTCTTCTGTCCTCACTGCTCAGCACCATGCCTTTCCCTAATCTGCGTATTTCTTTAGGATGGATTCCTGGAAGTGGGGAAAGAGAAAATTCAAAGCCTAGTTTACCTAAATAAATTTCAGACTGAAAGAAATATAATCCATTGTGTTGGGACTAAAAGCATGAGCATCAGAGCCAGACAGACCTGGATTTGAATCCCGGTTCCCCTATGATAAGCTATATGACCATGAACATGTTGCTTAGCTTTTCTGAGTCTTAGTATCTTGATTTGTGAGTTTGGAGTAATCATACTACCTACCTCATGGAACTGTTATGATGATTAAATGAAAGAATACTTGGAAATACTTAGGATAGAGTCTGGTACAATATAAGAAATTAATAAGTTATTTATTGCTAGAACATATAATATATGGAATTTAGCTTTTTAACCACTTCTACTCTTCTCACACAACCCACTTGTTAAAAGAGTCACACTCCATTAATAGAGTATTCCCCCTCTACTTGAAAACTTGAAAATGGGGAACTGGCATGGGAGCAGTTTCCATTTTTAATAGTCTGTCTTCCACAAAAGGACAGCAACTCTCAGCATCAGTATGTGGTAAGGAAATGAGGACATTCCTGGCAAGAGCAGATATGGTTGAGACTTATTAAACACTGGTTATAATTTAGGTTTCTACTTTTTTGAAGGACTAGAAAGGATAGAAAGGGAAGAAAGGAGTGTTTGATTAAAAAAGAAGTATAGTATTATATTTATCTGCCTGTAACTGAAAACCGTACTTCCAAAGAACTGATGAGAAAAGTCATTGTTTTTATACTTCCTTTATTCCTTTGATGCCTTTCTTCAAATCTGAAATGGTTAATATGTATTGTAATGTTTAAACATAAGTGTAAAATCATGAAACAGAAAAAAACAAGTTGTAGAAGGCTAAAAATAATTATGAAGTTCCTTTTAAATAAGAAGAGCATGTTTAGTGTATTTGATGTAAACAAAACTAGTATGTTTAGAAGTAAATTTTTTAAAAAATCTTTGTGTCAGAGAAGCTGTGTTTGTTTGCTATATGTAAACATGTATGTGTGTATATATGTATATGTGCATATTTTCATTAATAATGAGCTGAAACAGTACGAACTTTGAGAAAGTAGGTTTTGGCAAAAGATCTTCTGGCTTGTTTTACTTCCACAAAAGTCTCTTTTTACTTAATGTTCTCTGTGTAATTACAGGGTGTCGGAAAAAATAAGATTGTTGACAGATTCCTTCACCTGCTCAACAGACCCCGAGAATACATCCAGCTGCACAGGTAAGAGTAGAAGACCCAAACCTCTTGAGATCTAGTTTAATCATTTATTTTTCTCCCAGCACAATTTAAAAATATTTTCTTAAAGGCCCATTTTATAAACCAGTTTCATTTCTGTTCCTCCTGTTCTTATCTCTCTTTTCCTTAAAAGGCAATAAAACATTGCAAAATTTGTTTTTTTTTTTTTTAGTGACTAATGCTTTATAAACATGAATTAGTAGATATTTTGTGGACAGACAGTGTTGAACATTACATTCTCGGAGCAGATTTCGTCAACATAAAGGCTCTTAAATTAGAATAAAAATATGTAGAGACTAAACCCATTCGCTAAAAGAAAGCTAAAATAGCTCACAAGGAGAAAAAATAAACTATATGATCTCAGGTATGAGGTAAGGAATCAAAAATGTAGAAGAAATAAGTTAATTAGTCTCCTTGCCTTCCTTATAAACACTTTATGGATCATTTAGTTTTGTGTGGTCAGAATGTTGGTTCAGGGACAGCTTTTAATCAGATAGATATTCTTGACATGAACCGTTTTTAGCTTTCTCAGTTAACCTGTCCTAAATCTTTCTAAAATAAAAATAAGTAGCAGGTCCACCAAAAGAAAGAGAGAGAGAGAAATGGGGAGAAAGAAATAGAGAAATCAAAGAATATACCAAGTAATAACCACTTAAAACTAGATTGAATTATTTTAATTCCAGGAGATAAAAAATATTGTGTAGTGTAAAAAAACATTGGGTTGATTTACAAGAATTAATTTCTCATTTGGGTTCTTTCATTAAATAATGATATATTCTTAGAAGAAAAATGTAGGAGAAAAGAAGACAGAAATAATGTGGCATAGGAAAAAGAGAAGAGAACTAATATAAAGCTGAGAGGTGGTCAAAAGCTCCCTCTTGGGATTTACACCTCTGGCTGTTACAGAGTAAGTGGTATCTGATTAGTCCTACCATAATAAAGGGTTATAAAACAAGACTCACAAATACTAGGATGTTTACAACTGCCAGGAATCTGTGAGCTAAACAACTGTCAGAGCTCCAGGTGGTTAGAGTTTTCATTAAACACTCCTGGTATTCAGAAGATACTCTATAAAGTCTGTGCATTAGAAGTAGAACCAATCTGCCCCTAGAATAAAAGCTACTCTATGCTCATCCTTAATAAGTTAAAACATAAGCCTTGAGAAATTAAGTATCCTTGCTATTTAGTAGTATTTTAGAAGTTTTTCTCAAACAGAATGACTTTAAAAACTAAGAGGACAGGTGTTAGGGGGAAGTGTCTTTAAAAGATCAATCTTATTCAAAAGTATGTTAACTTCTTAGCCAAACATACTTAACATGAAATGAAGGAAGACTACAAAATCCATTCAACAACACATAGCATTCAAAATGTCAAGCATTCAATAGAAAATTACTAGACATACAAAGAAGCAAGAATATTGGTCAATAGAAATAAACCCCAAAATGACAGATGGTGGAATTAGCAGACAGGGACTATAAAACAGTTGCCATAAATATATTTAGGCATTTAAAGGGGGAAAATGAGCATAATAAGGGAATAATTAGGAATTCTCAATAAGGAATGGCAACCCTAAAAAACAGTTTCACATATAAGCAATTGGAGTCTCAAAAGAAAAGAGAAAGAGTAGGGTAGACCAATACTTGAAGATATAATGGTGGAAAAATTCCCAAATTTGTCTGAAAGTATAAAATCACCAACCCAGGAAACTCAGTGACTCTCAAGCGAGATAAATAAGAAAACACAAAAAAGTACATTATACTCAAATCATTGTTAAATTTAAAGGTAAAATAGGGGCACCTGGGTGGCTTAGTGGATTAAAGCCTCTGCCTTTGGCTCAGGCCATGATCCCAGGGTCCTGGGATCGAGCCCCACATCGGGCTCTCTGCTCAGCGGGGATAGCTGAGCTTCCCCCTCTCTCTCTGCCTGCTTGTGATCTCTGTTTGCCAAATCAATAAATAAAATCTTTAAATAATAATAATAATAATAAATTAAAAGGTAAAATCTTTAAAACTGTGAGAGGAAAAAAAGACAAATTACATACAGGGGAAAATGATAAAAATGACTGATGATTTTTCGTGTGAAATAAATACCACAGTTCAATGAAATGATTGTTTTGAAAGTGCCAAAAGAAGAAAAAAAGTGAATATAGAATAATGTGTTGGCCAAAAATTATTTAAAAATAAAGACAATTTCAGAAAAACAAAAGCTGAGAATATTTTTTCAGCAACAGACCTGCATTATATAAATAAATTATATTTCAGCATTTTCCATGAAGATAGATACAAAAACCTTTAATGAGTATTAACAAAACAAATTCAAGAATATATAAAAAGGATAATACATCATAACCAAGTAAGTTTTATCCCAGGAATATAAGGTTGACTTAATATTTGAAATTAAATAATGTAGTTCATTTAATTTACAACATAAGGGGAAAACCATGTGATTGTCTCAATCATTGCAAAATAAGCACTTGAGAAGATTTAATACCCATTCATAATAAAACATGGCAGCAAATTAAAAATAGGAAACTTCCTCACTTGAAAAGAGGCCTTTTTTAAAAAAAGAGATTGTTTGTTTGTTTATGTGACAGAGAAAAAACAGAAGCAGAGGGAGCAGGAGAGGGAGAAGCAGGCTCCCTGCTGAACAGGGTGCCCAATGAGGGGCTTAGTCTCAGGACTCTGAGATTATGACCTGAGTTAAAGGCAGGTGCTTAACCAGCTGTGCTACCCAGGTGCCCCTTGATAAGAGGCATTTATGAAAAGTCAGCAGCTAACTTATATTTAATGGTGAAAAGCTAAATGCTTTCTTTCTATGATGGGGAAAAGGCTAGGATATTCAATATTCAGCATTATGCTGGAGGCTCTAGCCAGTGCAATAAGACAAGAAAAAACTAAAACGGAAATACATGTGGTTTTTTTTTTAAGATTTTATTTATTTATTTGATAGAGATCACAAATAGGCAGAGAGGCAGGCAAGACAGAGAAGAGGAAGCAGGCTCCCCACTCAGTGGAGAGCCTGATGCAGGCCTTGATCCCAAGACCATGACCTGAGCCGAAGGCAGAGGCTTTAACCCACTGAGCCATCCATGTGCCCCTGAAATACATGTTTAAATGGAAGAAGTAAAATTGTCTTTGTTTAAAGATGACATGCTTGTATATATATATATATATATATATATAAAATCCTAGGAAATTTATGGGGGAAAAAAAGCCATCAGAATAAGTGGATTAAGAAAGATCATAGGATATAAGGTCAATGTACAGCATCAGTTGTATATTTATATAATAGCAGTGGGCAGTGGAAAAAAAAATATACATATATGTATATATATATATTTTTTTTTGGTTTTGTATTTAGTTAAAGAGGGCACATGATATGACAAGCACTGGATGTTTTATTCAACTAATGAATCATTGAATATTATATCAAAAACTAATAATGTAGTATACATTGGCTAAATGAATTTGAATAAAAAATTTTTAAATATTATTTATAATAGCATAAAAACATGAAATACTTAGTGGGGCACCTGGGTGGCTCAGTGGGTTAAGCCTCTGCCTTCGGCTCAGGTCATGATCTCAGGGTCCTGGGATCAAGCCCACATCAGGCTCAGCAGGGAGCCTGCTTCCCCGACCCCCACCTCTCTCTGCCTGCCTCTCTGCCTACTTGTGATCTCTCTCTCTCTGTCAAATAAATAAATAAAATCTTTAGAAAAAAACAAAAAACAACAAACAAAAAAAAACCCATGAAATACTTAGGAATACATTTAACAAAATACATGTGAATTTTAATTTGCTATTGTAAATGAACATGGCAAGGCCAACCCAGCTTTATTAACTTTTATAGGTCACCTACATAGTTTCAGAAAATTTCCAGCCTATTTCCACAACTTCTTATGATTATTCTTTGTATGACTGAATGATGCCTTACGTAAACCTAAGAATTTCAACTCCCTTTTTTTCTTTTTTAGGAATTTACTATGTCAAGACTATAGGACTAGGTGTTTTAGGTGATACAGAAAGAGATAAGAAACTTTAAGAATCTTTAAGAAGCTGTAATACTATTCTTACTTATAATTATTTCAATATTTTATGTTCCCCTGAATCTGAAAAGCTATTTTTCCCCTTTACCTTTAAGTTTTAAAACCAGTTTTTCTACGTTATGGACAAAGTTTGAGGAAAATAATGAAAGAATCACAATGTTTGACTCATTTGTTATTTCTCATCTGAGTAACTTTTTTTTTTCCAAAGATTTTTATTTATTTATTTGACACAGAGAGAGATCACTAGTAAGCAGAGAGGCAGGAAGAGAGAGGGGGGGAAGCAGGCTCCCTGCCAAGCAGAGAGCCCGAAGCGGGGCTCCATCCCAGGGCCCTGAGATCATGACCTGAGCTGAAAGCAGAGGCTTTAACCCACTAAGCCACCCAGGTGCCCCTCACCGGAGTAACTTTTATTGATAACATCACAGTTCTAGTTTTTGAGCCACAAGGCACATGGAAAGACCCATATTTTACATTTTAAGTATGATACAGTGAGCATTTCAGTTGTTCGTTCTTAGGAGAATTTGAGCTATTTTATTTTGGTTGCATGTGTTTAGTTTCTACCATACAGTGGTGCCGTTAAAAATGCATCATAATTACTTAAAACTTTTAATTAGTATGTATTCTGATGCCACTTAAGCATGTGATGTTAACTTAGAGCAAAAACAAATGAATTTAAATTTTAGATTTTAAAATAGTCAAGCAAAAAACCAGCTTCTCTTAAAGATGACATCAGAGGTTGAAATTAGCTCACACATTTATGCCCCAGAAAGAAAGTAGTCACTTTATGTGAGAGTCCCTTTGTATGATGGGGCAGTTTTCCATTTGTATATATTGAACACCAAAATATTTTTAAAGAAAGATATATTAGGCTGAATTGCATCAGTCAATTCTGATTATAAATTATGGAGCACAATCAGAAAAAAAAGGAGGCAAAGAAATAAAACAGGTACTTAGTAATTATTCCTGGGTGTGTGTCACTGTCACACTGATTATAAACAGGCCTTTTGCTTATCATTCATCATCTTTAATAGTTATAAGAAGTTTTGATGTCTTATTTTTCTAGGAATTGTTTTTCTAATTGTTGGTTTAAAGTTGTTTATAATATCATATGATATTTTACTGTCCTTAGGCTCAGTAATGATATCTTCATTTTTATTCCTGGTATTGGTTATTTGTCTTCTCTCCCTTTTATTCTTGATCAGTTTTGTCAAGAGGTTATCAACATTATTGCTGTGTTCAAGCAACCACTTTTTGGCTTTTGTATGTTTCTTTTCTATTCAATAATTTCTGGTTTTATCTTATTATTTTTCTGATTTTATCTTATTATTTATTTTATTTTCTGTGGGTTTAATGTGCTTTTCTTTTTTAAACTTTTTTATATGAATGCTTATATAATTGATTTTTACTTTTTAATTTATGTATCTGGAACTATGTATCTTTGGGTTTCCCTTTGGGTCTCAGTTCTTTCATCTCTGTTTAAGAAAGGTAGACAAGGTCATTTCTAGTATCTTTTAGCTCTATATTCTAATATCTTTAGGCAAGAAGAAGATGGTATTCAAGGTGCTTTAATAGTTTAGAAGATTAGAGATACCACACCGTACTTTCTGCCTACAGTGTCTTTTATACCAGCCTTTTGTCTTAAGGTAACAAATGATCCATAAATAGTAAAGAATTATAGGCTGTTTATTTATGTTCTGTGGAAATTTTGACATTGCCCACACAACTATATAGATATGTTATCTATATTATCTAACTTCCTAAATTCAAAGTATAATAAGCTTCAGAGCCTAATATTTGTATTATTTTTGTTTATAGCACCCATTGCTACATATATGATTGATGATTTATTACAAATAAAGTAACTACTCATTTTAACACAGACCCGGGTATCTCTGTTTGGCAATATTTGATATTTAATATATTATATGAAGTTAGAAGTAAAAACTCTCTGTTTCTATTTAAAATACAAAATATTAAAGGATTTTCATTAATTAAATTTGATTTCAATGTGGGGAGTTTTTCATTATGTTCAACTTTAGGGCTATATTTGCCATAAAATTTAAGGTCATCAAATTCCTTTAAGAAAAACATGTTTTAAAGGACCTAAAAACAGCAGTCCAGAAAATGTTCTGGTCTTCTCTGATCTGTGGGTGACCTACTTAATGTCTTTACTTTGTTTATTTTAGATTCCTTTTCATGGATTTGTGATGTCACCATCTAAATAATCAGACACATTCAGTTTAGTTTGTAGATGTCATTCCAACAAAATTAGTTATGGGCCACTCAGCACATTCTCTTGATAAGTAAAACCATCACCAGACATACATGAATAAAACATACAACCAGTGTATTTTTTAAGTATTACCATCTTATATTTGAATGATCAGTCTCATAAAAATGAGCAAGCTGGGCAACTTAATTCATTCTTCAATTAAAATCAAGATATTGTCCTGTATGTGACTTAATTTAAAAGATTAATGGATATAATTACTTTTATGGTATGTATTACAGACAGAAGAGACTCCATGTCTCATATTTGTGAAGTATGTCTTTTTATTTGTTTTTCCACAATGTTATGTTACTTTGACAAATAAGAGGACACTTGATATGTCACCTTCTGTAGCTGTATTTCCTCTAAAAGTACAATTCTATATTAAGAACTATCATGGGGCTTTGAAATACTTAATTTACCAGGGTTCTTTTTCATTTGCTCACCTTCATATATGAAGAGGACAGCACAGATCAATCATTAGCATGACCCATATGTTCTTGGTTGATTATTTTTCTAATAGTGATTCCCGTTGTGAATATAGAGTTCCCAGGTTCCCTATACAGTCCAGACTTTTTCTTTAGTGGGATTTCCTTCATGTCTGCTCAGCTTATTCCAGACTGGACCATTCTGTGTCCTACTCACAAGTTTTGAGCTTGTATCCATGCCTGTCTTTATTCCTCCATCTAAAATATACTCTGTTTTTCTTCTAATCTTTCAACATTTGGTTCATTTTTACCTCTACATGGAACCTTTTCTGATTTGTCATTATGAATGTAACTTTCCCGTCCTCTGAAACTGCATGGAACTAAATTTGTACCATTGTGAAAGAAAGAGTAAGAGTTTTCGAGATCAGGTCCTGCCTGTGCCATTAACTTTTTCGTGACTTTGAACTTCTTGAGTCCTAAATTCCTTACTTATCAAATTGAAATAATAATATCTGCCAGGCTGCTTGTAAAAATTAAATGAGAGACTATGTGGAAAGGACCAATCAGTGTCTGACATAATTTGGGCACTTAAGTATTTAAGCAAACTAATAAACATTAGTTTCTTGCCACATACCCCACTTTCTTTTCTCACTCGGATTTGCATTATATTTAATTTCTCCATCTCATCTGCATCCCCTCTACTTTCCCCAGCCATGCCTCCCCATCTAAATAGGACACTTTTTGAGGGCAAGAGTCTGGTTTATTCATAATGTATTAATTCATTTATCTAATTTGTACTTACTGAATTCTTCTTGTCAGCAGCTTTTAAGGCACTGACGTTGTATAGATGATGATATCCATCTTGACCTGGAGGAGCTTGCATGCTTGTCAGTGGGTGAGACTACAACATTACAGTATGATGCTGGATCTGAGCTAGGAAAGAAGCATGTGCGGCTTCTGTGGGAACATTGGGGAGAGGTGCCCAGCTCTGAGTACGTGTATGATATGGTGAAGGTGTCTGAAGAAGGTGGTACTCAGACGGAGTGCTAAGGGATCAGCAGGAGTTTTCTAAGTACAGAACAGAGAACAGGGCATTATGGTTATTGAAAATGTACGATCTAAAAACCAGGACGTGAGAGGCAGCTTGGTATAACGTGGGCTGTATGTGCATAGAGGCAAGGGTTGTTGCCAAGAGGAAGATGGGGGCACAGCATAATTCAACATACAAGACTGTCCTCAGGCTGAAGAAGACTGAATGTGACAGTCTAAATTTAGAAATTCACGAAGTCCCAGAGGGAAAATAGATGCATTGACAGAAAATAGAAAAACTAAGAGCTTTTCTAAGTCTCACAGAAAAAAACTAGTATTGGGCCATCAGGACATTCTTAGCACTGATAAAAGCATTAGAGGACTGAAGACATGCCACACATCAGTTGCTCCGCAAAACCTCTGAGATACTCCTGGCTCATCTTACCCACTCTCAACTTGAAAAAGCTATTTTAGAACCAATTTTATTAGCCATTGGACAGTAGTTTTCCCACTAAGAATGTCTTCTACTGCCTCTTTTTCACTAAAGGAATTATGCCAGTCCCTCCAACCTTTCCACATAGATGTTCAGGTTTGTAATAATTTTTTACTCCTTTCTGGATGATCTTCAAATCCATTTAAATTTCCGCATTATTTTTGTTTCTTTAACAAACATGTACACAGCTGCTGCTCTGAACTGGGCACTATTCTAAGCTGTTTTCAAATTGTAACTCATTGTTGCTGCCATTCTCTGAGATTAGTATGGTTCCCCTCTCTGTTTTGCAAATGAGGACACTGAGGCACAGAACAGTTAAATAACTTGGCTGAGGTTACAGAGCGGGCTTCTTATGACCTGGCATCAGCCCTGTGCTCTAACCACTGCGCCATGTTGCTTCTTGACTTTGTTGTGTTGATTGAATAGTATTTCCGTGATGCTAGAACTTCAGTCAATTCGTGGGGCACCTGGGTGGTACAGTCAGTTAAGTGTCTGACTCTTGGTTTTGGCTCAGGTCATGATCTCGGGGTTGTGAGATCTAGCCCCAAGTTTGGCTCTGCACTTGGTGCAGAGTCTGCCTGAGACTCTCTCTCCCTCTGTCCCTGAATTTTCTCTCTCTCTCTCACTAAAATAAATAAATCTTTAGGGGTGCCTGGGTGGCTGAGTGGGTTAAGCCTCTGCCTTTGGCTCAGGTCATGATCTCAGGGTCCTGGGATTGAGCCCCGCATCAGCTCTCTGCTCAGCAGGGAGCCTGCTTCCCTTCCTGCCTCTCTGCCTACTTGTGACCTCTGTCTGTCAAATAAATAAATAAAATCTTTTTTAAAAATAATAAAAAAATAAAAAATAAATCTTAAAAAAAAAACAAACCTTGAGTCAATTCCTCACTAAAGTACGAGTCATGTGGTAAGATTGTCAGTCAAATAAGTTTTACTTTCTAGACTTCAGTCCATGGATAATAGCTTAATTTTTTAAAATTCTAGCATGGTATTTCTAATCCTTGCTCAACTTGACCCCAGGGTCTTTCCTTTGGCCAGTTATTCCATATTTTTTCATTTTTTCAATAGTAACATCTTATAAAATTTCATTTTCTGTTTTCTTGACTGCTTTTCCTGGTTATCCAACTTATTTTACCTCCCCTGAGGTAGCTCATCAACTGTCACCCTGGGAATTCATAAGAACATAAACTGAATGAATTCCTGTGGCCTTGTATGCGATGTCCCCTGCAGGCCGACACCATGTCAGCTCTTCCCGTGCTCCAGCCACAGGCTGAGGGGTAGAGAGGTTGTTCAGTCAGAGTTGCACACAGACCCCTGAATCTAAAAGTCCCAGCCATCAGCATGCTGCAGGCTGTTTCAGAAGAGGAGACTGGAAACAAGGAAGATCTTTGATTTTTATTTCCTAAGTCACAAGCTAAGTAAGCTTGAGAACCACTGATCCCCAGTGCATTTTGCCTTAGTTTTGCTATGTCCCTTGCCCCTAGAGAGTAGCCACATTCCTGTCAAGTGTTACGTACTCTTTTAGATTGAGAAAATCTTTTAAAAATCCAGAAAATGTAAATAGAACTATATAACACCTACCCAGATTTATCACTGAGATTTAACAACTGTTAATATTTTTCTCAAATTGGATTCTGCTCTTCCTTTTACAGAAATAAAATGCTGTAATTATAGCTCAAGTCCCCTTCAACCATCACCCCAATCTCATCTCTCCCTCTTCAAGTCAGTCACTGATGTCAATTTAATTTATAACCTTCTAATCCTTTGTGGGTTTTTTTTTTTAACTTGTAAAACACATTTTTGCTAAGAGAATTATTTTCTCACACTGACTCCCATTATAAAATTAGGGTTACTCTGATGGGGGAATGATTAAAAAAGGTTTCAGTCCTTAGTTGTAACAAAAATAAAAACAAACTCAAGTTTACAGTTGTTTCCATATCAGATTATCTGAACAGACTTAACATCACATCCTAACCACGTACCTGCTCTTTTCTCTCTCTTGGCCTCTCCAGTAAGCTTGAGTGGCCGCTTTCTCACAGCACCTTTAGGTAAGCAGAGAGACTGAAGAAGTATCTTGGGCCATTGCCCTCTACTTCTCCGCAGTCTTTCTATTTATTAAAATCTAAAATGCTTTATTAGGTCCTGCTCCTCATAAGTGAGGCAGATACTGCTGTCGGCCAGACTCTTCAGATGCTGGCAGCAGTGACAAGAGCAGACAGGGATGGCATGAGGTGCTTAGATTAATTAAGTACATCTGTGTCTTGATAGGATTGCTCAGTTCACAACTCCATTAAGTATTTTCTGGTAACTACAGTGTGTCTGTAGTATTTTGTACAGGAAGAATTCAGGACATTGCTTAAAAAATCTAAGAATTGTTTCTACTTTTTACATCATTCAGTCATTCGGTCAGTCAACAAATATCTAGAAGCAGAGCCTAAGATGGAAGTGTTTGTGTAAGTAGTTTTAGAGGGAGTGCCTTGAGGTAAAACTTGCAGAGAAACGAAGGAGTTAGGATGCAGCTGTGGGAAAGAAATGGTTTTAGTTGAAGTCTGACCTCAGCCTCCTCACACAGAGCTCTGGAGCATGAATGACACTACCCAGTTATCCATCTGGAAGCAAGAGGGTCAGGCTTTTTTGCCCCCATATCAGTAAGTCATTGGTTATGGTCCTCCCCCTCACCCAGGAGAGAATAAGAGGAACCTGTGACCTCCCAGGCATTTCCGGGCACAGTAGCTCCCCACTGGTGGAGGACAGTTCTTTGGAGAAGGGTACAGCTACAAGCTTTCAGGAATTATTGCTGCATTGGCCAGGAGCTAGGTGCATTTGGTGGTAAAGGAAATCTGTGGAGGGCACCGACACCATACACTACAAGAAACATTTATGGAGGGACAGTGCAGGCCCTAGCATTGTTCTAGGCCTTCAAAAATACAGCAGTGAACAAGACAGACAAGGTCGTTGCTGTCATGAAGCTTTGTTTCTGGTGGTGAAGAAGAAATGTGCAATAAATAAATAATACAATAAACAGAAGTATTGATGCTAGAATGGAAATTATGTGAAAACGTTTTAAAGGCTAATGTGATAAGGATACAATGGATACATTTGCCAGCAATGACCATCTTCATAATTGTGGTGGGATTTGCGGCAAGACAGACTAGCATTTCAGTAGCTTTGTGTGTTCTGGAGACTCCGTGGATAAATTGGCCCAATGCAAGATGCATCCATAAAAGATTACAGGTGACAGTGACTAGAGAGAGGGTGGTGAGAACTTAGGCTAGTGATAGGTTGAAATAAGATTCCAGCAAACCACCCAAGGTACTGGGCCTAGCTAGGGTCTGACCCAGGGGAATAGGTTTAGAGGGAATTACGGTACCATGGGGAATATTGGTGTGATAATCAGAAAATGGGGGACACAGAGGCAGAAGTATATGTGACTTGTTAGAAAGCCCTGGATATGAGATTTATAACCTCTTTGAGCAAGACCAGTGAGTCATGTATCTCATTCCCTGATTAGAACGGGAAATCAGGAAAAGAGCAGGGTGAGCCTGCAGCCAAGTGAAACTGAATGAAGGAAGGGATAGGACTACGAGTTTTGCACACTGTACCAGCAAAGGTGTCCTTTATATTATATGCACACACACATTCTGAATGTAAGGGTTTTTTAACCAACTCTCAGTGATAGTCGTATATAATTGACTATCATTTTTCCACCAAGGACTCTAATTCTGCTTGTGCATTACTTAAGTATTATTAATACTTTTTACTGGTTTCTGATCATAACTGGTTAGATGGCAATAATGCTGTAGTCAACCCTATTAATATGTTTTAAGATACGGTTTTCAGGAATGTGCTGTCAAAAAATCATAAACCATTTATTGTAAATGGTTTATTATAAAACCATTTATTATAAAACTGAGCTAAAAGAAAATGAAATCCTCACATTAAAAAAAAAAAATACCTATTTGAAAGCAGGAGGGGCAGCTGGAGAGGGAAAGAGAATCTCAAGCAGACTCTACGCTGTCCATGGAGCCCAAGGCGGGGCTTGTTCTCACAATGGTGAGATCACAATCTTAGCCAAAACCAAGAGTCGGATATTCAACTGACTGCACCACCCAGGCATCCTGAAAGCCTCACATTTTTAAAAGAAAGCATGAGTTTGGGTAACCTCTTTGAGGCCAAATTTTATTAGGGAGTTATTATAAGGATTAAATGACGTATGTCACATGTAACTAGGACAGCGCCTGGCATGTGGTAGGGAGCCAGTTAAAATTAAATCTCCTCTCTATAAGTCTGTGTTATCTTCTATTCATATATAGGTGAGTGCCACATCTTCTGCCCCTTCTTTTCTTGGCTTTGTATCTGCATTCTTCTTTTTTTAAAATACCAACATAGGTATCTCTGGGGCATTTCAAATCTAAAATACCCATCTTTTCATACCAAGTTTCTTTTGTCAGTGTCTTCCAGCTCCCTTTCTACCTGGTTCATGGCAAGTGTCAGTAAAGCAGTGTTAATTACGTGATTGGTAATTGGTAAAATCGTCCTCTTTTCCTTTCCCAAGGTCACTGGTAGTGCCTGGATTATTGCATTAGTTTCTTTTCCAGCACTCCAGAGTTGTAACCAAGTCATTTCAATTCCACCCTTCTAATAGATTAGTATCTCCCTCCCTTCTCCTCTGGGCCATAATTCTATTCCTCATCTTTTGCCTAGATTATCACAGTAGTCCCCTGGCTAAGAACTCAGCCTCCAGTCTATCTTTCTCATGTTTCATGTTGTTCCAACTAATAAATTTGATCACTTACTGTCTTACTCAGAACCCTCTGATGACTCCCACTGCCAACAGCACCCAGTCCATACTCCTCAGTTTGAGCCCCATCTGCTTCTTCACTGGTCTTCTACCCTTTCTCTCCCACATACTTACGCATAAGCCATATGAACTGCTTATGATTCCCAAGTATCACATACATATTCATGACTCCATAACTTGCCACATGCAGCTCTTCCAGCCTGGAATGCCCTTTCTCATCAACTCTGCCTGGAAAAGTCTTAGTTACCTAGTTTTAACTAAGCTGGCCCTCGCAGAATGGACAGTGGTTTAAAAGATGCTTGAAAATAACTGGTTTGAAAAGAGTATTGATATATAAACAAAATTGGCAGAAAATTATGTAAGTAAAACCATCAGATAGTACATCTGATCTGACTGGAAAGAGAAATGTCTCTGGAGTAAGGTTACAGAGGACATCACACATGAGTAGTGTTCGCTTCATAATATTTCAGAACAAAGATGGCTACAAAGAGGTTGAAAGTAGATTTGCACAAAGTGCTACAGGATGTCTCCACTTTGATACTGCGTATAAAACCAAGACTTTTAAAATGAAGCCAGAATTATTTCGGTGTTTTTTGAAGGAGATAGAAACTAACCATGAAAATTTTTTACACTGCAGTCTCACTTGCAATCTTATTGTGAAGTATTTAAAAGATCTGTCAAAACTACACATTTGTCTTCTACAATGTCAGGAGGTCACAATGTGTTGATGTGTGTTCAAAGACTGTCAGAGAGATGCCCCATAACAAATATTTTAAAAATTAAAAAAACATCTAATTTGATCCTTCAGGGTAAAAGTCATGCTTTAGCAGTAAAGTAGGAAATAACTACTTAAAAAATATCTTTGGGGCATCTGGGTGGCTCAGTTGGTTAAGTGTCTGACTCTTGATTTCAACTCAGGTCCTGTAGCCAGGGTCATGAAATCAAGCCCCACTTTGAGCTGTGGGCTAAGTGTGGAGCTTTCTTGGGATTCTCTCTCTGCCTCTTCTTCCCCTGCTTCCTCTCTCTCTCAAAGCAAAATAAAACAAAACAACAACAAAAAAAAAACCACTTTTCTTCAGAGAGCATTTTTAAATCAGGTGTTTATAACTGTTTCAATGGTTACACATTTTTGTTGCTGAAAATAATATATTTCACCCTGTGATATTGTGATAGAGTAAGAAATATGTTTGGTCTTCATTCCCATTCCTGGCGTAGGATCTACTAAAACCCTGTAAGTTCCTGAGTAGTAAGAGTATCTTTCTTTTGTAACATTGATCTTCTTCCCCAGTTTTAAGCCCCTTGTAATCTCTGGAGTGAGACTGTGTCTTTTTGTATGCAAAGAAGGTAACTCTTGGTCTCCTGGATAGCTTCCAACTGGGTGGCTGGTTGCCAGAGGAACCAAGCCTATTGATTAGAGGATTGGAACTTTCAGTTCCACCCCCTACCTCTGGGAGAGGAGAGGAGGGGCACTGCAGATTAAGTTCGTTACCTATGGCCATTGATTTAATCAATCATGTCTACTTAATGGAACCCCTATAAAAATCCTGAGCAGTGGAGTTTAGCAAGCTTCTGGGTTAGTGAACACACTGACATGTTGGGGAAGGCGGTATGCCTAAAGAGGGCGTGGAACCTCTGTGCACATTCCCCTTTCCCTCTATAACTTGCTCCATAACATCCTCCATGTCTCCATTTGTCTATTCCTAAGTTGTATCCTTTGTAATAAATCAGGAGTAGTAAGTACAGTGCCTTCCTAAGCTCTGTGAGCTATTCTAGCAAATTATGGAACCTGAAAAGTGGGTCCTGGAAACCCCTGACTTAGAGCTATTCTGTACAAAATATAGAAGGCCTGGGACTTGCCACTGGTGTCTGAAGTGGGGGCAGTCTTGCAAAACTGAGCCCCAGACCAGTGGGGTCTGTGCTAATTCCACCCCATAGTTGGTGGCAGAATTGAATTACCCTGTAGACACTTAGTTGGTGTCTGCAGAGAATTAGAGAATTGTTGGGTATGGAAATCCCACACATCTGGTATCAGAAGGCGGGAAATGTAGAAATAGATCATATATTCCCCAACTGTCTCATCTATACACTAAAACAATTTGAAATACAACTTCCTGAGGTGCCTAGGTGGCTCAGTGGGTTAAAGCCGATCCCAGGGTCCTGGGATCAAGCCCCGCATAGGCTCTCTGCTCAGCAGGGAGCCTGCTTCCTCCTCTCTCTCTGCCTGCCTGTCTGCCTGCTTGTGATCTCTGTCTGTCAAATAAATAAATAAATAAGTCTTTGAAATACAATTTCCTGACATGTTTAAAAATCTTACAAATGAAGAGTTGCCATGAGTTTTGAACCCATTTGTTCAAAATATAAAATGTGGCATTGATTAGTTTGCAGAGCCATTGATGGACATCAGGAGAGATGGAAATTCCCAAGCTTAATTGTAACAAAATTGTTTATATGTCTGATGAATGAGAATGAAAGATGCGTGTTGTGCTATAGGGAGTACAGTCAGTGTTGCCCTTCTATTCAGATCTCCATGTCTTTGTGAGTGCTTTTTTAGCAACAGTAGCCGTTAACAGGTCTCAAAATGAACTGAATTTAGGACTAGACCTTTATATCACACAAATACTAAAGTATATCAGTCACTTTGTTCTCCTGGAAAATATCCTTCTTTAATTTTTTTTTACTAATTTTTTTATTAACATATAATGTATTATTAGCCCCGGGGGTAGAGGTCTGTGAATCGCCAGGTTTACACACTTCACAGCACTCACCATAGCACATACCCTCCCCAATGTCCATAATCCCACCATCCTCTCCCGACTCCCCTCCCCCCAGCAACCCTCAGTTTGTTTTGTGAGATTAAGAGTCTCTTATGGTTTGTCTCCCTCCCAATCCCATCTTGTTTCATTTATTCTCTTCCTACCCCCCAGGCCCCCCACATTGCATCTCCACTTCCTCATATCAGGGAGATCATATGATAGTTATCATTCTCCGATTGACTTATTTCACTAAGTATAATACCCTCTAGTTCCATCCATGTCATCGCAAATGGCAAAATTTCATTTCTTTTGATGGCTGCATAGTATTCCATTGTATATATATATATACCACATCTTCTTTATCCATTCATCTGTTGATGGACATCTAGGTTCTTTCCATAGTTTGGCTATTGTGGACATTGCTGCTATAAACATTAGGATACACGTGCCTCTTCACATCACTACGTTTGTATCTTTAGGGTAAATACCCAGTAATGCAATTGCTGGGTCATAGGATAGCTCTGTTTTCAGCATTTTGAGGAACCTCCATGCTGTTTTCCAGAGTGGTTGCACCAGCTTGCATTTCCACCAACAGTGTAGGAGGGTTCCCCTTTCTCCGCATCCTCGCCAGCATCTGTCATTTCCTGACTTGTTAATTTTAACCATTCTGACTAGTGTGAGGTGGTATCTCATTGTGGTTTTGATTTGTATTTCCCTGATGCCGAGTGATGTGGAGCAATTTTTCATGTGTCTGTTGGCCATCTGGATGTCTTCTTTGTAGGAATGTCTGTTCATGTCCTCTGCCCATTTCTTGATTGTATTATTTGTTCTTTGGGTGTTGAGTTTGATAAGCTCTTTATAGATTTTGGATACTAGCCCTTTATCTGATATGTCCTTTGCAAATATCTTCTCCCATTCTGTCAGTTGTCGTTTGGTTTTGCTAACTGTTTCCTTTGCTGTGCAATATCCTTCTTTAATTTTTTTTTAAAGATTTTATTTATTCATTTGACAGAGCTCACAAGTAGGCAGAGAGACAGGAAGAGAGAGAGGAAGGGAAGCAGGCTCCCTGCTGAGCAGAGAGCCTGATGCGGGGCTCAACCCCAGAACCCTGAGAGCATGACCTGAGTCAAAAGCAGAGGCTTTAACCCACGGAGCCACCCAGGTGCCCCCCTTCTTTAATTTTTAATGAGAACAATTTTTTGTATTTTAACAAATAGAATTTAAAAGCATTTTGAAGGTATTGTTTTTCATCTTAGATCAGATTTTGTTACTGTTTTTATATATTTTAGAATGTATCTTATCAGAAAAAACGTTCACTAATAGTATATTTAGAGCCACTGACCTAGAACAGTCTTTGCTATTGTGCGTGTCATTTATTATCACATTTCCATGTTCCCACCTCTATTTCCCCTGCTGATCATAGAGGTCTCCCTAAGGGCAAGGATGTGTCTTTGAGCTGCCTCCTTCAAGCATGATGTCTGGACAACATGGCGGATGTTTGATAAATATTTGTTAAACAAATGAATAAATGCAATGTCTCCTCCTTCCCATCCATCTTTGAGACATCTGGTTAGAGTCCTCTCTCTGAAATGAACAGGTGATTGGTCCTTCATTTCCATGAGATGAAAATCAAACCTTGAGCATGACATTTAAAAGCTGAACACTCTGGCTCACCTCACCTGGCCAGCTCTACTCCCCTCCATGCAACTATATTCTAGACAGTGTTCCCCCAAATTTCTCTTGCATCACTGAACTTCTACATGTTTGTCTGTTCTCTGCCTGGAAGCATTTTCTCCCTGTACCTGTCAGTTAAAATAATATTTAATCATCAAGACTCTGTTCTCAGGGCTCCTGGGTGGCTTTGTCATTAAGCATATGCCTTCAGCTCAGGTCATGATCCCCAGGGTCCTGGGATCCAGCCCTGCATCGGGCTCCCTGCTCAGTGGGAAGCCTGCTTCTCCCTCTCCCACTCCCCCTGCTTTTATTTCTTCTCTTGCTGTGTGTCTGTCTGTCAAATAAATAAATAAAAATCTTTAAAAAAAGAAAAAAAGACTCTGTTCTCTTTAGTCAGAATTAATTGCCTTTTCCTCTGTTCCCAATGAACTTTGTTTTAATTTCTGTTGTTTCCTTTCTCATGCTCTGACATGAATTATATTTGTTTTATACTTCTCTGTCCTGTGTGCTTCTTGAGAACCGCATCTCTGATCTTTTAGAATCCATCATACCTAATAATCTGCCTTCCATGTTGGAAGTATATCATACTTGTTTAATATACTCATGCATTCATTCATTCTTGAACAAACATTTATTGCATGCCTAGAAGGTATGAGCCATGGTGACAGGCACTAAATATATAGATGATACCCCCCTGTGTATAGATGGTATGCTTTGTCCTCACAGTCAAGGAAAGGCATATGAGCAACTAAAAAGTTATTTGGTGTAAAGTACTATCTATCTATCTATCTATCTATCTATCTATCTGTCTGTCTATCAGTTAGTTCAACCAGGAGGATAGAAGTGAGAAACAAGTAATGCTTCAAAGAGGAGACAGCATTTGAGCTGAGCCTTTAAGGGATGGCCTGAATAGTTTGACAGGCAAAGTGAGGAGAAGGGAAGAGAAACTTATCAGAAAAAATATACACAATTTGCACAGTGCTTAGGAAACTCCGAATAGTTCATTACAGCCTTAGAATATGTGACTGAAATAGTTGAGTGGAAGGCATACATTTCAGCAAACATTATGAAACATCTGTTATATCCTGGTCACTTCTCTAGCTTGAGTGATTACGTCAGAAACAAAAGAGTTAAGAACCCCAGCCTTTATGTTTATATTCTAGTTGCTCGTGAAAGAGAGAGGCACAGAGAGAGTGAGAACAAGATAATTAAAATGCATAGTACATCAGGTGGTAAGTGTCGTGGGGAAAAATAAAGCAGAGGAGATTGCTGGACGAGGGCTTACAGTTTTTAATAAGCTGACCCGGGAAGGCCTCACTGAGAAGCTGACATTTGAGTAGCACTGATGGATAGCAGCCTGTCTAATCTTTTGCCTCTTATAAACACCCTTTTATTTTTGTAAGTTTCATCTTAGTACTCTTTAGTAAAGAATATTCAGTACTCTTTTCATTTTTTGGTGTGGTTTTAGAGCTGTCTTGACTAACCTTAAATAAACACCAGTAATCCCTAAACTCAAATGAGAGAACAGGACAAATGAACCACAGCCTCCTGTTCATCCTGTAAGAGTAGAAGAGATTGCTCAGCAGGTGAGACAACTTTTCAAGTCCCAACGGGACACAGGCTGCTTGATATCTGAAAAAGGTGAGCTAATGGGATGCCCACCAGCACGGTCAGAGAGCGCTGTGATGGCCTTTGTGGTATCATTCTGGAGGCCCTCCACGGTGATTAGCCTGAAGAGTTCATAAAGCAGTGGAAACATGATGGCCACTTATAACCTCTCATTTACTTAATTTGGACTCAAGAAATAAGAGAGCAGCCGGGAGAGCAAAGGTGGCCAGAGGCTGGCCTGGCTCTGCCGTGTCGGCTCTCTTCAGCTCAGCCCAGTTTCCTGTAGGTGTTGGCTCAGCTCCTCATGGCCACTTCTCTAATGGTGACTGAACTGTCTTTGTATTGAAACAACTGGGTATGTTATGGAATAGCCTTCAAAATCCCCATCAAATTTTAAGATAAAACTTAAGATGACAAAGAAATGTGCTTAGAGCTCTGCTCCCATCCTCTGACCTCTAAGTCCTTGGAGGTATGTGTTCCTTCTCTGCCATTAAAATGACACTAGAGGTGCTCCTGGGGGGTGAGTCCATTAAGCAGCCGACTCTGGGTTTTGGCTCAGGTCATGATCTCAAGTCATGACATGCAGCCCCGTGTCAAGCTCCACGCTCAGCATGGAGTCTGCTTGGGATTCTCCTTCTCCCTCTACCCCTCCCACTTGTGCCTTCTCTCTCTCTCCCTCTCAAATAATGAATAAGTAAATCTTTAAAAAATAGTAATAAAATGGGAGTGCCTGGGTGGCACAGTGAGTTAAGCCTCTGACTTGGGCTCAGGTATGACCTCAGGGTCCTGGGATCGAGCTCTGCATCAGGCTCCCTACTCAGCTGGAAGTCTGCTTCTCCCTCTGCCTCTCTCCCCACTTGCATATGTGCACCCTCTCTCTCTCACAAACAAATAAATAAAATCTTAAAAAAATAAAGAAGTACTGTACGTTGGCTTGCTGAACATAATAATAAAAAATAAATAAAATGGCACTGGAAAATGGCTGAGACTGAAATGAACTCTTAAACTTTTGCTTCTAAAAGCAATATAGCTTATAACACCCAGTGCTCATCTCCACACACTACATCAAAAACTAATGATGTGGGGCGCCTGGGTGGCTCAGTGGATTAAGCCGCTGCCTTCGGCTCAGGTCATGATCTCAGGGTCCTGGGATCGAGTCCCGCATCGGGCTCTCTGCTCTGCAGGGAGCCTGCTTCCTCCTCTCTCTCTGCCTCCTCTCTCTCTGCCTGCCTCTCTGCCTACTTGTGATCTCTCTCTCTGTCAAATAAATAAATAAAATCTTTAAAAAAAAAAAAACTAATGATGTACTATATGTTGGCTAATTGAACATAATAAAAAAAATAAAAGCAAATAGCTTTTAAATAAATAAATAGATGTGATATATCTTGTTTTTCTTATGATGCAGTAGCATCTTCCTTTAAGAAAAAGCTCTGATAAAAGCTTAATAAAATAGTAGGTATATTACAAAAAATTTAAACATGGATTTCCTTTAAGAGTTCTCTAGCTACAATGCTTATTTACATCCTATTTTTCTACTTGACCTGAGTACTAGAAGTGTGATAAATTTAACACCCAGCATTGTGAGTTTTTTTAAGTTGATGAACAGTCAGAAATGAGGATAAGATAATTCAAGATTATAGTATACTGAATAATATTATGACATATACAAAATGCAACTTACATAGCGAGTTTTAGGCAATAAGTATTTATGGAAAATGTATTCTGGGTTATTAACCAGAAGACACGTGCTGAGCCAGCATCATGGAGGACTGGCGGACATAAGTCTTCTAATGAACTTCAGTAGCAGCAGGCTGTTTCTCATTTGTCTTAAGAGATCAAAAATGGGTATTTCAGGGGCCTCGGTGGCTCAGTCGTTAACTGTATGCCTTTGGCTCAGGTCATGATCCCAGGTTCCTGGGATCGAGCCCTGCATCGGGTTCCCTGCTTGGCAGGAAGCCTGCTTCTCCCTTTTACTCTGCTGCTTCCCTGCTTGTGTTCCCTCTCTCACTGTTTTTCTCTCTCTCTTAAATAAATAAATAAATAAATAAATAAAATAGGTATTTCATTTTCGTTTTGAATAAAATGAGAAAATCTCTGGTAGATGATAAAATACCTGGTAAAACATCTTTTGATATTTAATCTCACGCAAGGTCTAGTTCATACTGTACCAAAGATGGCACATTATTAGTGTGGCAAGTTAAGTTCACTTAAATATATTATGAATGTAAGCTCATCGGGGGAAGGAATTTCTACCTGCTTTGTTCACAGATACTTCTCCAACATCTACAGTGATGCCCATTAGTAAATATTCAATACATACTTATTAAGGGAAGGATTCGGTAATATCCTGATATGGAAGGGTATGCACTTATTAAATTTTGGCTCTTTCATACTTTTATGTTGTTACCCAATTACTGAGGCTTTTAAAAAATAAAAATTAAACTCATTACTATATTTACTGATAAAGATTTACCCAGTGGACACTGTGTTCCCCAGCCTTACACATTTTTATCTGTGTGTGTATCTTTGCCCACTCACTCAGCTTTGCAGCTGAATCTGCATTTTGTTCTTCTGTTCTTTTTGAAAAACAGATTAGAGGGCACCTGGGTGGCTCAGTCCGTTAAGAGGCTGCCCTCGGCTCACGTCATGATCCCAGGGTCTTAGGATCGAGCCCCACATCAGGCTCCCTGCTCAGCAGAGAGCCTGCTTCTCCCTCTCCCTCTGCCTGCTCTTCTGCCTACTTGTACTCTCTATCTCTGTGTCAAATAAATAAAACCTTTTAAAAAAAAAAACAGATTAGAAAATGCATTGTTAAATGTCAGGGGGAAAGGGAAATAAGGGACCAGGTATAACCGTTTTTCTTTTTTTGCTGGAAAAGGGGAAATGAAGTTCCCACAAAGAAATTAGATCATGTTGAGTTCCTAAAATTTACCAAGTCAAGGAGCTAGTTTTCAGAGTAGAGACAGAAGATCCAATCTTCAAGTATATCATTTTAGTAGATTTATTTTTAAAGGCTGGACAGCTCAGAACTTTCAGATTTAGTTAAAAGATTTGATTATCAGCATGGCTTTGCGTATTGGAGGAATTTCTTTTTAAAGAAGTGTTAATATAGTGCTAGGAGATGTGAGGAGGGAAGCAGATTTTGAAAATGAGGCATATTTTGAAATGTTTAGCTTCCATTGGATGACTGCTTTGCTGTGGCTGTTTTCTACCTGCTGTTCCCAGTGAGAACCTACCCCTGAAGGGCGGAGTGTTGCATCACAGTGGACTTCCTTCCATAAATATTATCCCCCTAATGTCTTCCTTTCTTTTATGGTTTGTTAGGATTTTTTGCATCTGGACACATTAGTGATGAGTGATTGACTACTAAATAAACTGTTTGTCCTCCCAAACAGCTATTTTAAGAGCTGGAGTCTTTTCAGTCACTTTGGCAGAAATAATATTTTGCTTATCTTATTAAAAGGACTTTTCCCTCAAAGCATTTCAAAGCACATACAATAATACTATTTCTCTCTCCACTTTGAGCTTCCTTGCTTTCTACTCTACTACATTCCTCATATATTCTGTTTTAATTCCCTCTGTAGAAATGAGTAATCTGGGGCTTTGAGAGATTAAGTAATTGACCAACATTGGAGGACTCAGATTTAGGCCAGTGCTGGTTTTTAACAAACACTGCAGTAATCACAGCTAATTTGTGTCTTTTTTTTGTATCGTAGGCTGGATTGCTATATTAGTGGCTATTTCTGTTTGAGGGCCTTGGGAAGTTTCTGAACATGACGAAATGTTTTTGCCTTTTATAGGCAAGGGTAGGAAATGGTGTGTTGCTATTCAGGAGAGCCCAGAATGTTTGTAAACATTGTTTAAATCTTAAATTTGTTGCCATTAGCTATGTCCAAATACCACTCTCTGTTTTATTGGTGAAAATTATTATTTGTGTCCCTTACCTTTATTTCATTGATTATTTAAAATAAGCCTGTGGAGATGATATTCTTGATGATGCCATGAACTCTTTTTCACTTGAAAATATCTTTCAGCATCCTTTACTTTTCAATCAGTGATGTTATGCTTATCTATTTCTGGCAAAAATTACTCTTTATTTCTATTTTCATGATCATCCCTCTTTTAAAAATATTTGACACATATTTGTTAAGTGCCTCCTGTGTGCCATATTCTCTCTTTCCTTTCTCATGTTTGGCTTATATTAACAAGCAGTCTGTTCCTATAGCCAATTTTATTTAATGAACTATGAAGTTAGAGATAATTTTTGTTAGCTGTTTGAAACTCTCAGGTGTCTTCTTTCTTCCTTCACTCCTATGTTTAACTACTGTTGTTTTCCTAAAAGAAAGCTGACCGTAACCAATTTAAACATAACTTACTAAAATACCATTTTCAAAATAAACGTCACTATTTTGAGATCACTTGCTTCTCTGTAAATTAGCAGGTATTAGCTTAATGTACCTCTACAAGCAACATTCCAAGAACAGATTGGGCTTGCTCTCCAGAAGCCAATTTTCTTTTTCCTTATTTTGACAAAAACCTGGTCTTTATATAATTACTTTCATTACATCAGGAATGATTTTAAATTTCTATCGAAACATTAATAACTCTAATTTTTTTAAAAAAAAGTTAAAAAGAATAGAGTTTAGCACCATATTTCTTGAGTAACCCCTTTATCTACACAGGCCTTAATTGATAGACAGCTTTAGTCTGCAGGATAGGGAGAAGTGAGAACATTTATGTCAGCAATTAGCTGAACAGTCTAATTCAATATTACAGATAGCAGTTATATACTGGAAAACCATCTTTCAATTAAACGTAGGCTAAGGAAATGTGATTTAGGTGTGTTTTAAATTTCCTTCTCCCCAATATTGTTGAAATCATTTTAAACTTTTATCAGCTTTTACTTCAAAGCTGTTCTTGAGGGGAAAAAATTGTAATAGAATTAAAATTGTAGCAAATAAAATATTTTCTTGGGTATATTGCCTATTTGTATGGAGAACTAAAATCTTTTGATCCAAGATGTTCCTAAATACAGAGCAATGATTTTAGTCAATGTTTCTGCAAAAGAATCATTATACTGACTTTAAGAATCAGTTCATATGCTACTTGTGACAGTAATGATTACCTTATCACTTAACTAGGTTGAACTTCATAATATTGTAAGGTACCTTGAAAAACAAGCTTTTTTCTTGTTGTATTAGTACTCTGCAGTAGATAGTAGGGTATTTTCCACTCTTATGTAACCAGTGAAACTTAGTGTCATATAAGCTGAACATTTTTTCTAATTGCATATTATTTGACATATTTTAACTAACCTTTGCTTTTCCTTTGATGTATAGGATGGAGGGTCAATAAAAAGAATAGAACAAAACTACTTTTTTTTCCTATAAATTCCTCTTTCTCACAGAGTGTTCAACTAAAAGCAATGTTTTCCATTTGTATTCATTCTCATTTGTAGTCCCTTTTGGAAATCATCTGATTTGTGCATGTTCCATCAAACTATGGTTTTTATTTCTAGCACAGAAGTATTTTGATAAATCTAATTTGGCAAGTTGTATCCTATCTGAATTTAAGTGTTAGAGAACAATTATATTTGCCTTTTTTAAATTGGAATTCAGCTTGAATTTCCTTCCCACTGACAATGATATAAGAGTTCCTTTTTCCATTTTGGTGCTGGAAGGTGTCATGTTGTTGCCCATTAAATATGTGACGAATGAGGTGAGAAATTCATTATATTGCTATAAAAATCTGTGTGAACACATCCCTTTCTCGTCCTCACCCCCCCTTCTGTATTGCTAGAATATTAACAGCAAATTCAAGTGAAATTAGTTAAACTGGGTTCTTATTTGTTTAAAACTCTAAAAATTAACTTTTTGGTAGAAGATACCATAAAGTATGTCCTACGGGAGACTTATAAGACCCAGGAATACGGAAAATGAGTGTATGACTAGATATCATTACAATATATATGATTCCTACTAAAAGTTGATAAGCACCAAGAAAGTGTCACAATATGTGTTCGCTTTTCTTAACATCTTCAAGGATTTATTTCAAACACATTTTAATTTTAATTTTAGCCAATATGAAAGAAAAATATGGATTTCTTTGTAAAATATAGTGCTTGGGCTATAGGAAGCAGTAGATCACGGGACAGGCATCAGACCCATGGGACCCAGAATCTTGAGAATGGGAGCTTGGAATAGAGGTCAAGAAGGGCAATAGGCCAGGTCTCCAGGGAATTCACTGAAGAAGCCAGTCAGTTGCCAGTTAGTCAAATTCGAGGGAGAAGCCTTTCAAGCTAGGTGCAAAGAAGCTGGATAGTCTAGAAATTGTAAATGCTGATAATTGTGTTTCCAATATACCCACTCAGGCCCTGGTAAATGAGGACTCTAGTGGAGGAGTTCCTCAGAGTTTACCCATAATTTAGTATTTTAGTAAGTCTAAATTCAACTCAGTTGGAGTCCATGATGACATAAACCGTATTCCCAGTAATCCCTTGACTAGTCAACCCCAGGTGTCCTTCTTGATATGACTGTACTTTCTAATGTGTACTTATAAATTAACAAAATATCTATAATATATATTAAATATAAAATATTATATATTATATATTTTATTATAATATTAATAAAATAATAAAATATTATAAATAAAGATTCCTAAATCTAGGAGAGTCAGTCTTAATATAATCCAACATTTACTAAAGTAGGCTCTATATTCAAGATTCTCTGTTAAAAAGGGGGAGGGAGTTCCATGGTCCAATAAATTTGGAAATCCACATACTGTGTGTTGTATTACAAGCTACAGTGTCGATTTTTAACTTTTAGCATTTTTGTCATTTTGTTCATGCATTCATTTATTCAACGAATATTTACTAAATACATCCTGAGAGCCAGACATCCATTAGCTGCTAGGAACAGGAGGAGGGACAGACAGATGTGGTCCACAGTCTTAAATCTTATAGTCTGTGTAGAAAGATATTAAAATAAGTAATTACAATACAGTGTGTTAGTGGAATAAGGGAGATCCAGGGCTCAAAGGGGACATAGAGTAGGGTCACCTACCCTGGTCTAAAAAGGGTCAAGGAGGGGATTGCCTAGAACCAACTATGCTAAAACCCGAAGATAGATGGAAGTTAGATAGGCAAGAACTTTCAGTCACAACAAAAGCAAGAATGAGATTAACAAATTGCCAAAGCTGACATGTACATAGACGCTTTCTGTCCTCCATACGCTGTGCCAGCTACTTTCCCAGTGTTCCGTCATTGAGCCTCCTGGTGGGGGTTGTATTACTTTCCAAGATCAGATGGCTAATAAATGACAAGAACTAGAATTTCAATCTTGATTGGTCAGACTCCAAAATCATCTTTCCACTACCCCACAACTGCTTCTCAAAGTAGTTGACTGATTTTGATTAAATTTGTTTTGCTAAACCAAAAACTCACTAGAATGATGTCTCAAGTTTGCTTTATTTGTGAGTGTTGTATGGTATTTATTGTTTTTTTTAAGAGATACACATGCGATAAATGGTAGCATTTGGGGAGAAATTTCAGAAGCACATTATACCTCTAAGGTCTGAGGTTCACAACCCAAGTCTTACACATAGTAGGTACTCAAAAGAACACAACTGTAACTCCATTCATTACTTGAATAAGTGGTAGGGTAGTTTGAAAAGACGACTTTGAATTCTTATAAAGACAGGTGCTATTCACATTTTTAAAGTAATTTAATTCTCTGTGTGACATGATCAGGATGGCCATAGGATTTTTTATTTTAAAGATGGAGTATATGTAGAAGATGAAGATAGAAAATTGGTCCCCTTGAACATGTGTAGATCTTCCTATCACCTGTAGCTTATGTACATATTTTTGGCAAAAATATTATTAGGTGATATGAACTTCATATCTCATCATGTGAGGAAGTCACAGCTCACTATTAATAATTCGAATATCCTGATCTAAAGGAAGGTCTGGTACATACTAGCAAAGAGATTTAAGAAAACGAAAAGGATTGCCTTAATCCTAGGAGAAATGTTCAAAATTGAAGTGAGACAGTCTGGCTTTTGCACACACTGATGGCAGTTTGGGCCAGAATGTGTAATTCACAGAATTGCTTTTAATTGGCCACATGAGCTCACCAGTCATGACCAAACTCGCCGTAAAAATTCTTTTCAAATAATATAAATATTGTTTCTTTAATGCAAGTATATCTTTGTAACCTCTCCTCTTCACCTTAGAGGGTAATTTTGAGGAGTAAAATGGTCACAAGGGAAATTCCTAGAAGGAAAAAGAGAAGTAAAGAACCTGAATAATCTGTAAACCTGAATGGATTCCTAAACTCTTGTAATTTGTATTCACACCTACAAAATAGTGTTGCTGAATGGGATTGCATTTTTTATTATTCATTTTGAGAAAAGTAGGATGGTGAACAAAAACTTAAAAAGAAGTCTTCCTGTGCTATATTTTTACTCATGTCAGTGTATTTTCTTGCTAATTATAAAATGTTTTGTTTTAACTTTAGGGACACCACAGTACAAACCCTTACTCTTCAGCCTTCTGTTAAAGATGGATTAATTGTGTATGAAGACTCACCTTTGGTTAGTAATCCAACTTTATGAATATTCTCGACTGTATTTTTCTGAATGGTAGTTGTATTTCAGCCTTTGAGGGGCGATTTGTGAATCTCCCATATTTTGATAGATTTCAGTCTTAACTGGAAAACATTCATATGTCACTTGGGGAGTAGACATTTAAACACAGATAATTGAGAAAATAAAATGTTTTCTTACTCTGTTCCCTCTTTGGAGTGATATAGGGAATGATAGAAATCTTCTAATGATTTCTTTATCATTCCAGAATTTTTTTTTAAAGTTTGCGCTTTTCAAATATGTAGAGTTTGAAATTAGATAACATTTCTAGAATTTTTTTTTAAGATTTCAATCAATAAAATATTAGCCCCATGTTTTGGGTAGCTGGAAAGACCCATTCCTCACTTTCTCACATAAGACCCAAAGAAATGCTGGCCTGCCAGGTGTGTCCCTCTGTGTGCTTTTGTATCAATGGCACAAATATGCCAACATGAGAACCTCTGTGGTCAGAGGTTTTCGAAGTGATTGAAGTCTTTAGAATCTCCTTCCTGAATTCTCCCAGGTTGGGCCTGACTTTCCCTGGACAGAGATGTGAAGGCTGAAGTTGGATTATTGTTAGAAAGCTATATATTTTCTCCCTCTTTTTAAATTCAGTTTACTTTTGCCCTAAAATTAGAAAGAAAAACCCTTACCAGCTTTTTTTTTTTTTTTAGAATATGAATAAAATATTTGTGGTAGAGGGAATCAACTGTTTCTCAATCTGTATTTCCTTAAAATTATTTGCCAAAACATAACGAGAAAATTTTATTGTATGGTTTATTTTATGTTATGAGAAATTTCTTACTATTAAAAAAATAAGCTTTGGGTTTACATTTAAATTCATTGAGCATTCCTCCTTCCTACCTTCTTTCTCTTCATAACGTCACCACTTAATCAGATACCTAAGACCTAGGGCTCCTTCCTATTTTTCCTTTCCCTACTTCCCATCTAATCAGTTGCCAAGACTATAACTTATACCTCCAAAAAACTCTTCAGATCAGTTTAATGCTTTTGATTTCCACATTTCCATGCCTTTTCTAAAATCAGGTCCCCCAAACCACTTTTTTACCAAATTATTAGAGTAATCCCCTTTTAGTCCATTTGCATATTGCTGCCAGATAGAACATCTTAAAGTGTAGCTCCAAGCTTCATTCCTGTCATGCCTGAACTCATAAGTCTTTATGAATTTATTATTTAGTGAGATAAAGTACGTATTTCTCAGTCTGGCAATCAAGTTTTTAGTAGCAGAGACCTGATCTACCTTTTCAGACCCTGTTCTCTCTTTTCTCACATTTAATTTCTGCCTCAGCAAAGATAGACTACTCATACTCACTCTTTCCTAAGTATGCCCAGGATTTCTTGAGTTTGACCATTGATTCCCTTTTATTTTGAATACCCACCTCACCATCCATTCTGCTCCACTAAAATCCTACACTCTTTTGGAGCCCTAACAAATGCAGTGGTCTAATATCCACTCTTGATTGTGATGTCTCAGTCTTCTTAACTCCCAAGGCACGTTAATTTCTGTATTGGTTATACTTGTTTTAAATCTCCCCTACTCTGGGGTGTGAAGTGCGGACATCACCAGCGTAGGAATAATTATGGTGGTAAAGGGAAATAAAGTGATTATCGCAGAGTTAACAGTTTAGTAACAAGGTGAAGCTTTTGGTGGAGATTAATAAATTTTGTTTCCAGCTCTGCTACACACTTTTTTTGTGGTAGTACATCCATAACTTAAATAAAACTAGCTACTATTATAAACCCAAAGCAATGAGTAATAAAAATTTTGAATCATTTGCTTTCATTTTGTTTGTTTATGATAAATGTTCTGTCTTTAAAGGTTAAAGCAGTAAAGTTGGGTCATGTTCTGGTAGTAGATGAGGCAGACAAAGCCCCAACAAATGTCACCTGTATTTTAAAAACTCTAGTGGAAAATGGAGAAATGATTCTAGCAGATGGAAGACGCATTGTTGCAAGTGAGTATAACAAAGCTTTCATTACATACAAAGTTCACATCTTTGGTATCAAATCGCACACTTAGCTGGACACTTATCTGCAAGTAACAAGCATAAGTTCATTAGAACTGAGGTTGTCTGTATTGACAGTCATTTATAAAAGTCAGTACATCGGAATCTATCTTTGTTTCACATTTCTGTTGCCGGAGTGCACCTTTGAAAATTTCCATAGTAGTTTTTTTTTTTTTTATTTGTTTATTTACAGCATAACAGTGTTCATTGTTTTGGCATCACACCCAGTGCTCCATGCAGTATGTGCCCTCCCTATTACCCACCACCTGGTTCCTCAACCTCCCACCCCCCTCCATAGTAGTTTTAAGACAAATCAGCTTTATATTTTTCTACTCTGAGAATACCAACTATAATCCTTATTAGACTCATTTATCCATTATTGTGTGTAATTTATTTTCTTTTGTTATCTGGATTTTTTTTAAAAGCTCTAGCATGTTTCTATGACTTATAATATTAAAATTAATTTTATTATTACTCAATTAGAAAAAATTACCAGGGATTTTATATGGGTAAATCCATGTAAAATGTATACACACACGTGCACACACTTGCACATACATGCACACACCCCATCCTCATTTTGGACTATCTTCTTCCTTTTATTTATTTATTTACTTTTTTTTTCTTGTTGTTAGGAAAACTGTAGATCCATGAGTCTCATCAGTCTGTTTAACCTAAAGACAAATTGTCTGATGTGACATGAGAATATTTTCTAGTTTCTAATTTAATTTTTTTGTGTGATGAAAAGACTTGAACATCTGTAACTAGCCATTGAAAATATATATAGCCAATAGCAGGGTAACCATAAAAAATTGAGACTAATAACTAAAATCTTCAATATTCAAAGGGAATATGTAAAGAAAACCCATTAGAAATACACAGGTACATCACCAGAGAGGTTCTTCTTCAATATTATCATTGGAAGATGGCAATTTCCAAGCCTAGGAAATTAGCATAAAACATAAATAATATAAATATAAGTAAATGCCAGCTTCACAGTGAATTTATGCAAAAAATGAGAATTTGAGCTAGACAGCCTGAATGCTACCTCTTAGATTATTCAGTCTCTCAGGATTAAAGTTCTGTCTGCCCTTTTTAGATACAGTTTGAGGATAGTGAATGGAATACAAGAAAGAACTGCTGAAACAAAAGTGTAGTTAAAGAGTGATTATCTCTTGGTGACTGTCTACATTTTCTAATACATTTTAGAAGAGTAATCTAGAAGAAAAGGAGTCATCCTAATTTTTAAACTCCAATTTAATTGTATACAACATTTTAAACACAGGATCCCCTAAGGCCTTTTAAACATGGTTTCTTAAAGTATTACTTCTAGGGCCTTGTTTTCCATTTTCTTTCCTTTTTAAGTTTTCATTTTTTATTGTTATTTTTATTTTAATTAACTAATTAAATTTTGCCTGTGAGGCATACCCTTTATTTACCACAACTAAAATTAAAAGGGATCAAACATTAAGGACATTAATTGTATTTAGCACATGAATATATGGCATATTTGAAAGATTGTATTAAAAAAGGATAAATGTAGGTTCTTATAGACTCATAGCAAATAAAATTGCAGGTGCTTCACAGCTATCCTTTTTAAAAGATGGACAGCCTAAGGCTGGAATTTAAATAAACCCAGATGACAAGTGTTCCTTCTGAAAATAACTACAGTAAAGTTTTTACCAACTGAAATTATCATCTAGACTAGCAGTTTTATCTGAAATGTACATCAGCCAGTAGAACATAATACTTAACATCTTTACTACCTTTTTGACATTTGCACAAAGGAAGCTTCCATGAACTTGCAGTCACTTATTTTAAGAACTGAAGTAGAATCCTTTAATTGGAAATAAATCAACATTGTGAGCTGACTAGGTGCTTAAGGCCTTTATTCTGTGTTAAGTTTCAGGATAGGTAATCTAAACCAGGAGTTACTCCTTAGCTGCATAACAGCAGGCAAGTGATGCAGCTGCTGATCTCATGAAATCTGAAGGATGTTTGGGTCATCCTTTGAGTGTCCTTTGGATTATCCTTCATTATGGATTCTTATCCTTTTTTTTTTTTAAAGGAATAATAGCATCTCAAGTCAGGTTTCAGTGCTGCAAGATAATATTTGGACAAGTTTGCTTTTTAGATGTACATTGAATTTACATAAAAATACAAGTCCCTGTAAAATTCAGTATATGCTTTATCAGTATTCTGTTCTTAAGCAAACTTTCTCAGAAAATTTTTTTTTCACTGTAACCAAATTGTGACAGCCAGATTTTTAGAGTTTTTTATGATGGAGCAGCATGATTCCTTATATTATTTTAAAGGCTATAACTTGATATTCTTAAGAATTATCAAATATCAATAAAGACTAAATAGAAATTCTGTTTTTCAGATTCTGCTAATGTTAATGGAAGAGAAAATGTTATTGTGATTCATCCTGACTTTAGAATGATTGTCTTGGCCAACAGACCTGGATTCCCTTTCTTAGGCAATGATTTCTTCGGTACTTTAGGTAAAAACAATAATGAAAACAATAACAAAAATATTAATAACAATAATAATATTCTTAGTAACAATGCTGAAGTGGCTGTCACTGAATGCTGCTGTGTACTGTGTCATCATCACAACTACCTTGTGAGAATATTTGTTATCCCCACTGTAGAGAAGGAGAACATTGGATATTCAGAGGGATCCTTTTTTTTCTGGAGTTACTTAGGTAAGAGTATTAGAGTTTGGCTTCATATCGAAGTCTCTCTGATTCCATAGCCTATTTTCTCAAACAACTACACTATACATTGTTGTTTAGGGCCTCTTAGAATAAAACACAAAATAAGGAATGGTTTGTAGTCTTTGGTTTTTGTCACATCCCCCTAACTGAGAGTTTGAGACCAGCTCTGAGAAGACTGATTCACATAGATCAGAATGGTCCTGAGATAAGCTTCATCATCACGAGCCTTTTTAGAAGGACTTCTCTTCTGTATAGCAAGGAGGTAATTCTGGATAACAGTAATTCTCATACTCAGTATGAAGCAGGCACAGTCTCCTAGTAGAATTCTTGATCTAGCAATTCCATATCAGCAAATTTATTCAAGAGAATTACCCATGCAATGATTTAAGTATAAAGATAGGTGATATAGCATTGTTTACATAGTCAAACAATGGAAAGAACCCAAATGTCCATCCCTGAGATCATGACCTGAGCTGAGATCAAAGGTCAAGACATTGGGTGATGGACATAGGGGAGGGTATGCTATGGTGAGTGCTGTGAATTGTGTAAGCCTGATGATTCACAGACCTGTACCCCTGAAACAAATAATACATTTTATGTTAATTTAAAAAACAAAAACAGAAAAAAACAAGGCAAGACACTCAGGACGCCTGCGTGGCTCATTCCGTTAAGCGGCTGCTCAGGTCACGATCCCAGCATCCTAGGATTGAGCCCGGCATTGGGCTCCCTGCTCAGTGGGGAGTCTGCTTCTCCCTCTCCCTCTGCTGTTCCCCCTGCTGTGCTCTCTCACTCTTTCTGTCAAAAAAATAAATAAAGTCTTAAAAAAAAAAAGTCAGACACTTAACCAGCTGAGTCCCCAGGTACCCGTATGATTTAAATGATTTTTAAGAACTAGAAAATTCTTTCTGAAAAGAACATATTAAATAATACAAATCTATTTACTTTAACTTCCTTTGGCCCCTGGTGTCTTGGATTGTGAGTCAATAAAATTACGTGAACTTTTAAATGAGAAATCCATCTCTCTTGAGCATAGATTATGCTGTTCTAGGATAATCTCAGTTGCCTAAATTACAGTTGAAATATTTTGTGTTTCTACATTCCTTTTTCTTAATTTTAATTTAGACATTGTCTCTGAAGGCTTACTTTTCCAAAACTAACTTCCAAAGTGTATTCTAGCAATCTAGAGTAATGATACCAACTCTCCCTTTTTGGTGTACATAAAGAAACGTGTATGGGATAGATGTATATAATATTTGAAATATTCAATGTGTGTTAAAGTTGGAAACACAGTCTCAGAACAATATGAAGAGTATTTTCCAGTGAAAAAGGAATTAATCACTAAAACTATGTGTTTGTGTGTATGCATTTTTACAAAGACTAATGCAGGGATGGAAGAATAAATGCACTGAACTGTTAATCCTGGGTGCCTGTAGGGGAGGGAGTGGGATTGGCAGAGCTACAGGGAGACTTCCCTTTTTTGGCTTTTTTATTTGAGCATCTCCCAGTGGGATTGTATTCAGATATTACATAATTTTTTAACAGAAAAATCCATGAAGAATAAACCACACATCACTCCATTTCCTTTTCTTTTGCGTCAGTCATTTGCTTTCTTCTCTATACAATCCTACTGTTGGACAGGCTTTCTGTGCAGTTTTACACATTTAAAAATGGAAGTGCTTTGGTGAACAACCAGTGACTCTTTAAATGGTCATTCCGGGAGTGCCTGGGTGGCTCAGTCGTTAAGTGTCTGCTTTCGGCCTCAGGTCATGATCCCGGGGTCCTAGAATCAAGCCCCACATCTGGCTCCCTGCACAGCAGGAAGCCTGCTTCTCCCTCTCCCACTCCTCCTGCCTGTGTTCCCACTCTCGCTGTGTCTCCCTCTGTCAAATAAATAAATAAAATCTTTTTTAAATTAAATAAATAAATAAATGGTCATTCCGTATTTCCTATGGCATTATAATGGATTCCTTGCATGCTGAATGTGAATCTCTTTTCTCCTATAGGTGATATTTTTAGCTGCCATGCAGTTGATAATCCTAAACCCCATTCAGAGCTCAAAATGCTTAGGCAATATGGACCAAATGTGCCTGAGCCCATCCTTCAGAAGCTTGTGGCTGTCTTTGGAGAGCTGAGGAGTTTAGCTGACCAGGGTATTATTAACTATCCTTATTCTACCAGAGAAGTTGTCAACATAGTGAAACATTTACAGGTACGCCATATGCCTGTGCATAAAGGTTTAAAAGAAACCATCAATCTTGGTGTTTTTTTAGACTGCTTAATGTATACCAAGTCTTTCCATTTCTAAGATATAGTACTGATTCGGATAAAATATGAAGTGTTTGTAATCTAAATTTTAAATCTGGAAGACTGATGAACAGTTGACATTTAGCCTTTGAGTTGACTTAGGCAAGGTTCTATGCCATGGCCATTACCAAGGAGCTGGGAAATTTGGTGGGGGTTTTTTGAGGGGTGAGGGAAGACAAGAGAGTGAGATGCAGTGAAACTTTACCACTGTTCGACTTTATACAACAAGCATGTGGCAGTATTTCCATTTTGAAGACAAGACGTGAAGATAGAAAACTTACTAGGAACTAACAGTATTTATGATATGCCTGTAAATATGGCAAGAAAGTTCTATAAGATAGAATAAATGGACAGGAAAATGCAGTTCTTTGTAGCCAAATACAATGTATAGTCCACCATGGTAAAGAAAACAAAAAACTGAGGTCAGTTCTACTTGTATAATAAATCATAGTCTCTGAGCAGAAAGTCACAACCTAATGACTCATGACCTCTGACCTGTCCCCAACCCTCTAAGGAAAATCTAGAAAGAAAAATAGAGAGCTTCATTCTGCATATTAAGCCATGAAAAGACCAGTTCATTTCCCAGAGCCTAAAGAAAATCAAGACAGAGCCAACAGAGTGCCCAATACCCAGCCAGTATGAATCTTGCTGTTAGTAATATTTTTCTTTCCCTCTATTTCCTATTTGTCTATTCACTGTACTTACTATGCTCTTCTTTACTTCTTTCTTACTCCTTTATCTTTCTTTCATTTATTCATAGACCTGTGATTTCTCTAATTACTTCTGTACAGATATTCAACACTCCTCTATCTATATAAATGGCATTTTTTTTTAATTTTGTCAATATACTACTCATTTTAAAGGCAGTGGAAGTCACCAGACAGGATCTAAGCACTGATTTAGCATTTGAGAGAAGGAACTATGCCCCTTCAAATTCTAGTATTTATTTGAAAAAGAAAATATTAAGTTATCAGAGCAAACATTAAAAGGAGAATGTGTATATTCCTCCTATCTTGTTACCTGACAAGGCTTGTAAATATTTGCTAAGGTTGATTCAATCATTATTGTTCTATCAGTTTTATAAATCACATGTGTCATAAGGAATTTTTTTTTTTTTTTATTAATACAGAAATTTCCCGCTGAAGGTCTCTCCAGCGTGGTTAGGAATGTGTTTGACTTCGATTCCTACAACAATGACATGAGGGAGATTTTGATTAACACTTTGCACAAATATGGAATACCTATCGGAGCAAAACCAACCAGTGTGCAGCTGGCGAAGGAGTAAGGCAAACTCATTATTGATCAAATACTCTTGCGGGTTACTATTCTCATTCTTAAATGGTGATAATTCCGAACTACTGTTACATGCTGCTAAACTGGCACGGGGTGGAAATTCCATAAGTAAGCTTTTCACATGTATGTTGCTATTTGCTGGCTGGATTTCAGTCAAATAGCATTATTTATAGGCCTATAGATTGAGAATTTTAATTATTTTGACTGTCCCGTGAGTAGATGTAATGTAATCAAATAAAGGGAAATATTTGTTTCTTTAACAGTCTCTGTCCTTTTGTTGAATTACTATGACTCCCATTTCCTAATCTAGTGCAAAATCATGGTACAAACATGAAGGCTACATAAAGGGGTAATATGTATTTCGTTAAGATCTTGTTTATGTCATCATATATTTTTCTGTTGTGATCATTTTCTAAATTTATAATCATATTAACTTAAGAGAACGTTGGTTTCTTATTTCAGCTTGACAGATTGAAAGAGATAGTGAAAACAAGTGGGTTTGTTTCACGGAGGCCAATTGCCTGCCTTTTATTTTGTAATTATGGGCTACGTACTTAACCTTAGTAAAGAATCTTGCAAATACATTGTTTACCAGAAAGATAGCTGATATAGTTTGTAATTAAGTTCGATACAAATTCACTAGAACGCAGTTCTAGATGTTTGTCACTCAAGTGATAATGCATCTAATGCTATCTTTTCTATTAAAAAATAGTCAATTACCATAATTCTCAAGGGACAATAATTACTTTTAAATTATTACTTAAATTTAGTCTCATATAGGAGGCACTCTCAACTTCCGTAGAAAAAAATTGTTGGGGCACCTGGGTGGCTCAGTGGTTAAGCCTCTGCCTTTGGCTCTGGTCGTGATCGCAGGGTCCTGGGATTGAGTCCCGTGTTGGGCTCTCAGCTCAGCAGGGAGCCTGCTTCCCCCTAAAAAGAAAAAATTTTAAAAAAGAAAAAAAATTTGTTAAGTATAAATTAATGACTAGTCCAGCTATACACACACACATACATACATATACATATATATCCTAAGTGGATATATCATCCTTATTTATTTATTCTCTAACATTATTATAAAAACTTGTCAGAATATATACAAATAAAAATAAATTGTTAAAGCTTTAACAGTTTTTTCAAAGATTCTCAAAGAGAAACAAATATTTCCCTTTTGTGGTAAAAGCACAAGATGGAGTTATATTTGAAATCATCAGTGAATTGGTTTATATTATTAATGAATGAGTAAATTTTTTTGAAAAGAGTCATTTGGTGTCTGTTGTTAAGACATACAATTTTCTCTGCGGTTTTACTGATTGATTAGCAATGTTTGTAGGCATTTTGAAACTAGTTTGCTAACTCAATAGCATACCTTTTATATTGGAGAGTTCAAGATATTATCTTTAATGTGCAAACTTCTATAAGTGTTCGTGTTTTTTTACTTCTTTTATATGAACTATATCTTTATTTTCAATTGGAAGTAAGATAGTTTTTATTACTGTTAACAAATTTCTATAGAGTCTTGGCTTCGTGGAAACCAGACTTATGATTTAAAAATAACTTTTTTTTGGATGCTTGAACAACTTGAAATAAAAATTAAAATATATATCAGTTGGTAAGATCAATCAAAAGAAAACGGTTGGCATTTTAAGTTTCTAAGGAATACAGATAAAATGATTTAACTTGTTCATTCCAGCTTTCAGCTCTGAACTGAAAAATTCTGGCAAGTTAATTCCAATTCTAGTACTTATCTGTAGAAACAGTACATTGAGCCTAGAAACAAGATGGTCACACTCATGCCTCTGATGGGGATGGAAACAGCTAGTTGTCCACCCACTGCATATAGCTAAAAATAGACTCATAGAGGAGTGAATTTTCCCTTGGGTTGGAGATAATAGTATACTACAGTTTGCACATTCACAGCATCGTTTCCATGCTGGTAAATTACAAGACTAGGGCAGCTCAAGAGTTGTGGTGTCATTTTGTTGCCCTTGAAGTGGGATCCACAGGTTCCATACATCTATTACTGTTGAACAATCGGTCATCTACTTTGGGTAGGATAGCATGGTAAGTGACAAAGTAATGGCCTGGGAATTCAACAGTTAGTCACATATTGAACCTGTGTGCCTGGTCAGTGATGGAGAAACACATCTTAGCCTGTTGACAAAATGAGGGCATTTTAAATAGCATAATTATAGTCGACAACATCTAATTAGTACATGTTTAACAATGGAAGGGGGTGCATATAAAAATAACTGTAAAAAGAGATGTAAAATAAGACTGTCCTAGTGAAGCTAGAATATAGGGTCATTTTCATAAAGTTAATAAGGTTAAATTTATTAATAAGATTCCTTCCTATTCTAACATCCTTTGCATGTTAATGTAATCTTAATTTTCTCCCCTTATAAAAACAAATAAGAAAGGAGTAATACTGACATTTTCTTGTTTCTCCCTGGAATAGCACATCATTAATAGTAATCACATAGACCTCTGAAGTTTTAAAGTTGTCCCCATGTGGTCTTCTAATTTGCTTTGACTTTTCTAAGCCTTTTGCTAAATCTTGTACTTCACTAGATCTTTTGCTAACCCAGTTCTTCCAAGCTGCTTCTGCCCACCTCTGCATATATTATGCCAGTGAAGAAGGTCTTCATTGGGCTTCTGTTCCTAAAAAAGAAAGACAAAATGTTTTTTGTTTGTTTGTTTGTTTTGTTAAGATTGTTTTCTTTTTTTTTTTAATTTTTTATTTATTTCTTATTTTCTATAAGCATATAATGTATTTTTATCCCCAGGGGTACAGGTCTGTGAATCGCCAGGTTTACACACTTCACAGCACTCACCATAGCACATACCCTCCCCAATGTCCATAACCCCACTCCCCCTCTCTTGACCACCCTCCCCCCAGCAACCCTCGGTTTGTTTTGTGAGATTAAGAGTCATTTATGGTTTGTCTCCCTCCCAATCCCATCTTGTTTCATTTGTTCTTCTCCTATCCCCCAACCCCCCATGTTGCATCTCCACGTCCTCATATCAAGGAGATCATATGATAGTTGTGAAAGACAAAATGTTTTAATAATTGTTACTGTCACTTTGTCCTGAATGAAAAATCCTTACTACAGCCTCTTCATCTTGTTCTCTAATCCAGCCATAGTGTTTATTGGATGGGAGCAAAATTACATTGAGTCCAGAATAAGGTGTTCACATTCACGCTTAAGATGGGGATGGAAAAATAATTGGCACCCACTGTGTATAACTAAGAAGGGATGTAAGGCAGACATCGTAGAAGAAGGACGTTTTCACATGGGCACAGATGATGCTAGAGCACTGCTGGTACCATTTTCTACAGCACCTTCTTCCTCAGCTGCAGTCAGACTATATTTTGGCTGTTCAGTGATGTTCCCATTCCTGCTGTTTGGTGAATTCCCAGAAGATGCTGTCACTTCCCCTTTTGTTCTCCTGAAGAGTGCAGGATGGTACCTATCTCATAGGTTTCTGCACATTTTTAAAAGGTCCAGTATTCTGTTATGAGGTGAATATGACTTATCTTCTTTACTAAACCTTTGCTGAACCTGGTACTTTTAGGCTGAGTCTAAATAGCCTAGGTGGCTATTTTACCATGCTTGTCATGCGTAACACAGCTCTTCCTGATCTCTAATATATCGCCAGTTCTTAGTACTGAGATCAGAATTGGCCACCTCGACCCCCTCATTACATTGGCCTCTTCCCACCAGTATTTCCCGAGGTTTTTTGTTTGTTTGTTTGTTTATTGTTCTCTTTCAAGTTTCAAATACATGAGATAGGATAGGCCAAAGAGATGGCAGACCTAGCCAAATAAGGAGTCACACTGCGAGAAATTTAGGCAGAGATAGAAAGATTTGGGTTAAAATCTGAGCTCTTAAAAAAAATAATTTGATCTATTGAGTTTCAGGTGTCATTGTTAGAGGGGAAAATGAGTACACACACACAACTAGGTCTAAAGACCCAACTAAAACCCTATCAGTTATCTGCTATGGTAGGGATAGATAATAAATTTCAAAGCAAAGCTTTCTTGTTTTTTCTTAAAATGAGTTTTTATTTTTGACTTCAAAAATAGTATCTTTTATTTAGGAATAAAGATACTATTAGCACAGTGGTTCTTCTAAATCTAAAAGTGTTTTTCAGAGTAATTTATGATCTCTAACATGCTGGGGGGAAGCATTTGTTTTAAAAGAAAAGAGTCTTGTTTTTTTTTAACGTAATTTTAAGTGACTTATACAATATTTTAAATCTTACATTTATATGCCACTCTCAACTTCACATTTCTTGAGAGAATTATCATTTCATAGATTTACAATGGAATATGAATACTCTAAACATTAATTAACAACAACGGTTGTTAACACTAACATTAACATGACGACGGTAATGTAAACAACTTATAGATAAGTATGTGCCCAGCACATTTCCAGGCACTCACTTACATGAATTTAGATAATCCTCATAAAAACCTATCATATATAATGTTATATATATATATATACACACACACACATATATATGTGTATATATATATACACACATATATATGTATATATATACACACACACATATATATGTATATATATATACACACACACAAACACACACACACACACACATATAGTATTAGTATTACATTTTGTAGATGAGGAATTCGAGACACAGAAAAGTTATGTCAATTGCTTAAGGTTAGAAGGCAATTGGGGGCAAATACTATACATAACATAATTTTAATTCCAATTCTAAGGACAAATGAAGGCAGACTGATATGCAAATTACAACTCAAAGTTACTCTTTGGATATTGAAAATTACTGAAATTGTTTTAAATGGGCCTGAGATTTTAGTTAAGCAACTTGGAAACATCACTGTCTATGATGTCATACATGTGTTATTCTTCATAGAGTTTTGATAGATTCAGATTTTGGGGGGATATAGCCCCCAGTGATATTTCACAATGAAAAGTAAGTCAGAAAGTAGAATAACATAGACTTTGGCACAACAAAGATCATTTGAGAGACCTCTTCATTCCCAGTTAAGTTTTCTTTCTTTTTTTTTTTCCTGACATAGTGAAGGATCATGAAATAAAATACAAGGTAATTCATTTAGAAAAATAAAAACAAACTAGAAAACTTTATTTGGCTGCCATATATAAAAAACATTCTGGCCATTATTCCTTCCTGATTTGTAACACAAAACTAATTTGTGGAATCTTCTCAAAGGTTACGGTCATTTTTTTTTTTAAGATTTTATTTATTTATTTATTTGACAGAGGGAGAGAGATCACAAGTAGGCAGAGAGGCAGGCAGAGAGAGAGGAGGAAGCAGGCTCCCCGCTGAGCAGAGAGCCCAATGTGGGGCTCGATCCCAGGACCCTGAGATCATGACCCGAGCCGAAGGCAGAGGATTTAACCCCTGAGCCACCCAGACGCCCCAGGTTATGGTCATTTTTAAATAAAGCAAACATTCAGAGAAATTATCTCTACCCTCTGAAGTTAGCATTATGCGTTTTTCTCTCCCTGCCCCTAGGAGACATACATGTCTATAAAATATTTAAATATTAAAATTCTTTGTCTTCAACTCTGTTGATTTCTTTTTTTAATTGCTGCTTAGTTTATTCTTTTTAAAATTAACAGATAGTGTATTATTGGTTTCAGAGGTACAGGCCTGTAATTCATCAGTCTTATATAATACCCAGTGCTCATTACAACACATACCCTCCCCAATGTCCATCACCCAGTTACCTCATCCCCTTACCCCCTTCCCATCCAGCAGCCCTTAGTTTGTTTCCTGAGATGAAGAGTCTCTTATGGTTTATCTCCCTCTCTGGTTTCACCTTGTTGTTTTGTTTTTTCCTCTCTTCCACTATGATCCTCTGTCTTCTTTCTTAAATTTCACAGTTTATTCTTAAGCTAGTTTCTTTTTTTGTGTTGGCTTGTTTGTTTTCTGGTGTTTTGGTTTTTGTTTGTTTACTCGTTTGGTGGTTGTTGTTGTTGTTTTGAGAGAGAGAGAGCACCAGTGTAGAGGTTGCAGAGGTAGAGAGAAAGATGCTTAAGCAGGCTCCCCCCACAGTGCAGAGCCCTCTGCGGGGCTCGATCTCACAATCCTGAGGCATGACCTGAGCCAGAATCAAGAGTTGGATGCTTAACGAGCTGAGCCATCCAGGTGCCCCTTAAGCACTGACTGTCTCTTTGTCTCTGACTACTTATTATCTATCAATCATTAATTTGTAGTAGCCAAAGGGAATACAAGTTTGAGGAAATTAAAAAGGTTTTATATGTGTTTCCTTATGATGCATATTTGCTAAATGAAGAATCATGTCCCATTTATTTAAAAAAAAAAAAATAAGCCCAGCACAGGGCTTGAACTCACAATGCTGAGATCAAGACCTGACCTGAGATCAAGAGCCAGATGCTTAACCGACTGGCACCGCAGCCAATATTTTTACTGAACTTCTTAAATAGGGTCACATTTTAAACTTAAAAATGCAATGGTAGCTGTTGAGAGTTGCCTTTGAGAGAGGCCCCCAGAGTAGAGACAGGAGCCCCACTTTTCGTACTGTTTGAATATTCTAAAATATGTATATTTTCTATATTTTATTATTTAAATATCCACCAACTATCTAGGCACTGGAATTATTCTTTCCATTTTCTTATTTAAATAAAATAAAAATGATGAAGTAAAGGTCTATTCTGAAATCGCTGTATCTGGGGATCTTTGCCTCTGGTACACCAACTGCAATGCCTGCCCTCAGGGTGGAACGTTTGCACCCTGACCAACGGCAAAGGAGAAATCACATTAACCAGACATTTCTATTGCATTTCAACACAATATAAGTAAATTTATGCATTGGTTGACATTAACATAAACCTATCAAGTGAGGGAAGACAACACTTTTAAAGCAACAAAAATAAAAATAGTTGTGCATACGTGAGGACAGGACAGCTTCATGTAGACTGAATGTCTTTGAAAGGATATCTGCCTGGAATTTGTTTTCTATGTTAAAGACTTATCTTGTGTAATTGGAACATCAATAGCAGCTGCTTTCCTCACCAAAACCAACTTTGGCGTACCACAGGCATCTAAGAGAACATTCCAGCGGGGACATCTCTTTGGAGTAATTTCATTAATTTTATTTTTGAAAACAGGAATAATGATTGGTTTACTATTTATTGCATTAAGAGTCTCTTCTTAAAGTTTTGTGCTTCTCCTTCCATTTTTCTGAACTCTTATATGCTATAATTTTCTTTTTGTAGTCTTGGTTTTTACAAATAAGCTCACAATGCTGATGGTAGAGTTCTAAGGTGTAAAATTCCACTCTACATGATGATTTACTTTCATTTCTTAAAAGAGCTCTTAGTTTTCAAAAGTAATAGAGATTTACATAATGATATCCCAGAACTATTATGAGCCGAAGAGTGGTATTGGGTTTTATAGTTTCATAGCCTTTGCCCCATATTCTCTTGGTATATGATAAAGTAGCTTTACAACCATTTTATTTGCTTTCAACTCCTTTATGAAGATGGAGAAAAAAAATGAAAACATAACCAATCTACATAGAAATCATTAAGGTCTATGAATCTTCTTTCATACCCATCTTAAACAGTCTCACACAATATCCTTGGATTCCCTTGAGCATTTGCAAGTGATAATCTGTCACCTACCTGCATAGAAACTCCCAGTCTCCACCTATAGCTGGTTCTTCCAAATACACCTGCAAAGTAGATTGCATCATTTATTCAGTCATGTAATCAGGATGCAATGGGGGAAGAAAGCTGTAGTGGTTTGCAACTTGCCATTGAGATGAGAAACAAGCGGGTGAAGATGTTGGCAGTTCTGTTGTAGCCAAGCGTTCACTTATTTAAGAAACACTTGAGCATTTATTTGGTAAATGATGCTGTTTAAAGTGGTGGGGTTTGGAGCCGATGGCTGAGACAGACTTCTTGAGGTGTCTTTGGTGTAAAAAGTGGTCTTATTAAAGCACAGGGACAACACCCATGGGCAGAAAGAGCTGCACTGAGGTCACAAGAAGTAGCCCATTGTATACTTTCAAGTTGGGAGGGGTCAGGGACAGCACAGGCCTCCAGTGTGTTTTGGAAACAAGGTTTCCAGGATCCTGAGGGGGCTAGCTATTGTCAGGAAAAGGTCATTTATTACTGTTTAGTAAACCCTCAGTAAGGAGACCTCTCAGATGTCTATCAGTGGGCCATATTGCCAGCATGTATATTAGGGGATAGAGATAAAGGAAGTTTCCAAAGGAATTTTTATCTGTTAAAGAGGATCCTGGGGATCAGGCTAAGATTGCCTTTTGCCCTTAGCAAAGTGTCAACATCCAGGCAGCTGAGCTCCCAGAGAAAGGTCACGCTACCTGTTTCAAAGACTGGTCAGTGGGCTCTAGGCAATAAGGAGATTTAATTTTTTCTTTTGCCTTTGTTTCTCACATCAATACACACTAGGTAGTGAGTCAGAAATATAAAGGTGATGAAGTGTTCATACCTGCCTTCAGGGAGCTCAGGGTTAATTGGGGAAGCACTCAAATAAAGAGTGACTTGTGTTCTGTTAAAGCCACACTAGAGAGAATCAGAGACAGGATTGCTGCCTTCTGCCCTAGGGGAGAGTCAGGGAGGATTAACCAGGCTGAATGCTTAAGGGATGACTGGGCCTTCTCCACGCAAAAAAGAAGACAACACTTCAAGCAGAGACCCTTTTAAGAGGCCAGGATATACTTTGGAAACTGCCGTAGTTTGGTGACTCAAAGGGTGGAGTAAGGGCATGCCTTGTGATGGGGCTAAAAGGGAGAAAAGAGTCAGAGGGAATCCCAGAAGAATTTGATGCCAAAAAGTAGTGTGGTCAAATGTGTAATTTAGAAAGATTCCTTTGGTTGCTTTCTCCCCCCCCCCCCCCCTTAAAAACAACAACAACAAACTCAAAGCCAATGAAACTGACAGCAGGAAGACCTGCCTGGAAGCAGCTGTCTTCATTTGAGTGATGATCAGTGAGGGCTGGCCTGTGGCAGTGGGAAGGACAGGAAGCCCAAGAGCAAGAGAGATTTCAGTGGCAGAGGGGATGGATTCTGAGTAGCAAAGAGTCAAGGATTCAAGTAAGATGTAAGCCTCACCCTTGATGAATTCATCTCATTGGGAAAATTGGTAAAGTACCAACCTTGCTATGCAGTGTTATATTCAAAGTGCTATATTTGTGGTTGGTTTATCTCATCCTATTAGTCCTTCTAGTGGCAAATAACAAGAGGTTTTCTGTGGGGAGGGTTGTAAGGGTGGGGAATTTCCAACTGGGGAAAATTCAATCCCTGTCATTCTTGATGTGGCTAATTAGAAAAGGGAAGAACTGAAGATGAGAAAATACTAAGATGTGGTTGGTAAAGCAGATGGCAGACAAAGAGAAGTTTTTGCAGTAAAACTTGAAGAAAGAGGAGTGAAAGGAATCCCAGGCCCCAGAACCGTACTTTGGCACCTTCTTCCAGGAGGAAGGAAGCCAGAGATGTGCTGAGCAAGCTGACAGTGTCTGCTCTGGCACAGAGTGACTCGAGGCACCAGCACTAAGACCACACAGTCATTCTGGATATTGGGGTGCATATTTGAGAACCGTCAGCCAAGAATAGCAAGTTTCCCCTGATCTTTTTCCATCTCATGTATCCAAATTACTCTTCATTTCTGTGACGTCAGCAGGACCTAGGCAGCAGAGGAACACGAGTCTAAGTTAGAAAGTGAAAGCCATCGTGTCTAATGCAGAGCCAGGCAGAGACAGGAAACACACCTACACATACTCGTTGGACGCGCAGCATATGCAGTAAAACAAAATTAACTTGCCAGCAACACAAGAGATTATAGGGCAGGGAGATTCAGAAGTTTCTAGCAAATAAGGGAGTGTAACTGGGAAATAGTAAGATCCATTATAACAAAGTGTTTTAAGGGCCTTTTCTATTTCCTTTTCTTAAGTATACTGACTTTTTCTTTTAGTAAACACAAATCTTTGGAAGGATTCACTTCTGACCTTGCTTTCAAAAACTTTATTCTCTATCAGGCCTTAAATTTGAAAATAGCAAATTCTATAGAACTGTATCCTAAGAGTTTCTAAGAGTTCCAAATGTGCAAAGTTCCATGGAAACCCAGAAGAGCAAGAGATTCATTCTTCTCAGAAAGAAATATGGGCAAGAGATGCAAGGAGAAGTGATGTTTGAATTGGGCCTTAAGAATGAGAAGGATTTCACCAAAGAGGCAATAGCAGAGAGGAATTCTGGGAAGGGGTAATAGCCTCATGGAGGCATGAAAATGCATAGCTTGTTCAGGAAGAGCAAGTAGCAGTTCAAAGTGGCGAAGGCCTAAATTGGCTGGAGAGTGAGAGGAAGGCATAAGAGCCAAAAGTGGAAATATTTGTCAGGGTTATTCCATGAAAGGCTCTGGTAAACACAGTGGGACAATCCAAACTAATTTTTGTGAGAGGTTAGATTTAAAACATCAGGTGTGTGAGGACTGCTAAAATCAGAGTTGCTCTTTTTCTTCTTCAAGATGGTAGTAATTAATGAAGTTTTGAGAGTTGGTGGAACTACCCCGAGGGGTTCCACTATTCCCATGAAAATTAGTAGTTCTTGTGGTAAGGAGATGTTTTAGAAATTGTTACTAATAGGTACATCAACAACTTCCAATTGCATAATGCCCCTAGAAAGATAGAAATCTTTTTCATGTGTTTCTTTCAGACTCCAGAAATAGTATTGGCAAATGTTCAGAGAAGGCAGAAATTTGCCAGAACGTACTCTTTTAAAACCCCAGATCACCTCTTTATGGAAACAATCTTAGACATATCTTTTTCATGTCATTCAGACTCTATTACTCGGCTTTGGGGTCCATATCCATTGTGTTATGAATTGTGTGCATGCTTAGAAAAAAACTTTGGTTTGCCTTCTGTATAATTTGATCTGAGTCATAATTTTGGTATTCACCTTTCTTTCAGTTCAAACTTTTACTTCCAGATCTTTATTAATACTTCCAAAAGGGATTAAGAAGCATCACAACATATGAAGTGAAATACTTCATTGTTTTAAAAAACATAAAATCATGAATGACATTGAAGATAAAAAGTAGTGCTATTTATAGGCCTTAAGTTCATCCTCCTCACCCTTAAAATCAAATCCAGACATCATTCCAGCTAAGACTTTAATAGAATTAAACAACACAAGTGTCAGGATCTAAAAATCATGGAAAATGCCACTGTCATTTCCGTGAAATCAGGTGTAAACAATTTAAGTGTGGTTAAAATTGGATGACAGATTTCAGTAATGGAATATAGGGCATTTTGTTAACTGGTTATTCCTTTAGAGTTAGCCCCAAATTAGTGTTGATTATGTTTCCAATACCAAAGCTTGCTCATGCACCCAAATACACTGTTTCCCCTTCCCCTGACTACTGACTTATTGAAGGGGAAAGAGTTAGTAATAGATTTTTCCACAGCTTATTGGGAGGACTTAGTAGTGAAAAATTAGTGAGGGGCTTTGGTTTACCTCAGGTGGCCCGTCTGGAGCCCACAGCAAAAGTCTTAGGACAACACTTTGTGTTACCAAGAAGCAAGATGGAGTCAGTTTGTTGTATGACTCCAGAACAACTGATGTGTGTCTTTTTGATTTTAGCCATTATTGCCAACAGCAATCTTGTTACGTGGTTCCAGATCATTTCTATATGGGGTACCTGAACGTCCTTCCCATATGCTGCCAACCAAACAGCTAGTGCTAATTTTGGTTGGAACCGGGCACCCTGTAATTTCCGTATTATGTAGAATGAGTTTGCAAGTTCAAACCAGATTTCATGAGCATCCCAGAAACTGTGCATAAAAACTAGAAGTTGAATAAAGTTACTTTTTCTCAAGTGGATGAAAGTTTGTTTGTTTGTTTGTTTTTTAAGCATCTGTATATTTGTGTGAGATTACTAATGGCTATTAGATCCATTTTTTAGGGTAGATATCAACCTTCAACCAAGGATCTTTTTTTTTTTTTTAGATTTTATTTATTTATTTATTTATTTGACAGAGAGAGAGAGAGAGAGAGAGACAGTGAGAGAGGGAACACAAGCTGGGGCAGAGGGAGCGGGAGAAACAGACTTCCTGCTGAGCAGGAAGCCTGATGTGGGGCACCATCCCAGCACCCTGGGATCATGACTGAGCCGAAGGCAGACGCTTAACAACTGAGCCACCCAAGTGCACAGGGATCATTTTTTTAAAGCAATTGTCCACTTCTAATTAGACTTCAAGATGTGTAACTGTTTCTGTTGTCTTCAAAGAGCTAATTTGGGATGTATTTAGGCTCTCTTTTTATAAGCTTTAATAAAGCATACTTGTCTGTCACGGCACTGTTGGCAGGTATAGGTATTTTATGCTATTTTCACTTAAGAGCGCAAAGGTACTGGAAGGCTATTGAATTTAGCACGGACGCTTCCCTCTTCCCACTCCAGTGATCCATCATCAGAGACTCCTAAATCTATAAGGAACCTTGCACATATCATCCCTTTCATTTCACAAAGGAAGAAAATAACACTCGGAGCAATTAGCTGACTCTTCCCTTCCCACATTTGCAGAGCTGGTTAATAGAAGAACTAGAACTGGAACCCAGGCCTCCTGCGTCTTGTTACACTAAGTCTTCTAGGCTTGAGTTCTTCCTTTGTTTTCTCGTTCTCTTTTAGAGATCTAATTCTGCTTTAGTGAACTGCTGAAAACAAGTGAAGAATGCTGCTCAGTCCCTAACAAGGAGAGATTCTAGTCTGCAACACGTTTTCAAGATCTGCCCTTTTGACACTGAAATGTGTTTTTATTACATTTAAAAGAGGAAACACAATAACTGTAAATCCCTTGATTTGGTGCCCCTCCCACCTCATTTCTAGTAAACAGAGAAGTGGCTGACCAATCAGTATAATTGTCCAGACACTTAAAATGTGTTTTAGGTGATAGATTAAAAAGCACATACCTCCTTTTGAGAGATTTATGTCATATGAATTAGAAGAATTTCACTGTAAAATTCTTTTGTGTGTATGGCAGATATTAGCATTTCAAAGGGACAAGAAGCATATTCCACCAGAATGCTTGGTTCCATTATTTTATGTAAAAACTGTCTGAGCCTTACATGGTCTTAAGCATATGGAAATATTGTATACTCCTGTTAGTGAAAATAAAATAATTTCTAAATATAAATATACACTCTTTGAATGATCATCAAACTCATTCCAAGCATGTATTTCAGTTGACAGTCCCACATGCATTATTTTTAAACAACTTTTTAACTCTGAATCATTTTTTTAAATCATTTTTGCCATGGAATAAGAAATTTATAATAAATTAAATGACAATTTAATGGTTCTTTTTTAAAAAAAGATTCGAAGAAGAGATAGTATGATTAAAATGAAAAAGCTTTATTCTCAAAAATTTGTCTGTGTTTTTATAGGATTGCTGTATTTTGACAAATTGCTTTAAATAAAAAGGAATGTAAACACAATAATTCCATTGGAAGTCAGGACAGTAGCTCCCTTAGTGGAGATAATGACCTGGATACAGAGGTGCATTCAGGGCTAAGTGATACATTGGTATGAACATTTCTGTATGTATATCATACTTAATTCAAAGTATAAGAAAAAGAAGAAAAAGAAAAGGTTAAATGCTAAAACACACTCTAGGAAACTTGCCCTGTACCACTTACAAATATATGACTTGTAGTATTGTGTACTATTTATTATTTGATTCCAAATTTTAAAAAATGGTTAGAGTGCTTCATTTTTTTTCCCTCTAAATCCTTTCTATACTTTATTAGGAACTGAGGTATTAAATCACCAAGTATTTTACCAATTCAAGGAAAAAAATATGTAAACCTAATTATATTTGTCATCAAGTTAAAAACAGAACAGGACTTTACCTTCTGAGTTTTAGAAATGTGAAATCTTTTTTTTTTTTTTTTGAGTTTTTATTTCAATTCCAGTTAGTTAACACACAGTGTGATATTAGTTTCAGTTGTACAATATAGTGATTCAGGAATTATACACACGACCCAGTGCTCATCAGAACAAGTGGATTCCTTAATCCCCATCACCTATTTCCCCCATCCTTCTACACCCCTCCCTTCCAGTAACCATCACTTTTGTTCTCTGTATTTAAGAGTTTGTTTCTTGATTTCTCCCTCTCTCTCTTCCCTCTTTGCTTGTTTTGTTTCTTAAATTCCACATATGAATGAAATCATATGGTATTTTGTCTGTCTCTGACTTTTTTTTTTTAAAGATTTTATTTATTCATTTGACAGAGATCACAAGTAGGCAGAGAGAGAGGGGAAAGCTGGCTCCCCGCTGAGCAAAGAGCCTAATGTGGGGCTCGATCCCAGGACCCCGGGACCATGACCTGAGCCGAAGGCAGAGGCTTTAACCCACTGAGCTACCCAGGCACCCCCCCCCTTTTTTTGTCTCTGACTGTCTTATTTCGATTAGCATAATACTCTCTACCTCCACCCATTCATTGCAAACAACAGGAGTATAATCTAATTCTTAAAGTATATTCTAAATGTCATACTTTAGACTATCTTTTAATAAAATAAAATATAACTCACTGCTAAATGAAGTGTTCTTCAAATTTATTCATGTGGTTGATAATAGACGGCTCATTTTTTTTTTCTATGACTTGGAAACAAGAAGAAATGTTGACTTTTCAAATCATCCTTGCCAGGTTGCCTCTGCCAGAGCAGACGTTCATGGGCTACTGGACAGTTGGTCAGTCAAGAAATGGAATACAAAAACTGTTGTGTCCAGCAGAAACTCATCATATAGACATAAAGGTTGATATCATTATTTCTTCATTAAAATATTGAATGTTACAGGTTTTTTTCTCTGTCTTCCCTGAGAAAAACCCATACCATCTCAGAAATGACTTGTTCTGAGGTAATTTTAGATTTAGCTTCTGCTTCCCGTCTCAAGCCAGTCTGGCCTCCGAGGAGCTCAACATAGATCATTGCTAATGGCTAATAGAATTCTTAAAAGCTAACGTGAATTAGAGTCATGTATGTTGTGTGTTATCCTAGAACACTGACTCCATATTTGTTTCCATGTAAACAGGCAAAGGGAAAGAGTATCAGTTATTAGTTGTAACAGTAACTCCTTCAGATATTTGAAGCAGAAAGGGATTTACTGTGGGGAATTGGATGCTTATAAAGTCATTTGAAGGGACAGAAGAAACAGAAGTCAACAGGTCACCGCTGGATATTCAGTCTCAGGATGAGTGCTTCTGCTTCTCCCACCAGCCCTGTGGCTGGCAGCCACATAGCCAGGCAAGATCAGCAAGCTTTTTCTGGAAGGGGCCACACAGTAACTGTTCTAGGCCACAGATTCTGCTGCTGCAACTACTCGACTTTGCTGGGGGTGGCACAGCCGTAGACAGTATGTTAGCAGAGAAATGTGGCTGTGTCCTCGTAAAATCTTATTTACAAAAGCAGGTGGTGGCTCAGACTTGACCCGTGGACCATTCAAGTGCATTTCATTGGCAGAACCTCAGTCATACCCGGAACCCTTACTACCAGAGAGGATGAGGAACGTAGTTTTTAGACTTCCAGCTCTTGAGACTCAGACTAGATCAAAAGGGGCGGGGTGGAGGGTGCCAGGGATGCCACAAGGGTCACTATCTAACCCAGACATCTTTGATTAATTAAGAACCGTACAGCATGCAGATATTGAAAGTGTGGTTATGTCTATATAGTTCTCATCTCGAAGGACCCAGCCCTAATATCAATAACATTACTAAATTAGTTCCTCTCCTTCTGTTTATATTGATTAATGTTCATTAAGTGTGTTGTGGTCTGCCTTTTGTAAATAACGGTAGTGGTTATCAGGAAGCTTTTTTTAAAATTTAGAATGTCACTTTTTATGTATATTTTATTTCAAAGACCCAGGTTCAGCCCTTACTTTCTATATAATGATATAATAATCATTCTTTACAATGGAACTGTATCAGGCCCTGATTCATACAGTTACAGATTATTCTCCTGGTTTGGCCAGCCCTGGGTCCTAAGACTCGCAGTTCAAAACTTGCTCTTGACTTAGGAAGGGATACAGTAATGAGAAACCTATCTGATTTTACATCGGCTATATTTTGTCAGTAAACAGAAAAGCAAGTGAGAAAGTAAATAAGATAGCACAAATGAAAGCATTCATAAATGCAAATATGTGGTATTACTATTGTTATAGGCACCATAGCAGTCGGTAGAATTAGATGAGGTAATTCAAGATGTTGAGTATTTGAATTTAAACTCTATTTTAGAAGAACTTTAGCCTTTCGACGTTTTGGTAACTACCTAAATTCCTTAACCCAGATACCTACTTTATTATAGGGTCCAGCCTTTATAAACATACAGGAATATCCAATAGAAAGATATGAAGAAAGAGCCCAAACCTTTACTGAAGAATGTGCCTCCTGGAAGTTACCATTGGATGAAATTAACTTAGTCTGTGACATTGCTACATCACATGGTATGTCAATTTATTCTTTTGATTTTTCCTTCCTGCATTGATTTTTTTTTTTTAAAGAAGGATTAAAAGAACCTCTAAACATCAAGAAGTCTATGATAGACTCAGGAACTGTGTCATTTTTGGATTGGATAGTAATTGTATGTAATTTAGAACTAATTTCCTATAATAACCTAACAAAATACTATTGTGGAATCCACTTAGGCCCTGCTAAGTTTGTGTGCATATATCTGTTTCTCATTACAATTGTAGCACAAAGTTAAACATACCCAGGCATGTGCTAAAAATAGAAGGGGAAAAGAAAAAGAGAAACATTGGATGTGGGGGCAGGGATTCCATTCGATGATTACATGAACTATGAAAGGGCTGGAGTGATTTGCAGTCATTAAAGTTATTGTAAAGAATGGCGAATAAAGGATGTGAATTTTTGGCGTCTGCATTTCTGGACGGTTGCCATTACCTCCTGATTCATGCAGTGTGCCCTGGGTACGTTTTGGCAGAAGTTTTCAATTGATGGCAGTTACTAAGGTCCTATTAAACAGAGATGATGACAGGAGAAAGGGAGAGACTTACTTGCCTAAAATGGGGATTGCTGAGACAAAAATACAGAAGCAAGTTTTTGCTCATATCAGTTCTATGAGTATTGTTGATTCCTAAAATCAGCTTTGTTAAATAAAAATATGTGCTTTAAAAATATACAGAGATGGGGCGCCTGGGTGGCTTAGTAGGTTAAGCCTCTGCCTTCGGCTCAGGTCATGATCTCAGGGTCCTGGGATCGAGCCCCGCATTGGGCTCTCTGCTCGGTGGGGAGCCTGCTTCCTCCTCTCTCTCTCTATCCACCTTTCTGCCTACTTGTGATCTCTCTCTCTGTGTCAATTAAAAAAAAAAATGCAGAGTTTTTGTTAACAGACTGGTGCTCTTGTGAAGATATCTTACATTCACTAGTAGAGAATATATATGGATTTTGCGGATAAAGTTTGAACTTTGGCCCCTTGTTGCATCTCTTGGGATTGGAAATGAGTACGCCATGACCCTCCACCCCACACCTGTGAGAGGCTTCGCTAGTCAGGAGCGCTTTTCTGGTTAGACCTTGTCCTGGCCTTTACCGTTTCCAAACATCCTTCCAGGCAGCTGCTGTCAGTCAGAATTAGCCCTTAAAAACAAAACCCAGATGCTGTCCTTCCTATCACTTAACTCTCTCTTTCAGTATTGCCCACTTATGCAAACTAGAGTTTTCATTGCTTTTTTCCTTTGGTTTTTTCCCTCTTCTGTATTTGTTAGAGAAAAGCTTAGAATCAGAGTTAATTTATAGATATCTGTCTCCTAATCAGTCTGTCTACAGATCATCGGCTGAGTTCCAACTGTGTGCTCTGTCTCATGATTCAGATTGCACTGGACATGTTGACCAGTCAGAAAATCACGTGCAGACCACAAAATTAACACCTTTTGTCATTCCAGAAAATCAGGAAAATACCCTCTACGTAGTTGCATGCAATCCCATCACCTTATACTTCATGAACATGACCGGGAAAAGTGGCTACTTGGCAGACTTCTCTGATGTCTTCCCAAGAATAGCCGGTAGGGTTTGGCACCCATTTGTGACAGTGGCACCGCTCGGAAATCCCCTCAAGGGTCAAGTGATTCTCCACGAGCAGCAGGTAAGGCTCGGGTAAGGTTTTTGCGTACTTATTATCACTTAGTATCCACCATACCGAGCATATTATTCATTCGGCAAATAGATACCACGTGCCTGTTACTGGAGATGCTGCAGCAAACAGAACACAAAAGTCTTTGGTCTGAAAAGCTTATATTCTGGTGCAGGAAGGTAGGAATCATTAAATAAGCTAAAGAAATCATTAAATGGTATCTCAAGTTAGAAGATGAGAAGCGAGGAAGAGTAAAATAGAAGGCTGGCAGGAAGATTGACATTCAAACTAGGGTGGATGAGCAGGCATTGCCTAAATGAGGAGGCGATGCTTAAGCAAAGACTTTAGGGAAGTGAGGGGGAGAACAGATATCTGAAATAAGAGAGTTCTAGGCAAAGGGAATGTAAGTTCAAAGGCCCAGAGGCTGGAGCATGGTTTTGTTCCATCTTTAAAGAAATATGGTGGGGAAGATAGTGTGAGGGGAGAGTGGAGGGAGGTGAGGTCACAGAGGTTGCTCAGCTGGCTGGGGAAGGGACATGGTGCAAGGGATGGAGAAGAGATGGTGCAGAGCCTCCTCAACCGTTGTAATGTCCTGGGCCCTGCCTAGGGGAGGACAAGGAAGGTGTTAGAGCGTTTCAAGCAGAGGAGTAGCATGACCTGACTTATATTTTTAAAATTTCTCTGGCTCCTCCGCAGTGAATAGTCTTTAGGTGCTGAGGCAGAATGAAGGAGACTGGTTAAGAAAATTTTGCAATGATCCAGCAAGAGATCATTGCAGTTTAGAGAAGGAAGGTTGTCAGTAATGATGGATTCTGGATATATATTTAAGGTAAAACCAACAGGATTTCCTACCAGATCAAATGCAGGGGGTGAAAGAGGGTAGAGTTAATTAAGGGCAACTTCAAGGTTTAGGGCCTGAGCAACTGAAAGAATAGAGTCACCATCAGTTGAGATGAGGGGTTGATTTGGCAGGGATTAGACTTGGGATTAAATCTGAGATGGCTGTTAGACATCCAGTAGATGAGTCTGGAGTTCGGTGGAACTCAGAATAGGAAATATAAATCTGGGGTCCTTGGCAGACAAATGTTATTGAAAACCATGAGACTGAAAGAGGTCACCAAGGGAGTGATGGTGAGTAGAGAAGTCTAAGCTCTGGGGCAGTGAAATACTAAGACATCAGGGAGACACAGGGAAAATCAGTCAAGGGTATTATAGATGAGTGCCCAGCGAAGTAGATGGACGAACCAGGGGTGTGATGTCCCAGAAAGCAAGTGATAACCTCTCAAGGATTGCTAATGCTGGCAATGTACTAAATAAAGTTTACATACTTTATTTCATGTTATTCTTCCAGCAGCACATTGAGGCCTCCCTTACCCTTATTTACATGGGAGAAAGTGGAGGCTCAGAGAGTTCAGATAACCTGCCCAATAAACACATGGGAAAACTGAGATTCAAACCTAATTGGATTGGCCCCACCAGAATTAAATTTCATCCACTCTCCCACTCAGCAGCCACTTGGGGAAAAGAATAGCCTGAATAATTTCAAAGTATTCACAATAGGGAGATAATAAAGAAATGCAGGGTGGGAGGTTGGGGGAACAGGTGGTGGGTGATGGGGAGGGCACGTTTTGCATGGAGCACTGGGTGTTGTGCAAAAAGAATGAATACTGTTACGCTGAAAAAATTAATAAAAAGGGAAAAAAAAAAAGAAATGCAGTATTGTTATTTACAAGTATTTAAAGTCACCAGGAGAGCAAAGTGTTACCAAGAAACAATACGTTTAGACCATGTCTAATCAAGAGGCAATATTGCATAAATAACATGTTGGTGTTTTACTGAGTCAGTAAGTCAACTTTAACTTTAGGCCTTGCACCATAAATTCTGAGTTGAAATTTTTTCTGATTATCACTTTTTTAAAAATTTTCACTTTCTCCTCCAGGCAGAGTTTATAAATATCCAGATATTGCTTATAAAAATTTGTGTCTAGCGCATGGAATATGGGTTTTACTTTATAGGTTTCTAATAAAATATCAATGCCATTGAATTGAATTCCACAACAAGGAGAATCTGTCCTAAAAAGCACAAGATATCTTGGCAATTTTTAATTCAGAAGCCAGTCGCATTTCAGTAAGAATCTAAATTTGGAGTATTTATTCAAACAATCCTGCCCGTATCATGCTTAGTGAAATAAGTCAATCGGAGAAAGACAACTATCATATGATCTCCCTGATATGAGGACATGGAGAAGCAACATGGGGGGGTAGGGGGATAGGAGAAGAGTAAATGAAACAAGATGGGATTGGGAGGGAGACAAACCATAAATGACTCTTAATCTCACAAAACAAACTGGGGGTTGCTGCGGGGAGGTGGGATTGGGAGAGGGGGAGCGGGCTATGGACATTGGGGAGGGGAGGCGAACCATAAGAGACTATGTACTCTGAAAAACAACCTGAGGGTTTTGAAGGGTCAGGGGTGGGAGGTTGGGGCAACCTGAGAGTTTTGAAGGGTCAGGGGTGGGAGGTTGGGGGAACAGGTGGTGGGTAATGGGGAGGGCACGTTTTGCATGGAGCACTGGGTGTTGTGCAAAAAGAATGAATACTGTTACACTGAAAAAATAAATAAAATAAAAAAAAAACAATCCTGCCTAATTTTCAGCTGTCAAATTAACTGTCAAATCTATATATACCAATTCTTTGTTAAGTACTAGGTTTTTAGGTTGCTAGTAAGTATTATATTTTCTCAAAAGAGCCAACTATTTGGCAACATTGCTGATTAATACTCTGTTGAGTGCAAAGAAGTTCCTAACTTCCATAGCAGCCCTTGGCCTCCTGGCATTCTTGCATTCTACCACCTGATGTGACCCTTTGACTACAGTCTGAACCGTTTTCTAGAAACTACCTCAGCACCCTTGAGCAAGCATGCACAGCTTATAAGAATACTTCACTGGACTCTGAACCGCCTCTTTTCCCAGAGAGGGTATCTTAGCTGCCTATTCTATATTATGGCCCTGTTAGGAGGTAAGACCTCTTTGATTCCAAATAAACAGCATGCATCTGTAAAATTTAACAAATGGTAAATAATTTTAATCAACTAACAAATGAGTGCACTGCCCTCAATTCCTTTTTCCCCATTCTGCCCTCCCTGAAAGCAGAGCTAAAATATTATAGAGAAATACTCCCATTAATTCTTCTGTGCCTTGTCTTTATAAAGCTTTGCTATGGATGCATTTCCCTGGCTAAAAAAGTTGCTCAAAACTTCCTTGCTAAAATAAAATCATAAGTGAGGAAAGGGAAACTTTGCCATGCCTAAAAATAAAGACCCTCCTCTCTTCCCCCTCCCCTGCCATGAGATTACTTATTTCATCTGTACAAAGTTTAGAATTTCAGACTTTAGGACACTGAGGTCATCCAGAGGTTACTTTTCTCCCAGTCAGATACAAACATAATAAAATTGCTCCCTTGCTTCTCCTCCCTCCCCGCTTGAAGGAGCACCAAAGCCACGGTTACATGTACTCAGATGTGACGCAAAATTCTATTTTTAAACTCAGACAGAATATATTATTAGTCACTTACAGAAGGAAACCATTAAAATCTAAAAGGACGAAGCAACAGAACTCCTTCATGTTGCCAATTGCTTCTAAAACAGTCTAAATACAACAATGGCTGGAAATATATATATTTTCTGTCACTTAGAAAGATACAGTTTTTCAGGCCACTTATGCCAAATTATGCACATATGAGTATTAGACCCTAAAAAGGAAGAAAAATGCAAAAGCGTACTAACTTATTTTTTCTGCTTAATCGTATCTGTTTAATCATCTGCTTATTCTTCTGCTTAATCATGTTTTGGAATCAAACATTATTTTTAGGACTTTCTTTTGTTTAGAAGAGTTAATATTATCCCAAATTGCTAAAGTGCTAAGAATTCATGTTAATGTTCATATTTATCATATAAGAAAGATTTTCTCCTTTAAAAAGTACTTGCTAAAAAAAAAAAAAAAAAAAGATTTAACCTAGAACGGAGGCTGTAAATTTTTTAACTTAATGCATTTTCTTAAGTAAAACTTTTAAGATATTGCCATCATTTCCAAACTTTCAGAGGCCAGAAATAATACTTATTATAGGAAGTGATGATTTTAAGAAGAATATCCCTAACACACATTCTGAATGGGGAATTGCGTATTATACCAATGATGCACTCGAAGAGTGATGTTTGCAGAGAAGCTTAGGCTCTGTCAACATGCTTAGTGGGATTTTTTAATACAGCCAAGATTCAAAGTGAAGGAATCTATGTGGTACAAATATGACTTTAATGCTTCAGCAGTTCAATACAGTTAGCTCGTCAAATAAACTTGAAACCACATGATGAGGTCCCAGATTTGCAGATGAATCATCAGACTTTTTGCGTTTGTTTTTATTTCCAACTAGACTACATAGGACAGAATAAGGGTCGTGGTTAATTCATCATTGTGTTCTCCTCTGTGCTGTAAACATAAACTGCCCAGTAACTATTAAAGGACAAGGAAATAGACACTTGTTACTTGTTTCCTATATTTTGCAAACTATATATTAATTCTTGGGTGCTTCATTTTCCCCAAAAAAAGTTTTTTTTTATTTGACAGACAGAGATCACAAGTAGGCAGAGAGACAGGCAGAGAGAGAGGAAGGGAAGCAGACTCCCTGCTGAGCAGAGAGCCCGATGTGGGGCTCAATCCCAGGACCCTGGGATTTAAAGCTCAGAGGCTTTAACCCACTGAGCCATCTAGGCGCCCCCCAAAGAAAGTTTTTGAAATGAAAAGTTCATAGGGGTTAGGATAACTGGAGGAGCCTCAAATTTAAACAAAACAAAACAAAGAATACAGTTGCATAACAATGAGGCCTGACAACTTAAAGGTGCCTTTTTTGTAAACCTTTTTGTTTAATCTTCAAGGGTCTTTAAATTTTCACCAAAGAAAGCCAAGTTCATTGCGTCTCTTTAAAATATTTCATCTTATAGGACACCTAGGTGGCTCATTCACGGAAATGGCTGCCTTGGGCTCAGGTCATGATGCCAGTGTCCTGAAATTGAGTCCCATATTGGGGGATGGGAGGGGGCAGGGTTCCTTGCTCAGCAGGAAGCCTGCTTCTCCCTCTGTCTCTGCCCCTCCTCCCACCCCACTTCGTGTTCTCTCTCTCTCTGTCTCAAATAAATAGTCTTTTAAATAATGATAATAATAAATAATAAAATAAAATATTTCATCTTTTCTGGCTTTCTCAATTTTAAGTTCTTATTCATGTGTTTCTGTTCATTGATTTTAATGCTTAAGGTTTATTTAAAATTTTTTTCTTGAAAAAATAATTAATTTTTTATTAATATTATTATATTATTATATATTATGTATATTATATATTATATATATTCTATATATTATATTATATATTATATACATTATTATATATTATATATATTATAATTAATAATAATTACTGAGATTATTACTTTGTTTGCAAAACTGTGATTAATACTGCTAGAGAAATCTCTTGTTTGTATATTATTGCAGTACCAACTGAGTTATTAAAGCTTAGCAAATTTTAAAATGAAGAAACACTCATTATGAGCCAGGTTCTTAGGATCCTTATCTTTTCTTGCTAACCCATCTTTTTATCATGTACATCTCTTCTGAAGTAAACCTGGATTTGTGAAAAGCTAAAGTGAGATTTAATATGCACAGCATAAGACAGTTTTCTTTTTTTTTTTTTTTAAAGATTTTATTTATTTGACAGAGAGAGATCACAAGTAGAGAGGCAGGCAGAGAGAGAGAGAGAGGGAAGCAGGCCCCTGCTGAGCAGAGAGCCCGATGCGGGACTCGATCCCAGGACCCCGAGATCATGACCTGAGCCGAAGGCAGCGGCTTAACCCACTGAGCCACCCAGGTGCCCCATAAGACAGTTTTCAACAAAATATTCTTTAAGTGTAGTTTCAATAAAAGTAAATGGACTTGAAAAATTATAGATCCTCTTAGTTTCCTCAAGCATACAATAAAACAGAATCATGGTTAAAGTAGTCTATATTTATAAGGAGATGGTTTTAAGATAAAATCTTCAAAGATAATACATTTTACATTACATAATTTGAAATACCTTCCTACAACCATCTCGTACTTTGCATTCTATATTAAGGAAAACCATTTCGTGTCTTTATGGTGTCTCTAAAGTCACTCAATATTGTCATCTTTCCTTTGGTTTACCACTGTATCTTTTATTACTAGGTTGCCAAGAGGCTGCTGCTTAAAAAGAAAAGAAAAGAAAAGAAACAAATCTTGAGCTTTTAACTCTTCTCTTTATTTCCAGAGTAATGTCATCCTATTATTGGATACCACTGGCCAAGCCCTTCGACGTCTCGTCCTCCCTTTAGAAGAGAGTCCATCTAAGAAACCTTCCTGGTGGAACAAGGAGGAGATGGTAAGGTACACCCCACTTGCCCAGCAAATTGCCAAGGATTTCTGGAGCTTTCTACCTTAAAGATACATGCCTGCCCATCCCTCTCCATACCTTTGGTTTACTACTACACCATACAAGAGAATTCTCTTACTGTGCACTTACAGATGTTCATGTCCTACAAATAGACATAGATACACATATAATTAAGTAACCAATAACCTCTTGTTTGTAGACGTCATATTCACATGAAGACTTCTCAGGACTGAACTATAATAATAATAGAACATCATGAACTTTTTAAAACATGATATTCATGACAAGTTCCTGACCATGTAGACACTGAACTGTTTTCAAGTTATATGCTTATATTTTGGATTTATGTAATAAACTGATGACTAAGACACCTGATTGCACCTACTAGATAAATAAACGTTTGAATACATTAACTAAATGAAACTAGTAAATAAGGACTAGGCCAATCCGAGAAAATTTATTCTGCCAATAATCAGAAAAACTAAGTTACTTTTTGCCCTGCAAAAGAGCATAATTAAGTCTTAAAAGACCATGGGAAAAAAAAACAAAAAACCCCAGATAATTTAAATCCTATAAATGTATCCAAATCTACAAAAAAAAAAAAACCAGCATTTCTTGTGTGTTTATGTCATGGTATAAATTCCATAGTTAATCACCAGATAGCAGGTTTATTTCTAACCCGTATTTGGCATTATTTTTAAAAATTTTTATCCTAAAGATGAAATAAATTTTCAAAATATATTTTGATCCACATTACTGTAAGAGTGTCGAAGTAAATAAAGAGGTAGCTTCTCAAGGAATTACATGTTTATATGTCAAAGAACTTTATTTAAGGGAAAAGAGCCAAAGAGACATGACTACATCTCACACATTTAATGTGAATATTTTGTTTTTTCTTTAGGAAACTTATAAAATGTGTAAAGAATTTTCGCACAAAAACTGGCTAGTATTCTACAAAGAAAATGGGTGAGCTCTTTGTTATAGAAGATTTAAACTGGAATCCTTATTTTGCCCACTCTCTTTCCTCATTTAATTATACTTCCTTATTATAAAACCAGTGTAACCAAATTGCAAATGTTTTATTGTAAAAGCAACTCTTCCCACACTGTAGAACATTTGAAAACAGACCTAAGAACAGACAGTGCTGGAGGTGCCTGGTTGGCTTCTAACTCTTGATTTCGGCTCAGGTCATGACCCCAGGGTCGTGAGATTGAACCCCATGTCCAGCTCTGGGCTGGGTGCTTAAGATTCTCTCTCTCTCCCTCTGACTGCCCTCCCCAGTTGTCTCAATTACCATCTTTCTCTGTCATTATTTAGTTTTGAACACCTTCTTCTTAGCATTGCATGATAGATCATGAAATGACTGTGCCATCATTACTCAACCATTATCCTCACCATTGCCTTTCAGATAGTTTTCTTCTCCTCTTTCAGGAACAGCCTGACTGTGCTGGATGTCCTAGAAGGGCGAACTCACACCATCTCACTTCCCATCAATGTCAAGACAGTTTTTCTTGTAGCAGAGGACAAGTGGCTTCTGGTGGAAGACAAAACAAACCAGTGGGTAGATCTACATGGCATCTCATGGAATGTACCGTAGCTCAGCCATATTTATCAGTTATCCAGAATCCTTACTGTTCTGACTTCCAGTGTCTGTCTTTTAACAGTTTCTGAATTTGGCATCTCTGTAGGAGAAAGAAGAAAGGGCGGGGAAAAATTAAAATAAATATTACTTCACAGAGTAATTAAGAAAGTGTTTCAGAGAATGACATGGAAATTAATAGTAAAAACATAATGACTTTTATATATGATCCATATTCTTCAGATTTTTTTCCTATTAGTACATTGGGAATCCGCAGTATTCTTGCCAAACTAGAGATATTTCAAAATAGATTTTTGGATTTATCCTCTCTTCAGAGGGCCTTAGTTTCTGTCCTAGAGCTGTTGCCTTTTTGGCGCTTCCCAGAATTCACTTCTTACAAGTTTCTTCTTCATTTTATGTTGGTTGCTCTTAGTTACATTCATGTTTGTGGTGCTTCCCCACACTGGACTATATACGTCTTGAGGAAAGGGACATTAGCTGCACTTGGCATAAGTAGGGTGCACAGAGAATTTTGAGTCCCCTTGCCTCATTCATTATCTCTACTGGCTAAATACAGATTCTCTCTGCCCCTAGGGTGACAAGCAGAAATATCCTGCTGCAAAAGATTTCTGGCTATTTATACATCCCTATTTTAGAATTCTTAAAAATAAGTAGATCAAGGGGATTACAGTGTCAAGGGCTTCTGTCCCTCACCTAGTCACAAGGAAGAGGCCAGATTCTCACTTGTTGTGCTGGCTGATCAAAGTCATATCAATAGCAGGTTCCATGATAATGGGGGTGTGTCACTTTAGGGTTGCTCCCCCCCCAAGCCATTCCTCTTATAGGAAGTATTGGGTTTTAGTTCCTATTTATTACTGCATTGTTATCATGCACTGCTCCCTGTCGACAGTGTTGAGAAGTTATGTGTTAATTCACAACAGAACTCTGAAACTGCAAATTATACTCAGAATATAAAAACAAAACTTTGGAATTGGGGGAGGGGGTGTGGAATTCTGATCTTTCATAGTCTGGACTCACAATTATTAAAGAGGAAAAACTTTTCACATAGATGTTTTATTTATTTACAGGAAATATCTTTTAAGTAAGCCTGCACACATTGACTCTGAGGAGAGTGGGGTTTGCCAGCTGTACGTGTTGAAAGAGGAGCTGCCTAGCACAGGATTTGGAGTTATACAAGGTAAATTCCCTTTTCTTTGTGCTTAAGGCTGTATGGTGCGCCCTTACAGTCCTCCAGAATCATTTAAGAACAATAACATCAACATATGTTAAATTTATGCCAAAAGAAAGAACTTAGTAATTACATTAGAATTAGTAAATAAGAATGTACTATCTTTTTACTTCTTTGAATTTTTTGAGCTGAGAAATCAGAATTTTGCTATACATTTAGGTTCCAAGTCCATTAGTCTTCTAGCGTAGTATCTTTTCTTTTTTTTTTACACAGGCCCTCAGGATTTCTACTTAATTCATCACCGTTTGGGGGGTGGGAGGTGAATAGTACTTAGGAAAAAAACCTAAAACATACCATTACCAGCAGTGGGTTGGTCAGTTTCACATCTTTACTGCAGGGTGCTATTAGCGGTAATATATATTGCTAATCAAATTTTGAATTCAATAAATACTTGCATTCACTTAGAGGAGATGCCTTGATTGTAAAAACTGACTTTTCTCAAACAAAAGGCCGTGAATATAATTTAAAGTGTTTTCTCTTTTTTTAACTTGTGCTTTTCTGTTTGAGTTGGTGAGAATGAAATCTTGCAAAAATTAATTCCTGAAGCATTTTAGGGGCATATGGTATCTAATGTTTCTCTGACACTTCAGAAGCAGATCTCAGCATACCTCATAAAATTTCAAGTGATCAGCTATCATCTGAAAATTTAAGTTCAGCTGTGGGACAAAAGATTGCCTCTCCTAACCGAATTCTCTCAGATGAGAATAGTTACGCTACAGTTGTTATTGGCTTCCCAGATCTCATGGTAAGCACCAGTTTTTTTTCAAATTATTGAATAAATATTTCTTCTGTCCGGTTTAGGCTATAATGTATAAGGCTGTTTGAGGGTTAGTTAAAAATGTAATGATATTCTGGTATACATTTTAGATCAAGTCTGTATTCCAAATCAGTCATTAGAAAGTACATTCTACCTATAGAGTTTCACTACTTTTTTAAAATTAACATTTAAAAGGTAATTAAAGGGTAATGTAATTATGTAACTTAGTAAGGGGAAACCAGTATTCTCCATACATGGAGTCCCTGTGACACAGTGAAATGTTTAACCTCCTGATGGTAATTTTACATCATGTTGTCTTAATATGTGCTCATGTAATCTGTCAAGGGGAACATTTGAGACTAACGAAATAACATGTCTTCTAGAGTTTTTTAAAGTTAAATTAGTTGAGGGTCTCATTACTATAGATTAAGTATTTTCAACACTCATGAACATCAGTTCACTTTCCATTGAGTTTTGCTCTGCTTTATCATATGTTTGCAGCATCCAGATTATGGTGATAATTTCAGCTTAATTTGTTCTTGGATTGTCCTTTCTACTATTATGTACTGTTATCTGTAAAGGAGGGGCTATTTGTAATTGACTTCGGTGAAATGACGCACCATCTTCCCCTGATGGAAAAGAGGGAAAATTAAATATAATGGTTATTTAAGTCTAAGATGTCATCTACTAACCTTAGTTGTAGCTCTGTGTGTTTTGACTTAACATTTAATTTTCATAATTTCCTTTGTGGCTTTTATTTTCTAATAGAATCATTTAAAGATAAAAATAGTAGTTCTGCTTGATGGTACACCAGTCTCACATAATCTCAGATTTTTAATGTAATTAATGAATGGTGACTATTTCAGGGTATAAGACATCTGAAATCCAAAACCCAATGGATAATATGTGGCTTAGGATTTTGCCATATGTCTTCCTAATTATCAACTAAAAAGCATTTGCTATGGTATTATATAACTGAAAATGAAGCATCTTGTTGAAATACAGTATCTACGGCAGTCTTGACTGAATGAGAGTTGTGTTTAATATGCTTTCTTAATGATTGCTGCGATCAGTAGGGAAAATATTAGGGCTGTGTTTCTGAAGGTGGAGTCACTTAAAATATTGATCTTCTGATTGAAGAAATTAGTATAGAAATATACTGTTAGTGTAAAAAATAGTTATAAATTAAAAGTATTTGGGACTGAGTATAAGACAGTTTGTATTGACCCTATAGAAATCCCTTATAACCAGTAGGACTAGTGACCTTGTTAAATTAAAAGTTCTATCCCCCCTACTTAGTATGGTAACCAACACAAAGAAGGTGTTATTGAATATTTGTTAAATGAAAAACTAGGGTCAGTTAGGCAGCCTTTCAACATTTTATGATAACAGTTGTATTTTTTAGATCCTAATACAAAAATCAGGCATTGCACTATTCTAAACCCTTTCATACATGACAGTTAATTTTTAAAACAATTTTATGAGGTTTTATAGATGAAGAAAAAGAAACAGAGAAGATATATCTCCTAGGCCACAAAAATTATGAGTAAAGGAGCTGGGATTTGAGATCAAGGGTGACTTACCCTCAAACCTGTATCCTTTCTCCTGTACCACAGTGCCTTCCTGCTTTGATGTGAATTTCTTTTAACTCTTCATAAAGCTAACAATAAAGGGATATGTCACCTGTTAACTTTTTATAACATTATCAGAGACACGTAAATTACTACAAACTTTTTATCACTTCCTTAACCTAATGCCAAATAGCCATAAAAAACATATAGCAAATATCATCCTTAGTAGTGAAACATTAAAAGCATTCCTTTTAATATTAAGAATAAGACAAGATATTCACCATCATCACTTCTATTAAGCACGCTATTGAGCATCTCAGATATGATCCATAACAAAATTTTGATAAATTGAATTTCATCAAAATCTAAAACTTCGGCTCTATAAAAGACACTGTTAAGAGAATGAAAAGATATGACTGGGAAAAAATGTTGGCAAATCATATTTCCAACAAAGGACTTGTATCTGAAACACACAAAGATTGCTTAAAACTCAAGAGCAAGAAAACAAATCATCCAATATAGAAAAGGGCAAACAGTGTAAGGTGTCAGAGGCTGAGGAGGTGAGGACATCCCAGATGGGGGAGGGTGTAACCACCAGTGATGGGAATGAACTCCAGGCAGGATGCAGGCAGTGCCCCTGAGGAGGTAGAGGTAGGGTGTAGTATTTAGGAGCCCAAGTAAGGTGAGGAGGGCATCCATTCATGAGCATAGCCCAGTGTTGACTGTCAGGACCAAGCAGAGTAAGGAAGGCATTTGCCTGAGAGGGAAGGTTAGTAGTGGGATGGGATATGAGTCACATTTGGTGGAACTCAGCAAGAAAGTAAATATTTTAAAGATCATGAAGCCTAGTTTCTCACTATTGGAAAAGGGAGTTACAGGTAGAGAAAGGAAGAACACTAGAATGAATCCTATAGTCAGCATTGGAATTGAATCTATTTGTGTGAATTCACAGTTTTCAATATATTTAGATAAATATAGAAGTAACAAGGTAAATATGAGGGGGGGAAAAGGCAAAAGACTTGAACACATGATTTAAGAGGATCCAGAGATTAAGTACATGAAAAGATGTTCAACATCATTAGTCATTCAGGAAATGCAAATTAAAATCACAATGAGACACAACTACATGGCTAACATAAAAAAATACTGACAAATATAAAATACTAACAAGTATGCAGAGCAAATCCAACTCTCATAAAATTTTATGGAAGACCAAAGACAATAACCAAGATGTTCCTGAAGAAGAACCGAGTAGAAGCAGTGGTATTTGCCCTACTAAATTTCAAGACTTACTGTAAAGCCTCAGTAACTAAGACAATGGTATGGACGTAGGGGTAGAAAAATAAATAAGAGAGTGGAATGACCCCTGGGCTAATAATACATTATCTGTTAATAAAAAAATAAAAAATAAAAAAAGAGGATGGAATGAAGTGCCCAGCAGCAGATGCATACATATTCAGAACTGTATTTTATAATAGCAGTGTTGATCGGTGCTGTTCGGTATTTGACAGTATTTGGACAGTTAGATATCCACGTGGAAAAAAGGATGAATGTGAATCTGTGTCTCATGCCATTCACAAAAATAAATCCCAAATGGGTTAAAGACTTAAATGTGAAAGACAAAACTTTAAAATGTTTAGAGAATACATAGGAAAATATCTATGATCTTGGGGTAGGAAAGGATAAATACATATGTGGTAAAAAAAAAAAATTTTTTTTAAGTAAAGCAAGAGGGAATAAATACACAAAATTCCAGAAGATTTCTAAACATCTAGGGCAGAGAGAAGGAAATGTGAATGGGAAGGCACACTTAGGGACTTCAGAATGCTGGTAATGCCAGAGTAGATGTATTAGATATTTATTTCATTTTTAAACTATATTGTTATATTCCCTCTATTAGTTATAATTCATTTCAACATAAAAAGTATGTTGTATATTTCACATTTTCCTGAAAATATGATTATTGGTGAAATAGCTATTTTCTATATGAAATTCAAGAAGGTTAAGAAGTAATTTGATTTTCTTACACTTGGGAAATACCTGCTTAAAGGGCTGCATTTTACCAGACATGGTGAATGTAGTTTATAGTACAGTTGGCGCTTGAATGACATGGGAGTTAGGGACACTAATCCCCTTCACACAGTCAGAACTCCATGAATAACTTTTGAGTTCCCAAAACTTAACTACTAATAGCCTACAGTTGACTGGCAGCCTTACTGATAACATATACAGTCGAGTACACATTTTGTATGTTACTTACATTATGTATGTACAATAAAGTAAGCTGGAGAAAATAAAATGTCATTAAGAAAATCATAAGGAAGACAAAACACATTTACTGTACTGTAAAAAATCCACAGAGAAGTGGACTGGCACGGTTCAAACCCGTCTTCTTCAAGGGTCAACTGTATTTCAGTACTTCTTTTTGAGCCCAAAATGGGGCTTGATCTCATGACCCTGAGATCAAGACCTGAGCTGAGATCAAGGGTCAGATACTGAACCGACTGAGCCCGGCACCCCTATATTTCAGTACTCTGATCTTTTCTTTCTTTCAGTCACCCAGTGAAGTCTATTCTTGGAAAAGACCATCATCCTTGCATAGACCAAGTGTCACTGACAGAACATTCTATGGAGGAAAGAAGAAAAGCGAAACTCCAAAACAGAGCAATTGTGTGACTCTTTTAGATACTAATCAGATAGTCAGGATTCTGCCCCCAGGAGAAGTCCCTCTAAAAGATGTCTACCCAAAAGGTAAGAAATTTACCAATTCCTAGTTTGCCGAGGTAGTAAGGGTAGTTTGCTTTGGGTAGGGATGTTTATTTTTTATTTATTTTTATTTTTTTATTTGTCAGAGAGAGAATATATCTCTAATAGATATATTCCAACATTTAGCCTAGAACAGGAAAATACACGTTCTTTTCCAGAGAGAGAGAGCGCACAAGCAGGCAGAGTGGCAGGCAGAGACAGAGAGAGAAGCAGGCTCCCTGACGAGCAAGGAGCCTGATGCGGGACTCAATCCCAGGGCCCGATCATGACCTGAGCCGAAGGCAGCGGCCCAACCCACTGAGCCACCCAAGTGTCCTGTGGGTAGGGATATTTAATTGATTATTATCATTCTATATGTATAAATGTGAATAATTCTACTAGGGTCTGGTAGCTAAAAAGACCTCTGTGCGTACTCAGAAAGGTTTCAGTTTCTCACAGTGTGATAGAAGGCACTGCTGTTAAAACGCTTCTTCCTGGGGCGCCTGGATGGCTCAGTGGGTTAAAGCCTCTGCCTTCGGCTCAGGTCATGATCCCAGGGTCCTGGGATTGAGCCCCACATCGGGCTCTCTGCTCTGCAGGGAGCCTGCTTCCTCCTCTCTCTCTGCCTGCCTCTCTGCCTAGTTGTGATTTCTGTCAAATAAATAAAATAAAATAAAATAAAAAAACAAACAAAAAACGCTTCTTCCTTTGCCTTACAGTCTACACAGTAACTTTACTTAGAAGATGCTTTCAAGGGCTCCTGGGTGGCTCAGTCATTAATCATCTGCCTTCAGCTCAGGCCATGATCCTAGGAGTCCTGAGATCGAGACCCGCATCAGGCTCCCTGCTCAGCAGGGAGCCTGCTTCTCCCTCTCCCTCTGCCATTCCCCCTGCTTATGCTTGCGCTCTCTCTGTACCTATCTCTGTGTCAAATAAGTAACTAAAATCTTTTTGAAAAAAAAAGGAAGAAGATGCTTTCAAAGAGACTTTTAAAAGTTATTAGACCATAAGGCACAGGAAATGGAGCTGACTTTTGTCTTCGGCTCCCATGATGAAAGGCCAGGGAGTCATGAAGACTGATCCCCTAAGCAGTGCTCCCAAGAGTCATCTTAACATTTATTACAGCAAAACATAGGCCAGGTCCTGTGCCAATCCTTTTTCCTTACTCTTATTTAATCTTCAAATCTCCAGTCTGTCATTAGTGTACTCTTGAACTTGTATGCAGGGAAGCTGACAAAGGGAGATAAGATGGCATGCCAAGGACTGCCCCACCAGTGGCGGGCAGAGCCCAGATCTGCATCACATCTTCCAATCCCAAGCCTAGGGCTCTTCTTGATGAACTACACGGGCTTTCATCATCATGGATAATTATGAAAATATTTGCTCATTGAGCCCCTGGTAGTAACATGTTGTCCTATGTTTACATTCGTTATTATCACTGTGGGCTTAATAAATATAATGATAAATGTATTATATTATAATCTGCTACTGGGTTTGACAAGTCCTGGTTATATGATAATATTTAGAATTAGTTCCTTCCAAAGAAATCACCATTTCCTCAAAATGTTTCTTAAGGTAGAAGAGGCAGGTGAATAAAATGACAATCTCAGTACAGTGCTGTGATAGGAATATTCACAAGGTGATCTGTAAAAGGAGAAGCTTACGGTCCAGACTGGTGATTATGAGCTGGCCCTTGAAAAGATGAATGGGAGTGAATCAAATGGAGGAAATATTTCAGGAAGAGGTACCCTGTGTGAAAGGTACAGGGGCATGACACCATTCCAGGAAATACAAGAAATTCTGTACTAGAACTCAGCACACCTGGGAGACTTCCTTGATAGTTCTTCTCCCTCTGTCCTCTCTATCTAACCCCATCATAAATTACCCTGTCCTTTTGATACAACCTTACTAATATATTTTGATTCCACCCACTTGACTAAAGTTCTATTACCAACATCCAAATCACCGCTGTCTTAAACTAGAATATTGCAGCAGCCTCTGATGTTTCCTCTTCTACTCTTTTCCATTCTCCACACATCAGACAGAGTGATATTTTTAAAGTATGCCTTTGTTCTTATTAAGGTTCAGTTTATATATTGTTCAGTTTGTGGATAGTTCTGTGAATTTAACAAACACATACGGTTGTGTTACCATCACCAGAACTGACAGAGAACAGTTCCATCTCCCCGAAAACCTCCCACATGCTACCTGCAGTCAGCCTCTCCACCTACTCCCTGTCCCCTGACCAGTCTGATTTCTGTCCTTATGGATTTGCCTTTTCCAGAATGTTCATATCAGCGACATCATACAGTATATGGTCTCTCAACTCTGGTTTCTTTCACCAAATATCATGTCTTTGAGAATCATTTCTATCGCTGTGTGTGCCAGTAGTTCATTTTATTGCCAAGTAGTAATCTCGTGTGTGGATGTGCACTCTTTGTCTGTTCACTCACAAGTTGATGGATAGTTGGATCTTTTCTACTTTTTGACAATAACGTAGGAATGGCATTTTTACATTATATGACAGAACTGCCAAACTGTTTTACAAAGTGACAATACCTTTTGCATTCCTGTCAGCAATGAAGGAGAGTTCTAGTTCTGCTGTCTCCTTGCCAGTATAGTCAGTCTTTTGCCATTCTAGTGGGTGTGCAGCAATATCTCATTTAACAGCCCACATTTATAAAATTCTTCCTGTGTACCAGATATCATGATAAGCACTTCATGTACATATGGCCACATATTTACTACTTTCTCATGTGTCCTCATCTGAACTGTTGATCCCTAGGCCTATGCACAGCTAAAAATACATGAAGTGCTTATCATGATATCTGGTACACAGGAAGAATTTTATAAATGTGGGCTGTTAAAAAAAAAATTCCTAGGAGAATGACAAAGGGAGCAATCTTTGAGCTGACACAGGTATAAAAAATAGTTTGGCCTTTTTTTAAGTAAATAGAGTCCAACAGTCTGATTAGTCAAGAACTAGTGCAGATCAGCCTTTTATTAAAGAAATCAGTGGAGGAGCGCCTGGATGGCTCAGTGGGTTAAACCTCTGCCTTCGGCTCAGGTCATGATCTCAGGGTCGTGGGATCGAGCCCCGCATCAGGCTCTTTGCTCAGCAGGGAGCCTGCTTCCTCCTCTCTCTCTCTGCCTGCCTCTCTGCCTACTTGTGATCTCTTTCTGTCAAATAAATAAATAAAAATAAAAATCTTAAAAAAAAAAAGAAATCAGTGGAAACTATAGAGGTTATTCTTCTGGTGGCTTTCACAAAGATGGCATAATTTTTATTTAATGCAGACAGGGAGAGATTTACTGCTTTCTTCCAGTCTTTTTCTCTTTTTTCCTAGTTAATTGTTAGCTGCTTTTTTTTTCTTTTCTTCTTTCTTTCTTTCTAACCACAGACCTCAGCTCTTCAAACACAAAATAACAACTCTGGATTTAAAGTGATAATCTGTGTTTTGAACTTCGAGTAAATTCAAAGATTTGGCATTGGCATGATTGCAGGGCACACATCACTCTTAATCTGTGAACACAGAAATGCATTAAACTTGGTAGTTAACAAATGTACATAGAATTACATTGCTAAAAGTAGTGAATTTTTTAATATAATTTCATCTTCCCTCCTAATGTGTCCTTGGTTGTTTTGCCTGACAACTTTTATACCTCCTCCTAACCTTGGCACTGTGCACATAGCTGTCCCCACCGTTTGCGGGAACTGTGTGGTAAACACGCAGCCATGACTTCCCTTTTGACATTAGTGAACTCATGCTCATGCATAGCTTATACCTGTCCTTGAAATCCACCTGATTATAAATGTAATGGAAATTTACCGAGCCTCTCCTCTCTCTGGCGTTGAAACGTTTAAAATGGATAGACAAGGATTTGGCCCAGTTTGGAGGGAAATCTGGCCATGGTGTTCGCTTCCTTAATTCAGTCATGCATCCTGAGCCGATTCGTTTTCAAATCAGTAAACATCTATGCTGATTATTTTTCAAGTCTTCCCCATTACCATCTCCACCACCACTCCCTTAATACTGCTTTCAAAAGTGCTTTATAGCCACAAAGTGCCTTTTCTGATACGTGAAAATATTTTCTAGCACCAGGAGTAAAATTCTTACTTTCCCCTTCTTGAAATAGACACAGCCATTACTGCATTTTCTCACCCTCTTTATGCCATGGAATTAATTTGCACAGTGAAAGAAAAGATATTTTAAAATAAGTTGGCTTACTTTGCTTTCACGGGCCGTCTGAAAGCTCTGGTGGCCACAGCTCCTAGCTCAGCTTCTCGCTACTACTTACGAAGAAAACGCGCCCATGAGTGACAAGCCAACATGTAAGTCAGTTAACGAGGCAGCCGCTTCAATAACTGGTCATTTTTGGCAAAGAACCTGGGTCTATAAATAATTCAACCTACTTCGGCTGGGTCTTAGCAGCAGGAACTGTCAAAAGTGATATACAGTGCAAAACTTTATCCAAGACTGACCTCTCGTCCCAGGCAGTGTTTCCAATGCAGGCTGTGTGTGACTGATGATAAGCATGCTTGTTTTAAATAAATGGCCATCTAGGGACGGCCAATTTAGCCGGGTGGTCAGGTTACCATAGTAACTCTCTTTTCTTACCCTCTGCTGCCCTGGACATTACCTTGCTTGCCTCCTAACCCTCTGACCTCTGGCACTCCTCCCTGCCTTGCTCTGCAGCTCATACCTAGCCCCCAGGCCTATGGGTTTCCAGAGGCCCACTTCGTGGGTTTTGTTTTGTTATTTGGGGTTTGTTTTTGTTTTGTAAGAAACTTTCCTGTTTCTGCTGTGGGCTCCTCAGATGAGGCAGGAATCTCCTTCTCTCTCCTCAGTACTTTGTATAGTGTCTGGTACAAAGTAAACCTAACCATGTTTGTTGAATAAATAAGACATATTTTGAGTTCTGAATTTTTTAGAGGGTCTACTCAAAAACCTCTGGCTCAGAAAAAAAAAAAAATCCCCCAGCTACAAACATGAAATAAAAATACCAAGTTTCTTATTTTCTTATTTTTTTTGTAAACTACAGTGGATAGATTTAGTGTGAACATCCTGGACATCTCATTCTAACCTGAAGCTGTAATAAGAGACGGACAACAGTCTTTAAAAAGTATAGGTTCTGTATAGGGGAGTTTTTTGTTTTTTTTTTTTTTTAAAGTATAGGTTCTGTATAGGGGAGTTTTTTGTTTTTTTTTTTTAAGAGACACTAATGGCCCATATCTTCTAAAATGAGGCTATTTTCAAAATCACAGCCCTCGGGTCAGCTTAGGCAGGAGCCATGTGGAGGGGCAGACAGAGCAGAGATTTCAAAGCCAAGAAGGCCTGGGTTTGAGTGCCATCTCTGTCACTCTCCAGCCATGTCACCTCAAGGAGGTCACGTGACCCTCGCACTTCTCTTAGCTTCAGTTTCCTCCTCACTCAAGCAGGAATCATGAGTCTTTGTGGTCAGGATTCAAAACACTGCCTAGAAAGATGGAGCAGAGTTTCTGGCACACAGTAGGGGCAGCACGTGATGGTCAGTGGTGGTACTCAGGGCTTTGGAAGAAAAGTCAGCAGACCCCTGGAATTGGCTGGGAGACAACTCCAAGATCAGCGGGAGGGGGGCCTGGCCTCCATATATCAGACCCTGCTTTCATCATTTCCATGGTCCAGAGTCCTCATCGCACAGACCTACCTTCACCTCACCCTCTCCTGTCTTGGTGGCGCTAATGATTACAGGTACCACGTGTTGAGCACCTACTAATTAAGTGCTTTCCAATCACTAACTGCATCTAATCCTCAAAATAATGTCTGTGGTGCTCAGATGCTCTTGTGATCCCCATTTTACAAATGACAGAAGAAGCAAGGTACCTAACCTGACCAGCATAAAACACTGTTCGGAAATGTCAGAGCCAGGATTTTGTACCCAGCCAGACCAGTTACAAAGTGGCTGCTTGTACTGTCATTGTGACTTCCTAGGAAGGAAAGACAGAATTCAGGTGAAGAAATCTTTTTAAATAAATTGTAAGTGCTAAAACGGCTCATCTTGGAAAACTAGCAAAGACAATGAAAAGAACTCAGGTCATTTCTGGACAGTAAAGAACCATGGCCTAATGTGCATGTATTTGAAGGTCTTTGTGTTTTCTTGACCAAAACATAACCGTACAGGCTAGATTTGACCCAGGACCTTGTCAGGTGGGTCTCAGAGCTCTGTCCTAGGCTACTGGTAGTTTCATTCAACTTCCAGCAACATTCGTGCTTTCTGCTGGTCTTACGTTGGTATCATGCAGTAATTTAATGCTCAGCTCATACCATGACTTGTTTGCAGATGTGACCCCTCCGCAAGCAGCTGGTTATATAGAAATCACTGACCTTCAATCAAAGAAACTCCGATATATCCCTGTTCCCAGGTAAGCCACGCTCACCTTTATTCTCATTTCATATGTCAGATCAAGAGCAAGTCAAGTCTTACCATGCATTCCAAATAAATCTGTGCTTTTGTCTCCTGAAAGAGCAAAGCTCTTTTTCCCCACACTTGCAGTTAGCTTGTATCTTGCTGCTGTTCTGCATGCTTTACTGCTATTTTTATTTTCATTTGGGAAAAATGTTCAAACGTTATATAGGTATAAGTCTAACAGCCTTTGAGGGCTTCATTTCTCTATCATTGATCTAGTCATTGACTGATCCCCAAAGATAAATTTTTCTGTACTTGAAACAGTGTTTTCAGTATTGGAGAAAATTTTCATCCTTATTAACTTTATTTTTTTTCTAAGTTTTCGTTTGAATTTCCATTAGTTACCATACAGTGTAATATCAGGTACACAGGACAGTGATTCAGCACTTCCATACACCACCCTGCGCTCATCCCGACAAGTGCCCTCCTTAAACCCCATCACCTGCGTCGCCCATCCCCCTGCCCACCTCCCTCTGGTAACCATCAGTTTGTTCTCTACAGTTAAGAGTCTGTTTCTGGTTTCTCTCCCTCTGTCTCTCTTTTTATCCCTTTGCTTGTTTGTTTTGTTTCTTAAACTCCACATATGAGTGAAATCATATGGTAATTGTCTTCTCTGACTGACTTATTTTGCTTAGCATAATACTCTCGAGCTGCATCCACCATAGTTTTTAATTTTATATATTAGTTTTCAGAGGTAAATGTATTCAAAATGTCAATGAATTTAAGTAGCATTTTCTAAAATGGTTTTGAAAAATGCTATGAAGGCTATTCAGTAGCTAAAGGCTTCCAGAGATTTTGAATGGAACTCATGACCATTCACTGCTTCTGGTATTGTCCAGTGATGGAAGCAAGGTATGTAAACCCACTAGACTAAGGACACAGAAGGAAAACTACGTGCTTGGTTTCTACCCTTGAGGATCACAGTGTCCTCACCAGTAGTCCGTCCCTTTCTGGATGCGTCCATTCCTGATCTCCCTCTCTCACTTGAACCACACACCTGCTCTGGTCTATTTGGCCCAGCTTTCTCATTCTTCCTTACTTTGCTCCCCAGCTAGCACCTCCTTCTTCGAATCTTTTCCTCTGCTTTGGCCTAGTTTGACACCACATCCCCTCATAACATATACTTCCTTATAGGCGACTAAGCCCTCACAACACAGGGAGAAAACCTCACCTGAACTCTCTAGCAGAGGTGGCTCCATAGCTCAGTGGTTAGAGCACTGGTCTTGTGAACTCTCTAGCAGAGGAGCCTAGAGAGCCTTCCAGCATGAGAGAAAGGCCAGCCACATGGAGACCTGTCAGTCACCCTCAGCATCACCAGACCACTTTCCAGCCACTCCTCCAACCCCCTAGAAGAAACCAGCCCAGTGTGACAGTACACAGTAACTCAGAAACACAGTTTCATTTCTTAAGACCCTTAATCAGATTCAATAAATATGAGTAATCAAAGCATTACTCAAAAAAATAGCTTTACTTGTTCCAACATATATAAATATGCCTTCTTAGAGCACCTTACTGTGTCACTTTAATGGAAAATGGCTTTTAGTCATTTGGGGAAATTCCTCATTCCATATGAAGTATATGCTTATTAAAACACACTATGAGTTCAAGCAACAAAAGCAAAGAACGGCTTTGTGTTTTTTTACATTTCTAAAAGCATTAATAATTTTTCCCAGTATTTCTCTTAATTGCTCTCTCATTAGCCCTGGCTTTTATTTCATTGCTCTTCTCTTTTAACTTTCTGTGTGAACCGTACATGATACCTGCCATGCAAGGAACACCTGGCAGAGCAGCTGTGTAAAGAGCCTGGGCCCGCTGGGTACCACAAGGCAGTCCTTCAGAGCCACCATACTGCCCACCAGAGGCAGAGTGCAAGCCAAATGTGTCACTGTCAATTCCTTATTAGCCATATTTTTCCACAGGAAAACAAGATAGGTGAAATTGACTTTAATCCCATTTTATTGACCCAGTGGATTTAAAATGTTATCATCTTATCATGCACACTCTCTCCTTAAAATAAATAAATATTTTTTTAAAATTCTAAAAACATAAAATGTTATCATTTTGACACGTATTCAATATAAAAATTTTAATGAGATATTTTATATTCCTTTTTCTTCTTAGTCTTTGAAATCAGTTATGTATTTTACACTTTTGGAACATCTCCGTTTGGACTTGCCATATTTCAAGTGCCATGTGATTTGGAGTCTGTTCATTATCAGTATATCCTGAATTTCTCTTGAGATTAGCTATTGCCATTTTTGGCATATATGCAATCCAAGAGAACAACCCATCTGGATTTCAGTTTTCCTGCTAGTTGCTTAAATTTAGCATTCTGCTAGATAGCTGGAATTTTCCATCTGATGGCTAACTTCAAATAACAGAAAATACAGTAACACTGTAACTACAGGGCCAAAATGAATACATCACTTTTGCCCCCAGTAAAACTCGAGTCTTTTTCCTCAAGTTTTTGTATTATTTACATCTGTAAAATGATACTGCCTAGCTCTCATCTGTGGGTGTCTGGAAATCTGGGCCTCACTCTACTATAATTCTATGCATTCTTTAATGACCTTGCTATAATGTAATAAGGAGAAGATACATTTAAAACAAGGTAAAGAAGAGATTCTAGAGCTGGGAGCAAATTGTGGTAAATACATGACTTTTTTTCAGGACTGTTTTTTGACATATTGAAGAAATTGCCCATAGACTTTTCAAGTTTCATGGTATGAAGAGTTAAACATTTAGCCAGTAAATACAGTATTCCACAGTCTTACTTCTTGAGTGCTCTTGGAAGACTCTCAAACATTATTGTTTCATGTAGATAAATTTCATTGTTCTGGAATAGCCCTTTACTTCACCATTTGTACCTATTAATTTTTTTTACTAAGGCACATGTTTTTGGGGAGAGCACCATGAGGTAAATCTTGTATTATATCAAATGTCACCTTCTTTGAGTCCTTCTAGCCCTGTAAAATAGTTCTGAAACCCCGGGACCCATACTACTGTTATCATCCTCTTCATATTAACATTTTCTAAAACTTCTGTGTCCCGGAGTAGCTACCTCGGTCACTCTGTGTCGAATATCTACTAAGACATACTGGGAGGAAAGGTCAAAGTAGTCTTGGTTTATTCTTTAGAATACTGGAAGATTTTACCCAACATATAGTGGTTTTCCCAGATCTACACTGATGGTTTATTATGTTTTTATTATCTGATCAGACGATCCCTTTAGACCATTTATTTCATATAGAAAATATCAGATGTATTTAGACAGCCAACACTGGTAATTAGAATTTCTAATCTGTTTCTTTTGCACAGTGAGAGCTATATTCAGAAAAAGGAAGTATGCAGTTGACTTATAAGCAAAAGCTGCATCCCTAGAAATGAATATATAACAAAGGAAATATGTATATGTATGAAATATGTAATATGAGAAATACATAAATTCCTTGTTATAAATTCCTGTAACTCCCTAAGTTAGAAGATGCAAAATATTAAATACAAATGCAATTAAAGCCAATAGACAAGATATCAGTTTTCAGTTTCAACACTTACACTGAAACTTAGAGCCCTAAGGAGTGAGCCCAGCATTGCAGGCACATAAGATATGAGACGGTTTAGAGTTTTTTCCTTCTGACAGTGAATGCTAGCATCATTGGGAGTCCACAAATACAGGAAAAATGTAACCAATAGATAACTGTGTATTTTTTTTCTTACAGGTGACTCTCTTGCTGTCTTTTAATGTGCTTGCTACTAGTCATTTTATAGCAAGTTTAATGAACCAAAATTAGGCAAACTAGCTTCATTACTACCAGTTCACTGACTACTGTAATTTCCTTATCAGATCAGAATATCTCTCGCCGTATACCACATGGCTCTCTACTGTTTCGGACACAGATGCTCTGCTAGCTGAGTGGGGCAAAGGTGGCGTTGTTACTGTTGACATGGGAGGTCACGTCAGGCTCTGGGAAACTGGACTGGAACATCTGCAGCGATCCCTCATGGAATGGAGGAACATGATTGGACAAGAAGGTGACAGACATATGCAGGTACCACTCAAATTGACCTCCCCTCTTACAGGTGCATATTCAAGTATATCTTTTTTTTTAAAATATTTTATTTATTTATTTGACACAGAGAGAGAGATCACAAATAGGCAGAGCAGCACACAGAGAGACGCAAGGAGGGGAAGCAGGCTCCCCGCTAAGCAGAGATTTCCCCATGCAGGGCTGGATCCCAGGACCCTGGGATCATGACCCAAGCTGAAGGCAGAGGCTTAATCCACTGAGCCACCAAGGTGCCCCACAAGTATATCTTTTAGTTGCAGCTGCCATAGTTGTGGAAACTTCTGGCCCCCAAACTTAAATATGGTTGCTTAATAGCTAAAATAATTTCTCATTATAGAGAAAGACAAACCTATCCCTCTAGAGAGTGAAAAAGTTAAAATGTGCCCCTTTTTTGGTCAGTGCCTAAATATTCAGGTCCCTCACATCACAGCATGAGAATACAATCAGCTTTTGTTGTCTAACCTCCAGTAGTAATCAGTTTCCGGCACCACCTTCACGTCTGTTCTGACTGATACTGCCGTCATCTTCAGCATCTCCTCATGCTACCAAGGAAGCAGAGATACTGATATAAAATATAGCCCTTTACTGTAGGGCCAAAACCTATAGCCTAGAGAAGATAAGTAAATGGCACATCCGGTAGAGATGCATCTTGACTTAGCAGTGGTCAAAAGTTGCCCCAACCCTGCACTGGAAAGAAACATGACAACAGGGTACCAAAGTGAGAGGAAGGTCCAGAAATGGCTCAGTCCCCAGCTAATCTAGTTGCTGTCTGGAACTCCCATGAACAACGAGGAGAGCTGTGTGCCCATAAGTACTGAAGCATATCATTAAAGGATTTATTTGTAATTGATTTATTTTAATCTTCAGAAGAAAACTTCGCTGTTTACATTTCATTTTTATCCAGCAAGGTAGGAAGGAATAGTAGGTTCCTGCCAGCTGTGTTGCTCTGTAAAGAGCCAATTAGCAAGATAAAAAATTTCCACCAACTATTCCACTGGTACCTGATTAATAATTACTCCTTTATGTGGTTATTTTTGTGATTTTCCTTAAAGGAGAAAGGTTTAGATTTGTGAATGAATAATACATATTTTTCTTAGATTCTTAGAAGTTTATAGGAACATGGTCAAGATTGCAAACCAACGTAGGCAAGCAACCTCAACTTCTTTTGAAAGGGTATGAATATATTAATTTAATTAAGCTAAAACAAATGTATTGCTCTAAAATAAATATGTCATTAAGTACAGTGATGCTATCATAGCAACAGACTGACTGTTGGTCACTATCCATAACAATAATTAGAAAATTAATTAACTGTGCTTCTGATTCTCTTATTATTCTAAGCATTAGTTTCTTTTTCTTGTGAATTAATCTCCTCTTTTCATTACAGTGCTTGAGGCCTAAGAGTAAATACTATTGTGTTTGTATTTCTTATATTTTATTTCAATCTCTCATATGTCATAGAGATGAAAGGTCCTATTTTTCCAAGGGTCAAGATTGTGGCTTCTTCCACAATAGAACTTTAAAAAAGGAATTTTATTCATAATTTTCATAACTGCTACATGATTTTCTTGACTGCTACAAAAGTTAACCCTTATTTGCATTTTAGCCATATACTCTTCTCTTCCCTGACTTCCCCAACTCTGTTGTTCGTCTTCCTTTTCCCAACTGATTGGTAACACAGTAGGCAGGTAGTATGTTGGTGTATGTCACACTCGTATATACGAAATTGCACTGGCCACTGAAGCTATTTGATGAAAATGGAATTGTTCTTTTAAACTGTCACAAGTTATTCGTTTTTAATGTAACCGAGTATTTATTGAATGAATATCTATAGCTAATAAGTTAGAAATGAACAGAAATATATTATCTAATATCCCAAAAATAACCAAAATGCTTGGCTGTGGTTTGCAAGGCAACATCTGATCCTTCCCAGACCAAACTTTTTCCAGGAAATGTCTAAATTTTTGTCTCTAGTTCACAGTTCTTCTGTAGCAGAAATAAGATGTACTTAGAAATAAAGTTACACATTTGAGAATTGGATGTTAGATTCCCTTAGAAACTTAGAATAGATGTTATCCAACTCTCTCCTTCCATTTCTGTGTTCCTGAATCCATTTTGGTCGATATTGAAATATATATTTATATATGTACTCAAACCGAGAAACAGACTGTGATCTTGCATCTTTATGTGTAAACAGACAGGATTAATTGTCCAAATGGTCTGCCATTGTTTTAGTTTTGGGTCACATCTCTCCTCTTCTCCCTGCTTGGTAAATAATGAGACTGTATGTTTAATTGCTCTTATTTAGACCAGTTGGTGTGATTATTTACAAGTAGTTTACACAACCAAATCCAGATAGGAACCATGACGGAACAATGGTTCTAACAAGCAGAAATGTGCCTTTTTCAGTTCCCGTACCGTGTGATCCCTCAGGCTATTCCTCATTTATGGGCCCTTTATTCGGCATATGTCTACTCCTGGTTTTGGACCTTGAAAAATGCCTTTCTTGGAAATATTGAGAAAAGAGAGTATGTTCTCCGGACTGTCCTTAATGCTGGCTGAATGTCCATCCCTTCCCTGCTCCTGGCAGAGTAACCTGATCTCCACCTAGTGGCGAAATGGCCTTACTTACGTCCTGGAAATTTGAAAGGCCTGCTTGGCGCTTCAGTCCTTTAAGGCAGCCCCAGGCCTGCTGGCATGGGGGGTGTACACAGGCCTGCCTTGTGTGGTTCCTGTTGGTCACGAGATGTTCCTTAAGGTCAGCAGTGAAGACAGGTAAACAACCTGGCAAGCCGTGCCCCACTTATTGACCCATTTTTTCCCTGATTCTTCTGGATGGGAGCAGAACTGTTGATACTTGGATAAACATCAGCTACATGCTTTATCACTCTCCTTTACATCTTGCTACATTTCAGCCTTCTAGATTTATTAGTTCTTGTAGCCATTGTTGCTTTGAATTTTTATTTTTGCCGAATGAATTCACTGATAGTTTTCTTTCATGAGTACAGTTTGAAAGAGAGTTTTTATTGAGCTCTGCATATAAAATGTGCTCATTAATTTTACATGTTTTGATGGGAACATGTGTTTTTCTCACAGCAGACAACTAAAACAACAAAGTGTCAGCGTAACTGTAGTTCTAAAAGCCCATAATTAAGAATTCATATTTATGGGGCGCCTGGGTGGCTCAGTCGGTTAATCGTCTGCCTTTGGCTCAGGTCATGATCTCAGGGTCCTGGAAGGGAGCCCTACATGGGGTTCCCGGCTCAGTGGGGAGTCTGCTTATCCCTCTCCCTCTGCCCCTCCTCCCGCTCATGCTCTCTTTCTCTCAAATAAAATATTTTTTTTTAAAAAGAATTTCTATTTGTTATTTTTAGGCTCCATATTTTCAGAAGCATGTGTTAATTATAAGTCAAAATTTTTCTGACCGTGCTTCAAAGTGTTCTCTATAAAGTATATTTTTCCATTTTTATTTAGCTACATTTGGATTTGTCCCAAGAAGGCTATTAAAGCTACACCCCATTTTTCTTCAAAAATCAGATCCTTTTCTCTAAAAAGCTCCTGGTGACTGTTCTTGTGGGAGTACAAAAGCTAAAAGGTTATAGCTGCCAAATGTCTATTGTCTAATTACAGTAAACTAACTAGAAAGCAAATCCTCTATATATTACTGGTAAAATCTCTCTGAGACCTTTGAATACTGTATACTTTTAAAATGGATAGAATCTGTGGGACTGGAACTTACACATTCGTACAGTGAAGATAGTGCCCAGTACACAGTAGATGCTTAGTACAGGCATGAAACAAATACATAGAAAAGATAACTAATTTATATTAAGCACCAGTAATCCCTTCCCCCTTTTAAAGAAGACATTCTAGCAATATGAGTAAAGGTGAATTGCTACACTTTGGTAAATAATCCTGTCCTTTTCTTTAACTACTAGCGCAACAGGATTTTTTTTTTTTTTTTAAGATCTCGGTAAGGTAGAAAGTCCTGCTTCCAGTTTTGGAAACCACTAGATCATTTCACTGGACCTCTAATAGCACATTTAGTTTTGCAGTATGCAGTCTGCACATGTGAGGGGACTTGCAGTTCTTCTTTTTAAGGAGGATAGTTCGTAGTTCACTCTTACACTTCATTCTTCACTTTGGCCAGTAACTCTGAAAATACTTAACAGTCTAATTCAGTGGGTCATTATTACAGAACAACCCATATTTTATAGGATTATTATATGTACATGTATCTTTGGAAATCTTCCTTGGTTCAAAAAGGTAATGCTTTTTTTTTTTAATTTTTATAATTTCCCGCCATATCGCCTAGCAATATGAGTAGAGCTGGTTTTTAGCAAGATGTTCTAGCCACTTGCCTATGCAGTAGCATTTGAACAAGGCCTCTAATGATTTTCCCATGTTCCTATTAGAGAAATTCCCAGCCGTAGAAATTCATTTTGAATCTAGATTTGGAATAAGACTTAAAGATTTAAATAAGGTCTCTAATGAAAATGCAAGGCGGCAGGGGAGGAGTACCCCATGGTGTGCTGATAGACCAGCTCTTTGGGGAGGGAAAGGGAGGGCTGTTTATAATGTTTGCCAATTTCCGTGGTGTAAATACTCCCTCGGTGGCTGATTTCAAGGCACCGAAGGTTAACAATCTAGTTGCTAAATGTCTGAGTATTTAGCAGCTATCTCTCACAAAGTGGTACAGTCAGGCTCCAGCGTGCCACTGTCTTGATTAAACCTTTAATCCCCCTGCCCCACTAGGAAAATTATCACAGTTACCTATCTGCAAGGTCTTTCAAAAATCAGGCAACAGAAATGTAGGTGAGAGAAAAAGGCAACAGAAAAAGGAAAGAAGTACTAAGAACACGGGTAAGTTGGTGTCGCACTATCCCTGGGAAATGTTGAAGCCTGCCATTGTCCCAGTTATAGATTGGGAATGCTCCTTCTGAACCAGGAATTCAGTCTGAGCAAAGAATTGGGAAGAAGTCTGCACTCAAGTACGATGACGCTCATGAGTTCATGAGCACAAGCCTCCTTTTTTAGAAATATCATTTCAGAAGGAAATCACCAGCTGATTTTTACATTCGTCCAGAAGCAGTGCTTCCATTAGATCACAACTTTGTTGGTAATTGCTAAATATAACTAAAATTAAATGTGCAACCACCTCCCCAAGACAAGCGAATCAACAGGGTTATGACTTTCAGGGAGGTCATGAGTTTTCATTAACCTCTTGTGCATATCTAACAAAAATAATAATCCTCTAAATCACAGTAACTGTGGGCATTATAGTGCCTTAAACTAACATTATAAACAGAAATATCATCTCGCCTTCTCATTGCAGAAAAGACCTAACCTTAGGAAATTGCTTTTCAAATCATCAGCAACAGAAATATTCTAACTCTTTTCTTTCATGGCGAACCTTAATATCATTATTCTATATGTGACTATATCCCCAGTGCATATATTTTTTTAAGATTTATTTATTTATTTGACAGAGAGCAAGATCACAAGTAGGCAGAGAGGCAGGCAGAGAGAGGGGGGAAGCAGGCTCCCTGCTGAGCAGAAAGCCCAAAGCAGGGCTCGATCCCAGGACCCCGAGATCATGACCTGAGCCAAAGGCCACACAGGGCCAACCCACTGGGCCACCCAGGCATCCCCACCTCCAGTGCATGTTATTTAACAACATGATCAACAAGTAAAGAAGTGATCTTAGCAGTATATAAGTATATATATATATACACATATATATATATATACTTTAAAGTATATAAGGAAATATATACTTTAAAGTATATAAGGAAAATAAATTAATTCTGTAATATATCAGATATAAATTGAGATGTCAAATGCAGTGAATATGTTGACAAGCAATGGCTCTAGAATTTTTATGATTCTGAGCTCATTGTGTATATAGTTTTGTGCAATCACAATGAATCTAGAAATAAAACTTTGCTGTTATATTCATAAATAAAATTGTAATTTTATTCATAAGCAGTACAACCTGTTGGCTCTACTTTCCAGTTATAATATAAAGACAATACAATGCACTGTACCTTACAAAGTTGTTTTAAGAATGAGATGCATTAGTACCTAACACAGACGTACTCTATAAACAAATAAAAATTAGAAACTTAGAATTAGGTAATATTGGACCATAGAATTCTTCTATGCTTATATGGAAATGAAGCCAAATTAAAGAGAGGTTTTCTGTTCCTTAAACAACTAATATAAAATCATGACCCAATGACTTACATAATTTCACCATCTTAGTGTTATAAGATGTGTGGTTTATTTATAATCCTGTTTAAGAAAAGTTTGTCAGGCCCAAAAAAGGAATTAAAAAGGGTCTGTGCCGAAACCTGTCAGCTTGAAGAAAAGCAGGAAATCAATGATAGAAAAATTCTCAGCAACGAATTATGGTGTTTAGCCTTATTCAAAAGACAAATTAGGACAGGACCAAAAAATACACAGTAAAATATACATCATCTTTAGCCTGAGTCCTGAAAACAGTAAAAAGAGCAAGTCAAATTTGGAGTTGTCTTTCTTAGTTTTTCCATATGCCGTACTCTTGTCTCTACTTACAACATTCTAAGAAATGTCTCTCTCTTTATTTTCGATTTTCTCGCAAGGTCAGGTCACAGACACCATCTCTAACCTTTCTTCTTTGAATAATGCCAACTATTCTTTTGTTTATTTAATTAACATTTGCTGAGCACCCAGAATTGCTAGGAGAAAGAAAGAAAGAAAGAAGGTTATAGGTACTGACTCAGGGAACTTATAGTCACATAGAGCTACAACCAAGTAAATTGTAGTGCAAGGTGGTAAATAAACTGATGGGAGAATGATCAAAGGCTCAGAAGACAGTGCAGAAAAATTTGACTCTATCTTTGGAAGGAGTTCCAAGATGAAATAGTCCCCAAACCCAGTTTTTCAGGAAGCGGGAAGGGACTCCTGATAAATCAAATGCATGTGATTAGTTTCGTCTCTTGCCAAAATCCCAGTAAGAGAACAGTGAAGAATCAAAAAGAAGTACAAACCCCACCTGGACAAAGAGAACTGGAGACGCAACAACACTTGGAGGATGGAAAATAAATGGGTGGGTGGTAATGAGTTATCATCTGGAGAGAGCTAAAACCCATTCGTCCAGAAAGGGAAGCCAGTAAGACCCAAGACGCTGTACTCTGCAGAAGCACGCCAAGCATGAGGACATCAGGACTTGAAGACACCATGGACCTCTGAAGGTTGGAGAGTGCAGAGTGGCACCAGATGTTGGAAGATTAATTGAAAGACTATATAGAGACAATTTAGAGAGCCAAATTTTCTCCTCCATCTTATGCACCAGGGCCACTGGCTCTTCTCTAGGCTGATCAGAAACAGGAGCTGTCATGGAGATTTATACAATTTAGGACAAGAGTGTGATGACCATATAGAAAACAAGAAAATAAAGTGGAAGTCTGCTTTTCTTATTTGGATCCCATGAAGGTGGCATCCACATTTATACACTTTGAGCAGAAGAGTAGAAAAATCCTTTCTGGAAACTGACATGTCCAAGAGAAAAGCCTTTCTGATGCTAATATTTGAAAGTTTCTTCCTAGTTACCTTACAAGAAGACCCACTTGTTGTCAAGACCTACCTTGTGCAAAAAGTTTTCAGCCCCTTATTCTTAAATATTAATGGATACCCTCTTCTACAAAAAAAAAAAGAAAAAAGAAAAATGGAAATCAAAACAAATGAACAGAGAAAATAGAGATGATGCAGAAAGAATATTTCAGAAAGTGACAGTTCATATTGTCAGAGAAGTAAGAAAATATGATGATCATAAAACAAAAACATGATGCTATTTTAACATAGGACCCTTCAAAGAACAGGAAAGATGTCTTGGAAATTGAGCAGAGTCAAGTACAGAAGTGTTGAACCACTATATCCTATACCTGAAACTAATGTAACACTGCATGTTAACTCTACTGGAATTAAATAACCAAACAAACAAACAAACAAACAAATGCTACATGGAGGAAAAAAGTAGTAGCAAAAATAAATTCTATAGAAGGGTTTAACCATTCATTTGCTAGTAGTCTCCAATTTCTATAACATATTTAAAGGTTAAAAGACACAAGGCCTTGTAGGGGGTTAAAATGATTTTCTAGAGCGTGTTTCATATGAACCTCCGTAGGACTTGCTGATAGGAAGACAGAGGTAGAAAAACGGGTCTCTCTCACAGACTTCTGGTCACTTTGCAGGCAGAGCACAGCCCGTATATTTCCCCCATGATCTACAGCATAACAAGGCTGTTAGTATTCTCCGCTTCCATCAGAAAACTGCTAAAAGCATTGGATCCCCTAGAGAAACACGTAGTATTTCTGGAGCTGGAGTGTGAAGCTTACAAGCTTTAGGGCAGAGCAGAAAACTGTCTGGGACCCAAAAGCCAGAGGAACTGGACTCACTGGTCTGTCCCAGAGGAAGCTGGCCTTTTATTTACTTAGAAGTTGCTTTTCTTTTCCAAGTTGCTGTGTTCTCGTGATTTTATTTCATTAACCAGTCAAGGATCAATCTTATCTCAGCCATGTTTGTGTACCCCCCCCCCCAAAAAAAACAACAACAAAAACCAAAAAACCTGTCCCTGCACTTTTTAAATTAATTGATTCATCAATAATTGTCTGCATATAAATATAATGAAGGGGCGCCTGGATGGCTCAGTGGTTTGAGCTGCTGCCTTCGGCTCAGGTCATGATCTCGGGGTCCTGGGATCGAGTTCCGCGTCGGGCTCTCTGCTTGGCGGGGAGCCTGCTTCCTCCTCTCTCTCTCTGCCTGCTTCTCTCCCTACTTGTGATCTCTATCTGTCAAATAAATAAATTTAAAAAAAAATATAATGAAAACTTTTAATTATAATCTCAATATATACTAATGAATGGCCCTCCAGCAACAAATTTCAAGCAACAGTTGACACCTGTAGATCTAAATATGATTACAGTATATTTGCCATCATAAATACTTTTTTTGGTGAGGAAGTTTTCCTGTCATGTCAATCTACAATCTAATGGCTCTGTTAATTGAATCTCAGTTCTTTAAAAGCTCTATTGGTTTCCCCCCAACCACACCCCATATTTCTAGTTAATTTTCATATAATAGTGCATATACTCTAGACCTGGCTTCAGGAAAGTCAACAAACCATAATCTCCCAGAGAGATGGTGGTGATCCTAGCTGTAGAGTTTCTTTGTGAGATGGGCTGGTGGTCGTCTGTTGAATTATGGAAATTATGGACAAACAATAGATATTCAAGTCCCCTGGGACCCAGCCATCCAGAATGTTCCCGTGGAGCACTTGTTCTGTACCCACCAACATAGGACCTGTGGGGAGATGGCGGAAATACCGAAATATAGAGCATGGTTTTTCTCCTCAGGGAGTTTGTACTATGTGATTGGAGAGATGAGGCTAATTGTCATGAAACAGCAGCAAGTAGTACCAAACAGGGAGTTTGGGCCCTGTGCCATAATAGTCCAGGAGAGAAGTAGGTATGCAGACAAAATTTATAAGTGAAGGAAATGGGGCTTGGGCTGCACTTTTATTTTATCTTTAGATAGTTCAAAAGGAGAGGTCAGAGCATTCCAGGCATTCCAAAATTCATGACCACAGGCATAGATACAAATGAGCACTGTGTGTTTCCTTAATAAGAGGATGAATTTTGCCATAGGCTTGGATCATACCAAATCCAGGAGTCATCCAGTGCAGATACCAAAGGAACAGTAAGCAAACATCACAGCCAGTGTGATGCAAACTCAAAGCCCAAAGGGCAAATCCAGGTTGAACACCACCTATGCCAAAGAGACAGTGGAGGGTATACCAGAGCAGGGGCAGAAGTAAGAGCTGGGTCTGCGGCCACCAGAAATGTACAGGCTGGGGGATTTCAGAAGACAGCAAGACCCTGTCTTGCTGGTGCAGGACATTTTTAAAGGCAGTTGAAAGGATGTTAGTCTGTTTATGCGTATCTGTAGCAAATTATAAGACTAACCTCACTAAAAAAAAAGCAAGGGGTATCTTTTGGGGATTAGTGCAATCAGGAGTCACCTGAAGGCTTTGTGAAGGTACAATGAGGCTTCTAGGTTCCTTTGCCTAGGAGCTGCTGAAGGGCATTGAATAGGAAAAATAGAAGATTGAGGGCTGTATTAGGGAGATGGACGTGGTAGTGATGTGCAGTCTGGGAAAGAACCCCAAGTAAACGAGGGCAACTATGAACATGGGTATGATCTGGTGGAGAAAGGCTGCATATGGTACATGGAGCCAGACATTATGGACATTTCTAATTTTGATACCTGGCAAAATGGCAGATCATTGTAGGAACCAGGAAAGTTGGAGAGGAGATAGGATTCAAGCATTTTGAGTATGCTTTGTCCGAGGTAATGGTGAGATACTTTACTGACAGTGTACATTTGGTAATTAGAAACAGATCACTGGACCAGAGATTCGAGCTAGCGAGAGTGAAAACGATCTTTAGCACACTATTGAGGTTTTAGCTGTAACCATGAGAATAGTTAGATGCTAAGGAGAGTAGAGAGAAAATGATCATAACAACTGAGCTTTGTTTTTAGAAAAACCTACCAATATTTCCAAAAGCATATTCTCAGAATCCTCTTTAATAAGCAATCCAGGGGCACCTGGGTGGCTCAGCGGGTTAAAGCCTCTGCCTTCAGCTCAGGTCATGATCCCAGGGTCCTGGGATCGAGCCCCGCATCGGGCTCTCTGCTTAGCTGGGAGCCTGCTTCCTCCTCTCTCTCTCTCTCTGCCTGCCACTCTGCCTACTTGTAATCTCTATCTGTCAAATAAATAAATCTTTAAAAAAAAAATAAGCAATCCATGTTCAAACTGTTGGAAGACACTGTATAATTTAGCTGCCTCTTAGAAATGAAATGACAATTAGGAAATATCTGGCTTTGAAAAGTCTCAGTAAAGAAACCTCTTTAATTTGTTTAACCCAGTAGTCTCCAGATCTGTTCAAAGTCTTTTGAATACTTCAGCAAGTTACCAGTCTTTAAAGATTTATTTATTTATTTACTTACTTACTTACTTATTTATTTGAGAGAGAGAGCGTGGGATCCAATCCCATAACCCCAAGACCTGAGCGAAAATCAAGAGTGGGATGCTCAACCAGCTGGGCCACCTAGGTACTCCAATTGCCAGTCTTTATATTCCTGGTTTTCTTCATTCACTTCATCATGGACTTTGTGTAGTAGATCTCTTACGACAAGACCTTTCTGCTAATTCTGAACCTGACTCAGGTTAGAATACAGCCACGTTGCATGGCATGTATGACTTCAGGGAATAAATCTGCAATGCTAGGGTTGACAGTTAAAAGAATAATTTATCCCGGATCTTTGAAGAGAGGACCTATTATTGCATTTGATTCCAGATTTATTATGGAAAAAGTATGAAAAATGATGCTTATATAGAGCACTGAAAGTGACAGAAATTCAGCTCACATTACCATAAACTACAAAAGGGAATTTATTGGCTCATGTGACCTTGTCTCTCCCCTCTTGGCTCTGCTTTTTTCTGGAGTGGCTTCATTCTTTTTTTTTTTTTTTTTTCTTTTTAAAGATTTTATTTATTTATTTGACAGACAGAGATCACAAGTAGGCAGAGAGAGAGAGAGAGGAATGGAAGCAGGCTCCCTGCTGGGCAGAGAGCCCGATGTGGGGCTCGATCCCAGGACCCTGGGATCATGATCCGAGCCGAAGGCAGAGGCTTAACCCACTGAGCCACCCAGGCGCCCCTGGAGTGGCTTCATTCTTACAAAGCCTTTCTCCATCTGGTGGCAAAGTTAGCCCCAGTAGTGCTAGCAATACATGGTTCTTGTAGCTGACAATCCCAGCAAAAGGGGCACATCTCTGCCAGTAATTTCAGCAGAAGTCTTGAGGGATACTCCAGTAGGCCTGTGAGGTCAACCGCCCATCCTGAACCAATCACTGTGACCAAAGGGGTCAGATAATCTTAATTGGCCAAACCTAGGTCATGTCTTCACTCTTAAGAGTTTGGAATGAGTGAGGACCCTATTGGTCCCGAACCACAAAATTAGGAATTAAGAATAAGGGAAATACCCCAAAAGAAATACTGAATAAGCAAAAACATGACCATGTGATTTTTTTTTTTTTTGGTAGTTTTGACAGCTAGAGCCACCCCCTTACAAGTGACAACTAATGACCTTTCTAGGCTAGGGCTTCCTGAAGGCTAGAACTATTGTCAGATTTACTGTGTTTTGCACTTAGCGTGACATTCATGAAACATGAGTCTTAGCAAATGCAATATGAAGATAATTAGGCCAGTGATTGATCTATAGCATTCATTAATTTCATCTTCTGTTTAATGCCTACAGCGAATACCTCAGAAATATATGCTTGGTTTTCTATGCACATGTAGGACAGAAATAAACACTCTAGTTACAAGTGTCTTATGAGACTTTCCAGTTGCGAGGGTTTTGAATGAAATTGTCAAGTCTTTTTTAACAGTGCTCTCATGCCATTACTGTGGGTCTTTCTCCCAGCGAAAAGAGCTTCACGATATTGGATCATTTTCATTATGTTTTTCTTTTAGATATTTCTGTTCCAAGAAGCGAATGCAGTGCTGTTAAAGGCCCTACATTTCGCAATGCTGGTATGGGTTGAATAATCCTTTCCATAAAGAGCAATGACATCCCTAGAGCCCCGGTAGGGAAGTCTAAAACATAAATAGGTTTTGTGCGAACCAAAGGAGAAAGTGCCGCATTTGGCCGTGAGTCATACCTCAGCCACTCTACCATCATATTTACATATATAAGTCATTGCCCAGAAAGGGGAAACTCTGTCAAAATAGAAGAAACAAATTCATGTGTTCTAAATCTGGTTTGAGTTAACCCGTAGAGCTCCCAACTAATATGTAAGGACTGTTTCATAGCAATAAATAGAAGCTATTCTTGTTACCATGGCTCTCTTAATACTAAAGTACAATGCTTTTTCCAATCCTATAGCCCATAATTACTTAGAAGTTTAAAAATTAGCTGCACTGGTGCCTGGGTGGCCTTCAGCTTAGGTCATGAGTCCCCTGCTCTAGTGGGAAGTCCGCTTCTCCCTCTCCCTTTGCCTCTCCCACTTGCTTGTGAGCTCTCACTCGCTCTCTCTTGCTCTCTCTCAAATAAATAAATAAACTCTGAAAAAAAAAATTAGCTGCACATCTCTCTGGTTTGACGATAGGGATAAGCTTCTGACTGCTCTCAATATTAAACAGACTTCAAGATTCTGAATATAATTCTCCTCACTCAAACCCAGCTCAGGAAGTATTTAGATAGGGAGGTAGGTAGGTAGGAAGTATATTTATATTTACTTATTTTTATGTTTATAAATATATGTGAGACATATAATTAATATATGTCTTATGTATATAACCTTTCTAAAGTTGCAGTAGAGTATTTTTTTACAAAATATGTCTTGCCTCTCCCACTCTGAGTTTTTCACTGTCACTTCTAAATTTTGGTCAGTTTGAAAAGAGCATATTGTTCACCAAGGACAACTGCTGATAAAAAAAATAGAAAGGAAAAGCATTTCCCCCTCAGAGCCTTAAACTCAAGCCTATTTGTGTCAACAAATAATTTTTTAATTTTTCTTCACCAAATCTAATTATACGTTTTAAAACTTTTTCTTTCTCACATGTGTATTTTTTCATGAACCACTTGAAAGTAAGCTGTAGACATGGTACCCCGTTACCTCTAAACATGTCAGTGAGTATTTCCTCAAAACAAAAGCACTCTCCTACATAACCACAGTACCGACCTCAAAATCAGGAAGTCAGTGACCAGACATCATCATGTCTAGTCCACAGATCTTATTCAAATTAGCATCCTTTTTAGCACAAAGACGCAGTCCAGGATCACTTTCAGTGTTCTCTTTCAATCCAGAACAGTTACTCATCTTTCCATGGCTTTCTTGACTTTGACATTTTTGAAGAGCATAGGCCAATTCTCGTGTAAAAATATCCCTCAAACTCTTAATCTCACAAAACAAACTGAGGGTTGCCGGTTGGGTGGCGGGGGGGGGGGGGGGGGGGGGGGAGGAAGAGGGTGGTGGGGTTATGGACATTGGGGAAGGTATGTGCTATGGTGAGTGCTGTGAAGTGTATAAACCTGGCAATTCACAGACCTGTACCTCTGGAGCTAATAATACATTATATGTTAATAAAAAATTAAAAAATTTTTAAAATATCCCTCAATTTGAGTGTAGCTAATGTTTCCTCATTTTAGACTTGGTTTATGTATCTGTGGCAGGAATATCACAGTAATGATGCCATGTTTTTCTCGGTGTGTCCTGCGAGGTGGCACAGTGTTGGTTTGTCCCTTTACTGGTGATGTTAACTTTGAACATCTGGGTACAGTATTATCTCCTCTGTGTTTCTCCACTGTGAAGCTAATAGTTTTCCTTTTATAATTAATATATGTCTTCTGTGGCCATTGTTCGAGACTATATAAATCTCTTTATTTCTCCTCAAGCTTGTTTTCTCTAATTTTACCATCCATCATTGATTCTTGTTTGAATCAATCATTACCACTATGGTTGCCAGTCAGTCAGTCCTCCTACATTTATCAGTTGGCATTTTATGCTAAGAAAGGACCCCCACCCCTTTGGTTTTCATTAGTATTACCTCATGGATTTCTATCTTATTTAACAGGTTATAGTCTATTGCCATTCTTATTTATTTGGATGTTCAGATTTTTCCAGATTTAGCCAATGGGAACCCCTTCAAGCCAGCTTCCTTATCCTTTTGACATGCCTCATTTTTTTCCTACTTCTTTAATACGTGACACCAAAAAATAGATCCAGTTACTTTTGTCTCTGATTCTATGTCCTGGTAGAAATATGATTTCTTTGGGCAGTTACTTTGGTGACTGCCTGTTGACTTAGATCAACCTGTTAATAGAAAAGAAGCATTATAAACTACTTCCATTTAACCAACTCGCCAAATTAACCTACTCTCTTGAATGGTTCTCCAGAGGAGCTTGAATGTTTACAGTTCATCATCTTCCTCTGATAAACCCTAGCCCTTCTACTCCTACTAGTTGAGTTGTACCTTCTAGTTGAGTTTGACAGGAGACATTTTAGTAGAACCTTCAGGATGAACTACGTATGCATGCCAGTTAACACTCAGAGAGTCCCAGAGTGCTCTGTCATATGTAGTACATAGTCATATGTAACAGAGAAAAATCTACAAAGATGTGAGCTAATATAGCCACCATATGTGTTGAATATTTTTCTTCATTGTAAAAAAGTTGTCTTGTGAACAAGGTCTAAGAAATCAACCATTAGAATCTTTAAGTCTTGTTAGAGATTTGGTCAGAGACAGAGAAATAATTTTTCCTCTGGCCATTGGCCAGGGCCTAAAATAATATTATTATATAGTGACTGTTACTGTTATTTGATGGTTATCTATCCATCTTGCTATAGTTGATCATTAAGTAGGCTTCAAATTTTTCTTGTTCATTTGGCTGAAATTGGTATTTCTGCTGACCACATGAGGGTGTCTGTGAGCTTAGAACAGGAATATTTCAGATAATTTCGGTGACTAATAGAACTTCAGTAACTAATAACTGTTGTCATTTCTCTATATTTGGAAGTTATAATTAAAAAATGTAGTCAGGGTAACCAGAAGATTTGAGTTAATGTTCTTTGCATTTGAAGATCTTTTGATTATCAATGAAAGGCTTTTATGGGAAGAATTCAGAACTTTTAGTGAAGTTGCGTACACTGAGGTATTTTCTCAGGTCAAAAATTAAGAGATCCAGATTCTACCTGTTCCTGGTTCTACCACTCATGTGTCTCTCTGGGTCTTAATCTCTTGATCTATAAAATGAGATAAATTGTAAGCTGATCCTTTAGGCATTTCTATGAAAGGCACTAATGAAGATAAAATCTAAAATTGAGAGAAACATCAGAGAACTTCTCCATAGTAGTGATTCTTTTTTAATTGACTGCCTCGGATGTGCCAACTACTATCAGTACTTTCTCTTGGACAGTCATTACAACCGCAATTTTATTGTTTTATTCTGAGGTTGGGTAAAATAATTTGCCCAACGTCACTCTCCTAAACAATGAACAAAACTGACATTTCAGCCTAGATCTTTCCGACCCAGGAGGCCATGTTTCTATTCCTCTTCATCACATGGCTTCCTTAGGGCCAAAAGACTGATTTCAGTGGAGATTGTACTCTTAAGAGAAGAAAATCATTCCTTCTCTGCCCTGGAGATCAAGTGCTTACAGGTGCTGGATGGGGGACACATGCCAGGAAGGTCTGGGGTAAACAGGAAGTCATGCCCCCAACTGAGAAAGAAGGCTCAGCTTGACTATTTCCGTGTGAGAATGTAGGGTCAATTTGGCCATTCTCAAGAGAAGACCAAAATCCAGATTTTTAAGTGAAATCTCGTTAATTTAAAAATTTGGCAACAAATTCAGAATTTTTTGTGGGTAGAGGGATGACAAAATACTCTGGGACCCACAGATCTCTCTTTCTTCTCACCAGGGAGGGGCTGTGTCAGGAAATGAAGCCCTATTCCCTTACAAGCTTTTTCAAGTAACTCACCTATTTTGGTCAATTCCCTTACTCTCTATAAAATGTTTACATTCTCCAGGGCGCCTGGGTGGCTCAGTGGGTTAAAGCCTCTTCTGCCTTCAGCTCGGGTCATGATCTCAGGGTCCTGGGATCAAGCCCCACATTGGGCTCTCTGCTCAGCGGGGAGCCTGCTTCCCCCTTTCTCTCTCTGCCTGCCTCTCTGCCTACTTGTGATCTCTGTCTGTCAAATAAATAAATAAAATCTTTAAAAAAAAATGTTTACCTTCTCCTAATGGAATTAAGCAAAATTGGCAAATTACACCACCTGTTTTCGTATGGCCACAAGCTAAGAATGGTTTTTAGGTTTTTAATGGTTGAAAAAAATCAAAGAATAATATCTAGTGACATGTAAAAATAATATGAAATTGAAATTTCAGTGTCCTTAAAAAAAAGTTTTCATTAGAACATAGCTGCATTCATTCACTGTCTACAGCTGCTTTGCACAAGAACAGAATTGGGTAGTTGCAACATAGATCATAACCTGCAAAGCCTAAAAAATGTATTACCTGGCTCTTTACAGAAAACGTTTGCCAACCCCTGGTTTAGAATACAAAAGCCAAAAAGATGAACAATCTACTTCTGTTTTCTGCCCTGTTATATTCCTACCCTGAGATTAAAAAATGGAATCTACCTAAATCTGAGGAAAGGAAAAGGGGGAAATAAAAGGAGAAAAATAAACATAAATACCTCAAAATATTATCCATGCATAAAGAGATAAAAATTGTGTTTCTTCTTCCAAAGTTATATGCATATCCTCTAAGAAAAGCCATAGTATATCAAATTTTTAAAAATTTTTTTTCGTTTGTATGCTGTGTAAGTTATAATGAGAAACAATGTAGCTCTTAATTGTAAGCAGGGGAATCTAATTGGTCCCAGAGTGATTTTGTTTAATGCATTTTATGAAAAGCAAAATTCTCTGCTCTTAACAAGGAGAATGATGAAGCTGGAACATTCTCCACATGCTCTTCCATGCGCATCTTCATGACCTTCCCTCACACTGTCCTCTCTGACTGGAGAGAGGTGTCCCCACTGACTGGAATGCCCACCACCCGCTTCTGTGTCTCACCCTTCAAGACTGAGCACCCCCGCTGAATTCATCCCTCCTTCCTTAATGTTCATGCGCCCTGGCCACGTGTGATCTCTAACACATGCTAGTGTCAGAACGGCAAGCTCCCAGAAGAAAGCAGAATTCATGTCCCATTGAGGCCTCTGCTTGCTTGGGAGCCTAACACGGGGCCAGAGCTGGATCCCCATAACGGAGAGAAGTCATATACCTACTGGTCAGCGCACCTCTTCAAAGTAGGAAACACCAGGGAGCCTATTACACATTGAATGTGCAGTGACTCTGCACCCTCAAAAAAAAAAAAAAAAAAACAAAACTAACCCAATAGATGTCCTGGTCTTTGACAAGTCACATTGGCAGTTCTTCCCTGCCAATTGCTAGGAAGGAAGATAATGGAGACAAAAGCTGAGGGAAGCTCTGCTCTTACAAGGAGCAAAGCTGTAGATTATGCCTAGTTTATTCTTCCTGTAGAAAACTCATGGTTCCTTTTTTGTAGCAAATGACTCACACCCATTCATTATTGTGAAATCATGGAATGGGGCAATCTGGCCTAACTCCGAAAAGGAATCAGACAGACTAGACTTTGAATGCTGACTCCACTCCATACTAGCTATGTGATGGTGAGCAACTTACGCTACTTCTCTAAGCCTCAGTTTCCCCATACTAAATGGGAATGATAATACGTGAAAGAGGAGCTATAAAGACATGAGATAATCCGGGCATAGAGTATATTTCACTATATAGCAGATATAGTGCTTAGTAAATGTTTGATATTGTTACTAACTTTGGGAATCTCAGGGATCACAAGGCATTCCTGATGAGTAAAGTGAGTCCCAGAAGTGACTTGCCTGAAATGATACATTTATTTCATGGCAGAAGTTGAAAAGACAGTTCTCTACTTTTAGGACTCTTCCTTTCCTTAAGAAGAGGGAATTGAGGAAGAGGGAATTGGAGGGATGGTTCTTTCTTACTGTTTTTAGAACGTGAACTTCATGATTCCTCTGCCCATCTGAGTCAGTTCCAGGAAACTGAAATCACATGCTCCTCCCCCAAGAGAAGTGCCGGACCCACTCTGGCTAGGCGTGACTTCCAGGAAGTGTCATCACCCGCTTTAGACATCATAATCTCTTTCTTCCACATGGAGTAAATCTTTCAGGAGCTCCTCAGTGCCCCCTACTCTCCCAGGGACTCTGAGAAAGCACCAAGTCCCTTTCTCAAAGATTTGACTAAATGACACGTTCCTTTCCACATTCCTGGTAAGAACTGACCATGCACAGACCCATGGAAGTAGAGGTACAGAGGGACTGTCACACAGAGGCCAATCTCTGCGGCACAGAAACCTTGCCTCTGCCCCCACACTCCCACCCCCCACCACCAGAAGGTCCTGGAGAACAACTTACCGTAATTTTATACTCCTTGTTTGAAAATAGAGAATCAAAAATAAAATCTCAATATCCTCTGACTCTGGGTTTTACTCCTTAGAGGTCATTCACTAGAACTTGGGCAATCCTTCCATAATGGTGGGAGATAGAACCCCAGCAGTAGGCTGCGGTAGGGTTTGGATTGATAATAATAGCAACCTATTTAGTTTAAATAACTTGAAAAAAGAAAATCTGTGAAAGGGTAAGGTCCGTAACAATTATATAATTTGGTTATAGCATATAGCTCTGTTAAATATTATAAACATAATTACCAGGATCAGTTTTAAATTTATTAGAACAAGGAAGTTTGTGAAGAATAAAACTTCAATGTGGGAAAAGTTGAATATTTATATTAGCTAATTGCTATCTCGTAATGCCTGCAGCTTAAAATATTAATAGTTCTTTTCTATGATCATAACAAAATCTGTTTTAAAAATCTAGTGCCCTGTAAGTTTTAAACTCTTAAGACAAATGCAGAACATCAGCCTATTATTTTAAACTTTCTTCTAAAGCATTTCTTTATTCCTGTAGAGCCTAAGCGCAAATGATACAACTTGTAACTTAGAGCGTTATTGCCTTTAACAGTACTCTGATCTATGCATTACTGCTGCGACTGTGGAGGTCATTAGAATTGTATCATTCCTGAGACGATTAAAAAAAAAAAAAAAAGCTTTTGCAGGTCTGTATGCAAAGTATCTGAAGAAAAGATTATTTTCCTTGCCTGCCAAATACAGCTTCCAGCAAGAAGCATTGTGCGGGACCTTTTATAGACATAGATGAAATTCCTTTTGCCATTTGAACAGTGTTTACATTCAGGAAAGTTCACAGTTAAGTCTTTGACATACTGTGAAAGGCTCTTTTGTTCTCTAGAAAAACATACTTCCTCATCCTTTGAGTCACCTTGTTTTTATTCCCTTGTTTGCTTTTCAGGGGAAATAATGCCCACCTCCCAAGTTCTGTCAAGGGAAGAGCAGCTTCAGGAATCAGGGTTGTTCTCTGTGAGGAAAGAGGGCTTGGTTATTGGCAGAAAAAATCAGAAACATTTTTAAAACCTGAAAGAGATAAATAATGTCATCTCAAGCTTCAAAAAAGCTATTTGGGTAGGATTTTTTCCAAGGTTAAAAAAAGGGATTCTTTTTTTGTCATCATAATTAACAGTGATCAGGCTCAGGAAATAGGAGACCACTCTCTCGGGGCTATAGACAGAGTCCAAAAGCCCTTTTCTATTGTGTTGGGAAAGAACTCCCCTGCTAACTGTACAGATGCTCTAAGATATGTGTAGTTTAATGTTTGCTCCCACTTGGTGGGATCCAGAACTAGTTTTATGATAAATTCAGGCTTAGACAACTCTGATCTGAATTCTCTGGCATTACTTATTTAACGACAAATACTGTGACTGACTCCATATGTGAACTGATTTTTTTTTTTAAGATTTTATTTATTTATTTGACAGAGAGAGAGCACAAGCAGGGGGAATGGCAGGCTCCCCACAGAGCAGAGGGAGCCCATGAGGGACTCCATCCCGGGACCCCAGGATCATACCCAAGTCGAAGGCAGTCGCCTAACCAACTGAGCCACCCAGACACCCCTGTGAACTGATTTTGAAGGGACAAAACATTGCTGTTTCATTCATCCCCATACACCCCGTGCTAACACAGTGACCTGAGCTTACGGGACACCTTGTCAACATTTGCTAGATGAATGAATGAAATAAATACATACCCTTCCAGGATAGCAATTTCAAATAAGTCTTTTATGTGAATATGTGTTTGTTTTTTGTTTTTTGTTTTACTCTTACTGGTGTAGGTATACTCTCTATGTTAGTGTTTCTGTAAACATACTTCATCTGCATAAGTGGGAGATTACTTGTGGTTTAGGGATTAGTTATTCAAACCCTTCTTCAGTCACCCTAAACCTGAGTCATCTCGAAATGTATCCCAGAAGCTTCTAATCCTCCTTTATGTCCAGGGTTTTGCCATAAGCAGGGTGTTGGAGTCCGCGATCTTCATGCTCTGGCACATTTCCACAGAAGATATTTTTTGTCTGCAAAAGCCAAACAGAGATAGGCTTTACTGTTGTTGTTAGAGACACTGGGGCGTTGTGTGTGAGGAAGGGGAGAGGCTGGAGCATGCCCCCCACTGTTAATAAGCACTTTATATACTTTCCTGCACTTACTCTTTGTAGCTCTCCGTGACGATTTTTACAGATGAAGAAACAGAAGCTCATTAGGTAATACACCCAGTGTCCTGGGGCCAGTAAGTGACACCGTCAGGTCTGTGTCCACCAGAACAGGCACTGAGTTTGCCAGTTAGGTTCAGGATCATCTGGTATAAAACCGGTCCAGACCGTGTATCCTGTATGAGTGCTATCGTTTACCAGCCTGCTGAAAACTGTGCTAGCCCATCCACTGTCCCACTTACGGGTACTCATTGTTTTCTATAAATCTGATGTAGAGTAAAAAGGAAAAATCCATTGCTTTTCAGAAATACTCCTTGCTTTCTTCAACTATGATATGCTTTAGAAAACATTGAATTCTGTGACTTTCAAGAACACGCCTATTATTTAAAGCCAGTGTGATACAGTAAAAAGAATCTAACGAACCTAAGCTTTTATAATGAAATGGACCGGGGACTTCAGTCCTAGATCTACCACCTACAAGCTGTGTGACAGTAAGTTGTGTTACATCTCCTGGCCTTGGATTGCTGGCCTACAAAGTAGAAACAACAGTGCCTCCCATGGAAAATTGAATATTAAACATAATATGTGTAAAGTACTTAGAGAGTGAACAGCATGAGGGCAGGGATCATGGACCTGTCGTCCACATCATCTTGCTTGGACAGGCACATGGGGCTCTTGTCACCAGTATCCACTGAGTGAATGAGAGAGTGAATGCATGAACTCTCTTAAGCAACCAGCTTAAGTAGGTTCCATCATCCAACTTCACATGTATAAATCAGGAAAATTCTATGAGAAGTTTTAGCAGGAAGAAAAATGGTACACATTTTCATCTTTGCATTTTGGAAATGCCTTTCATTCTTCCAAATGCAACCAAAAGAATATGAGGTAAATGCAAAACTCATATTTCATATTACCTGATTTTAAAAGAAAAATTTTTACTCTAACAAGTGAATAAGCTAGGTGCATTTAAGTGCAAATCCTAGGGTGCCTGAATGGCTCAGTCAGTTGGGCATCTAACTCTTGATATCAGCTCAGGTCTTGTTCAGGGTTGTGAGTTCAACCCCCTACACTGGGCTCTACACTGGGCTTAGAGCCTACTTCAATAATAATAATAATAATAATAATAATATAATAATAATAAAGTGCAAATCCTAACTTGGAATTTGTAGGCAAAGAATGGTCTTTTCCTTAGCACCCTCCCCATTTTACTCTCATTTTTTAAGGTATCCATTTCTCTCAAGTCTCGCTTGGAGCAGCTACATGGCTGAAAATGTTTTGAGTCCCCTTCACGTCACATCCCTTGCAGCTGAGAGCAAACATGTTTTCAGGAGCTCAGAAGTAATCAAGTTTTCATTCCAGCTGCCAGGACCATAAAGGAGGCCTGCTGCATTCTCGGCAGAGCGCAGCACTAGGAAACATCAGTTTGGTATTTGTAATACTTGCAGCAACATTGAACTTCCTGTGTGAGGTCATGAATGAACAGCAGATCATGAGTGTTAGTATAAGAATTGGACAGGGTGTTGAATTCTCATTCAACTTAAATTTCAGAAAATATCCCTGATTAAAATCCTGAGTTGCTTTTCCCCGATGCTGATATTAACTTGATACCTATCTGGCACATCATCTATTCCTATAAAAAGGAATATTTTATACTAAGCAATACCATTTTCACTCTCAGAAAATAAAGCAGTGGTCATTACAACTAACCTGTACAACACTTGTGGCCAGGCTCTGTTCTAAGCGATTAGGTGTACTTTTTTTTTTTTTTAAAGATTTTATTTATTTATTTGACAGAGAGAAATCACAAGAGAGGCAGGCAGAGAGAGAGGAAGGGAAGCAGGCTCTCCGCTGAGCAAAGAGCCAGATGCGGGACTCGATCCCAGGACCCTGAGATCATGACCTGAGCTGAAGGCAGCGGCTTAACCCACTGAGCCACCCAGGCGCCCCGATTAGGTGTACTTTTTAACCCCCACAGTGACCCTATGAGGTAGGTAGCATGGTCGTCCACATCTTACAGATGAAGTAAGTGTCAACAGCCAGGGTCAGAATCCAAACAGTCTGGTTTATGTCTTTGCTCTTACCCACTGCAATAGATTTTTGAGTAGCGGTAATACATATCTCTATTAAGTTTCGTTTCTGTTTGACCATTCTAGAAAAGAACACAAGGGCAAGGCAGACCACCTCCCTACACTCTGCTTTTCTTCATGAGCAACATGCCTGGCTTTCACATGTGGCTTAGAGGCTGCTCTAAGGCGATCCTACCAAAAAGCCCTCCCAGGGTTCTCCCAAGGCTAAGGGTCACTTTCCTGGGGAAAATACGCTTTAATATAATGGCACAATCAAAACATCTGTGTTTCTGATGAAATCTATCTCTATGAAGTTTCTAGCAAAGTGACTGGGTTTTGCCTACAATAAGAAGCAAGAAAAGGAGATAGTAGGTTCACTCCTTCACAGGTGCTTGTTCCTTAATAGTTCTACTTGCCAAAACTCACAGAAAACCTTTCTCCCTGGGAGTGACGGTCCTACCAGTGCCTCCTCGAGCACACGGAACCACCAGACACAAGTGGAAAAAGGCTCTTCCCCAGAGAGGATGGATTGCCAAGAGGCCCTCTCTGGACGAACCAGTTGAGAAAAAAAAGAGCCTCTTTCTCTAGGCTGCCCTCCCGAGCCTGTGCTAGCGAGAGGAGCATAGTGTGAACTTCAGCCCCACTCACACTGCCTCAGCCAAGACAGCGGCTGCCTGGTGAGGGACATGCCAACCACCCAGGCCCCAGCATTCTTTAAACTCCATGCCTGTCGTGTCTCACCCAACAGTAATATATGCAGACAACATTCGCTCCCTGAACCCTGTCAACAATGAAGAGAGCCGAGGTGGAAGTGGTACTTGGAAGGAAACCCAGTTCCAGTGAGTGAGAAGAAAGCTGCAGGGTTCACTCATCATTCATGCACTCAACAGCTGTTTGTGGAGAATCTCCTAGGCTCCAGGCACTGTACCAGGTGCCAGCTATTCAAAGATGAGAAATCCTGAATCTCTAGCCTTACTGTCAAGAGCAAGAGCAAAGGAGAGAATCGGGAGTGTGACGCATGACAACGGTGGGGAGCCCAGGGAGGAAAAGTTCAGGATCAGGCAAAGAGATCCCTAAAACTCCAGAGAAAGGACAAGCCGAGGAACCAAAGCATAGATTCATATAACACGAAACTGAATTGGGACCTGGTTACAAGAAAAGGGATTCAAGGTAGGGGCTTGTTCTCAAGGGAAAAGCCAGAAGATCAGTTAAGATGTAAAGTGCACTGGAAGCTAAAGACCACCTTGCTTAAGAATGCTTGGATCAACCAGGAGATCAAAGATGAACTTAAACAATTCATGGAAACCAATGTGAATGAAGACACTTCGGTCCAAAACCTATGGGATACAGCAAAGGCGGTTCTAAGGGGGAAATACATAGCCATCCAAGCCTCCCTCAAAAAATTGAAAAATCCAGAATACACCAGCTGTCTCTACACCTTAAAGAACTGGAGAATCAACAACAAATCAAACCAACTCCACATGCAAGAAGGGAAATAATCAAGATTAGAGCAGAGATCAATGAGGTAGAAACGAGAGATACAGTAGAACGTATCAATGAAACTAGAAGCTGGTTTTTTGAAAGAATCAATAAGATCGATAAACCATTGGCCACACTAATCCAAAAGAAAAGAGAGAAAGCCCAAATTAATAAAATTATGAATGAAAAGGAAGAGGTCAAAACTAACACCAAGGAAATAGAAACAATAATCAGAAATTATTACCAACAGTTATATGCCAATAAGCTAAGCAACCTAGATGAAATGGATGCATTCCTGGAAAGCTACAAGCTCCCAAAATTGAACCAGGAAGAAATTGACAACCTGAATAGACCGATATCTAGTAACGAGCTTGAAGCAGTGATCAAAACCTCCCAAAAAACAAGAGCCCAGGACCTGACGGATTCCCTGGGAATTCTACCAAACTTTCAAAGAAGAAATAACACCAATTCTCCTGAAGCTGTTCCAAAAAATTGAAGCAGAAGGAAAACTTCCAGACTCTTTTTATGAAGCCAGCATTACCCTGATCCCCAAACCAGGCAAAGACCCTACCAAAAAGGAGAATTTCAGACCAATATCACTGATGAATATGGATGCAAAGATTCTCAACAAGATCCTAGCAAACAGGATCCAGCAGCACATTAAAAAGATTATCCACCAGGACCAGGTGGGATTCATCCCTGGGTTGCAAGGTTGGTTCAACATTTGCAAATCAATCAATGTGATAGAACAAATCAATAAGAGAAGAGAGAAGAACCACATGGTCCTCTCAATTGATGCAGAAAAGGCATTTGACAAAATCCAGCATCCGTTCCTGATGAAAACGCTTCAAAGTATAGGGATAGAGGGAACATTCCTCAACTTCATAAAATCTATCTATGAAAGACCCACAGCAAATATCATCCTCAATGGGAAAAAGCTTGCAGCCTTCCCGTTGAGATCAGGAACACAAGGATGCCCACTCTCACCACTCTTGTTCAACATAGTATTAGAAGTTCTAGCAACGGCAATCAGACAACAAAGAGGAATAAAAGGTATCCAAATTGGCAAGGAAGAAGTCAAACTCTCTCTCTTCGCAGATGACATGATTCTTTATATGGAAAACCCCAAAGACTCCACCCCCAAACTACTAGAACTCATACAGCAATTCAGTAACGTGGCAGGATACAAAGTCAATGTACAGAAATCAGTGGCTTTCTTATACACTAACAACGAAAATACAGAAAGGGAAATTAGGGAATCGATTCCATTTACTATAGCACCAAGAACCCTAAGATACCTGGGAATAAACCTAACCAAAGAGGTAAAGGACCTGTACTCGAGGAACTACAGAACACTCATGAAAGAAATTGAAGAAGACACAAAAAGATGGAAGACTGTTCCATGCTCTTGGATTGGAAGAATAAACATTGTTAAAATGTCTATACTGCCTAGAGCAATCTATACTTTTAATGCCATTCCGATCAAAATTCCACCGATATTTTTCAAAGAGCTGGAGCAAATAATCCTAAAATTTGTATGGAATCAGAAGAGACCCCGAATTGCTAAGGAAATGTTGAAAAACAAAAACAAAACTGGCGGCATCACGTTACCCGATTTCAAGCTTTACTACAAAGCTGTGATCACCAAGACAGCGTGGTACTGGCATAAAAACAGACACATAGACCAGTGGAACAGAGTGGAGAGCCCAGATATGGACCCTCAACTCTATAGTCAAATAATCTTCGACAAAACAGGAAAAAATATTCAATGGAAAAAAGACAGTCTCTTCAATAAATGGTGCTGGGAAAACTGGACAGCGATATGTAGAAGAATGAAACTCGACCATTCTCTTACACCGTACACAAAGATAAACTCGAAATGGATAAAAGACCTCAACGTGAGACAGGAATCTATCAGAATCCTAGAGGAGAACATAGGCAGTAACCTCTTCGATATCAGCCACAGCAACTTCTTTCAAGATATGTCTCCAAAGGCCAAGGAAACAAAAGCAAAAATGAACTTTTGGGACTTCATCAAGATCAAAAGCTTCTGCACAGCAAAGGAAACAGTCAACAAAACAAAAAGGCAACCCACGGAATGGGAGAAGATATTTGCAAATGACAGTACAGACAAAAGGTTGATATCCAGGATCTATAAAGAACTTCTCAAACTCAACACAGACAAAACAGATAATCATATCAAAAAATGGGCAGAAGATATGAACAGACACTCCAACGAAGACATACAAATGGCTATCAGACACATGAAAAAATGTTCATCATCACTAGCCATCAGGGAGATTCAAATTAAAACCACATTGAGATACCACCTGACACCAGTTAGAATGGCCAAAATTAGCAAGACAGGAAACAACGTGTGTTGGAGAGGATGTGGAGAAAGGGGAACCCTCTTCCACTGTTGGTGGGAATGCAAGTTAGTGCAGCCACTTTGGAGAACAGTGTGGAGATTCCTGAAGAAATTAAGAATAGAGCTTCCCTATGACCCTGCAATTGCAGTGCTGGGTATTTACCCCAAAGATACAGATGTAGTGAAAAGAAGGGCCATCTGTACCCCAATGTTTATTGCAGCAATGGCTACGGTCGCCAAACTGTGGAAAGAACCAAGATGCCCTTCAACGGATGAATGGATAAGGAAGATGTGGTCCATATACACAATGGAGTATTATGCCTCCATCAGAAAGGATGAATACCCAACTTTTGTAGCAACATGGACGGGACTGGAAGAGATTATGCTGAGCAAAATAAGTCAAGCAGAGAGAGTCAAGTATCATATGGTCTCACTTATTTGTGGAGCATAACAAATAACATGGAGGACATGGGGAGATGGAGAGGAGAGGGAGTTGAGGGAAACTGGAAGGGGAGATGAACCATGAGAGACTATGGACTCTGAAAAACAACCAGAGGGTTTTGAAGGGGCCGGGGGGGCGGGGGGAGGTTGAGGAACAACGTGGTGGGTAATAGGGAGGGCACGTACTGCATGGAGCACTGGGTGTGATGCCAAAACAATGAACACTGTTATGTTGTAAATAAACAAAGTAAAAAAAAAAAAAAAAGTGTACAGGGATTCCCTTTTCTTCAGATCCTTGCCAGCACTTGTTATTTTTTTTTCTTTTTGATAATAGCTATCCTAATTGGTGTGAGGTGCTTAAAAAAAAAAAAAAAAAAAAAAGTAAAGTGCAAAAAGAGAGGGGACCCACAGCAGGACTGACCTGAGGCTGAGTGGCATCAAGGGCTAAGTGACCAGAGCTGTCAAACTGCCTTAGTCCAGAGCCTATAGAATTACCTTAAAAGGCTGAAATTTGTCTATTAAATTTTCATAAAGAGGCCCTGGAAGAAACATACCAGAACACTTACCTGTGAATTTTGAAGACAAATGCAAAACTTCAATTTTTTTATCTCAAAATTCAAAAACTGCATTCTACAAAATTGCTATTAATATGGACATGGAATATAAACAAATTTTTATAGACAAGGATAGACAATCACATATGTGTTCTTCTATCAGAAGGCAAGATGGGTATAGCCCAGTGTTGCCCTTGGCAATTGCTGCCCAGAAATAGAGTTTAATTCAATACCCAAGTGGAGTCGGTTACATTACAATGCGCAGTTATTATAGGATGATTGTATAATTCCACTTATGAGACTGAAATAGTACCATTAATAATTACCCTGGGACAACAGACGTTCACTGGGGACTCTCCCAGCACAGCAGGACATTCGCTAAACTGGTTATTAGTCATCTTATTCTCATTTGTTATATTTTATTTAGAATGCCGTTTTGTAGGACTCCTCTGGTATTTTGGAAATATAAATCCAGAACATATGATAATGTAAAACATATTTGCGTACCAAGAAAAGGTTTTGCCCACTCCTCCCATTTAAGGAGTTTTTTAATGAAAGTCTTCTTGGCATTATAAACTTATAATGCATTCTAGAACACCACACCGTATGAATACAAATTAGCATAACTGACTCATTACCTAAGACCCTGGAGTTGCCAGAGGAAACATCATTCCCACGGTCAGAATCTCCCAAGACTGATGGAAATTGCTTTCTTTTAGTACTAAGAGAGCGTAACAGCCATCTTAAAACTAATAATCAGCAACACAGCATTACTGGCCCCTTGCCAGTAAACAGATGTTATAACAACTCTTTTCGAAAAAGCTGAGCCAGTACACATAAAGAGATTCAGAATTCCAGGCAAACTTGACCTTCTGTGGTCCACCAAACATTAAATTTCTGAAGAGATTTCAAAGTGAAATAATCTACCTGACTTTGACTGGCATTATGGTTCTCTCAAAAACCTGTAATTTCTAACTGCTTTGAAACCTAATTGTTCATCATAGAATTACTATTTTAGTTTGAATTGGTTTTGTCTTACAGATATTCAATATTACCTTTTTTTCTGGAAGGACTATAATGCTTACTTTACTTGTACACTCTGGTACGTACTTTTCTCCAGAAAATGCTCCCCACCTTTTATCCTTATCTTGTCCACAAACAATATAACTCTCCTGCTCTCCCTTCTTATCCTTTGTCTTTATTCAAGCTGGTGCTTGCAGGTCTTTTAAAATATGCACATGTCCCTCGAGGAAGGAATGAGGGTTCTTAAGAGCGGGTTCTTAACCTGCCGTTCAGTATCACAAGTTGCATATAAACCCAGGGGTTATCGGAGACTGGGACTGGACAGGAGGACTTCTCAGAACCTTTCCCCTGCTGTTTCCTCCAACCTGTTCATGTTTATCTTGTCCTCTTTGTTTTTGTGGGGTTTCTTCGGGCTTTTTTCTTGTTTTGTTATTAAGGTTTTCATTTTAATTCCAGTATAGTCAACATATGTCTTTTTCTTTTTAAACAAAATAAAACAATTAACTATTTGGATACTTTGCTTCAATAAATTAGAAATGTCACTTTCCTCAAAAATCTAAGATTGTCAACATCATCAGAATGATCCACTAGATTAACTTATTATCTGGTAATAATTGCCACCAACCAATAGATAAATCTGTAAGAAACCTCAGACCTGAAATTCACTGTACGTTCTATTTTGAATATAAATAAGACGGAAGGTCCAGTTTTAGCATGAAGTAGCCAGATCACTAGCTAAAGCTCCACTAGTGTGTTTTAAAATAGGCAGAAAATTTTAAAAATCTTTAAAAAGGGAGGGGGCACCTGGGTGACTCAGTGGGTTGAAGCCTCTGCCTTCGACTCAGGTCGTGATCCCAGGGTGCTGGAATCGAGTCCCGCATCGGGCTCTCTGTTCAGCGGGAAGCCTGTGTCCCCCTCTCTCTCTGACTGCCTCTCAGCCTACTTGTGATGTCTGTCTGTCAAATAAGTAAATAAATAAAATCTTTTGAAAAAAAAATAGGCAGAAAATTAGAAATGGAGATTTCCACTAGCAAGCATATGATTTTTAAATCACTGAATTTGATCTCCTATGTTTCAGTTAATCTACCAACACTTAGAATGATTGCTTTTTCTTGCTGGATTGATTTATTTTTCCCTCATAGTCAAGCCATCTTTCAAGTTTAAAAATTCAGGTTTATTGAGCAAAGGGAGTATCCTTAAAATTTTCACTGCATCTTAGTTTATGTAAGTCTACCAGCAGGAGAATTTTATCACTCCCCAAGGGTGAGTATGAGCCATTTGGGTCTGGCCGCCTGTTAAACTGTGCCTATTTATTTATGGTCTGTGTAACTTGAGGGAGAACGGAAGTTGGCTCCTGTGATTCTCCAAGCCTGGACATGGCTTTGCTTCTGCTAAACACCCTGACGTGAATAGACTCTGTCACAGACGCAAAGGTCACTTCTCCATTTTGTTCATATTGAGAAACAATTTAGATAATTATCTGTCTTTTGTATCTCAGAAGAATAGGAGCGTGGGGGAGGGAGTTGTTAGATTTCCTTGAATTTTCTTTACTAGACTACCTCAGACTCTTGAAATTGTAAAACAGAGCGGCAGTGTGGCCCACGTAAAGAGTGCGTCGCTTCCCAAGCCATGGCCCACCCATTTGTTATGTGGCTGTTTCTGGAAATCTTTTGTTCTTACAGCGATACCTCACGTCCTGCCATAAGAGTGTGCCTCAGCATGTATCAGGCCAATTTATAAACTCAGATAACATTTCCTCTTGATTATAGAATCATTTCAAAGCTTGCAAACACATATTGAAAGACACACTGTACAATTATGCTACAGGCTGTGGGCTTTTGCCTGTATGGTGCCCAAGGAGGTCGACAGCTGGATAGGCATATATGGGTTGTGCGACTGTTAGGACACAGAGGACAGTGTGGAGCAGGACTGTGAGAGTCCAGAGGAATTAAAGTATCCTTTGGGAAATTCAGGAGCAACTTCTTGAAGGTAGCATTTTAGGATGGCTCCCTTCCTGTGCAGATAACTTGCAGTTTGTCCCAAATTAAAGCTGGAGATTTCACTAATCCAGCCTCCTTATCTTTTCGTCCACAACTGACATTTCTAATATTTAATCTCCACACAGATGGTTATACTCACAAAACTTCCATTTAAAGAAACATGTTTAGAAATTTTAAAATTCTTTTGAGATGAAAAAAAAAAAAGTCTTTTCAGCCTCTCTCCAGAATGACTTTCATACAGCTTTTACTTTCCTTTCAACTTCAAGCTACTCCTGTATTCTCAGAAAATATTCTAGTCTCATGTTTCTGAAATAAGATGGAAGTTTCCAGAATGCAGCTCTTCCAGATGGGCCAGTGATTAGTTTATTCTACTTCCACCTGGCAGCAGGGGTGGGCTGTAGGATGGGGTGTTTTCATCGTCACAAGCCTCAGGAAATATGTATTTACACGGGTAGATTGTTCTGGGTGTTGTAGCAGGAGCTGTGTGAGCACAGACAAAGAGTTCCCCATGTCAACTATCACTTAACTCCCTTATTTTCAATTCAGCACCCTAACTGCTATCCTTTCTGCCTGAAATCTCCAGCCTCCTATACTGAGCAACTCTTAGGCTTCCTTCGGGATTCTTCTTGGGCATTTCCTCTTTCAGGAAACTTTCCCTGAAACTTTCCCAGGCTGTCTTGACCCCCAGCCTTAGGAGCCATTCCAGTATATCCCACTGACACACTGTGCTTACCCCTGGCCTAGCACTCCACCCACTCTCTGCACTGACTAGTAAAAACAGACCTACCTCCTCCTACAAGCTGATGAAAACTCCCTAGAGTACAGGACTGAGTCATGAGTCTTTGCACCCTTAGTATCTCGTGGAGGGCCCATCTCACGGTTTGTGCTTGCTGAAAACTACTAGAGGCAAGGAGGCAATCTGACAGGAAAGGATGAAAGGGAGGCAATTGAAGGTTCATCTAAGTTATATATGGTTTTAAATTTAAATTCAAAAGACTTGTGGGGCATCACGGTGGCGCGGTTACATGTCCGACTCTTGGTTTCAGCTTATTAATTGATTGGTGATCTTAGGGTTGTGAGATCAAGCCCTGTGTTGGGCTTTGCACTCAAGAGGGAGTCTGCCTGGGACTGTCTCTCCCTCTCCCTCTGCTCCTCTATCCGTTGCCCACTCTCTCTCTTTCTCAAATGAGTAATTTTTTTTCTTTCTTAATTTCAAAAGACTTGTTACAAAAAAATAGCTTGGACAAACACTTTCAACTCCTTTTGCCAATTTATTTTTTTGCCCCCATTATCTCTCAGTTACGTGTTTCTGTTTCTTCTTTATTTTCCATTCTAAGTATTCTCTTCACGTCAACCATGGGAGTTCAAGGGTAGCACCCTTACTACACTTACACTTTCCCATCCCTGCTCCATGACCCACAGTCTGTACCTCTCTATCCCTGTTTTATGATACATGCCCCCCCCCCAGACCCCCGCAAATTTGTGCTGGCATTCTGTTTAGACCAGCATTCAGGTCCATATGACACTCTGTAAAATGTTATCAACCAGAAGAACCACATAGTGTACTTGAATTACATTTCTGCCAGTCACCCCCTCATTTTCTGGTTGAAGAAAGCGAAGAGAAAAATAAATAACTTTAGCCAAAACCATTTTGCCCGATAGAGCCAGAACCAGGGTCAAAAGCCACCCTTCTAATTCCCAGTAGAATGGTTTTTCCATGACATCAAGCTGCCTCTCAAAAAACATTTCTTTTTTCAATTTAAAAAATCTTAGTGAACCCATCTGAAGAAAAGCCAAGCGTTTATGTGACTCTATCAAAATATTCTTTACACTTAACTCTGGTTTTAGTCAAATTGATCCCTGGTGACAGCTTATATTTCTCGTAAACTAGAACCGAGATAAATGTAGATAAGGGCCCAAGTAAAAAACGTAACGCTAGAAAGAATTTCATCTGGTTTTTCATTTTGAAGATGAGAGGACTAACGCCCGGAAAGGTTAAAATGACTTGCCGAGTATCACACAGTGAGTTTGGAGCCCCACAGGACTGAAATTCCAGTCCAGGTCCGAGCCAGCGCTCCCTCGGTAGTGCACCCCCATCCCCTAAGACACCACTCACCTCCTCGAAGGCACCTTCCTTTTATAAAATCTCTCTTAGGCATGCCTCAGCATTAAACTTACTCTCTACGTTAAACTGACTCATCCCCCAGAAATGACATTAAAACCTATCAAAGTAAGTCAAAAGCAGGGTATAAATACATTTCTTAAAACCAGGGTTCTGTTAAGCAACCTCACATGACTGCACATAGAACTCCATGCTGTGTAGGCACCGGGAATACAGTGATGTCAGCAGAAGGAGAGCAACAGGAAAACATTCCTAAGCGTCAAGAAGAATTAGTGTCATGAATAGAAGACAGTACCAGCCCTGGGAGGGCAGAGAGGAAGGACTGGCTGCCCCCTCACACTCACCCCAGTTCACCCCCGAGACCCCGGGTCAGAGTCCCTGTGGAGTGTGGTCTCTCCTCTCCCCTTTCGGGCGATCCCCTTCATTGCCTGTGACCCTGTCATGTCACTCTTGGAAACACACACAACTTCATGCTGCCTCTTGCCCTTGACCTCCAGGCCTCACAAGAATTGGAGCTGCTGGGGGAATCCGCAGATTCCAGCCACAGAATGAGATGTAGGGAGAGAGGGAACCTCGGGAGGCAAGCGCAGAGGGAACTTGCTGGAACGGCATCTGGGGCTTTTGTCTTTGGGGGAGTGTGAGTTTTGGGGTGTAAATGGAAACCATTGAAAAAAACAAGAAAACTAACATAAAGGAGAAGATGACAAACTCACTTGGATCTGATTATGTAAGCCCATAATTAATTATAGTCATTATTAGGAATCGTTTGTTTGTATGTAATTACTATGTAGCTTAGTATCCATGATACAGGACATAATTTGTGTCATACAGCTCTGCCCAAATTTCATTAGAAAGTTTTACCCATTGGTGTTTAGTGGTCTTAATCTGTTGCTCACATAGTAGGCACAAGTTAAAAGAATGTTCTGCAAAGCAAGATCCAGTAGTATTCTTTTCTCCTGCTCCAGAGTTCTTGCTTTGCCACTTGCCTCCTAAAAGTCCCGGGAGAGCAGTTACCCGGTTCCTAGATATCCTTGTGCCGTATATACCCCTGGAGCCATCCTGTTGCTTTGAAATGAGCGTCTATGGTCATTTCATGCGTGCATGAAGGTGGCATGAAGATGACCCGAAGATGCTGTGACCTAGCCCTGCCCTCTGGGTGTTCGCAGCCTAGAATCCGTACCGTGCGCCTCTCTGGCCACGTATTCCTACACACCCCCTGTGGGGATTCACGCATTCACTGCAATGCTGTTTATCACACAAACATTTTCTTTTAAACATGTACACATACATAAATGTACTATAATAAAAGTGTCCATTACAGCCACTTAGCATGTGTGTTTTGCCCACGTACACTCAGCCCACTTGAGCTAGCATAGCAGCTGGGAGCACTCCCTTGACGCTGTGAGCCTGGGAGCACCAAACCCTAAGTGTTCAGCTGTGAACAACGCTCTATCCTTGGCTGTGTGTGTGTGTGTGTGTGTGTGTGTGCACGCATGCGCATGCACAGGGCATCTAGCGTCTCTCTCCCTGACCTCTCTTTATGCCACTATTTTGCATTGTCTGATTACTACCTTTGACCCAGAGTAGCTGTCAAAAGTGTGTGAGAACAGTGGGTCCTGTTGGAAGCAATGGAAGACTGCGCTGCCGGCTGTTACAACTCGGGTTCTACCCGAACTCCGTGTGCCTGAGGAATCGGTTCAGGAAGCGCGGGGTAAACATCAGTAGGTGATGTGTTATAAACACTGTTATAGCCTCAGAGGAGGACCCAGCCACTGTATGAAGGATAACCGGAAGAAAGGGCATTTGCGTGGGGTTGCAATCCGTGTTTCCGAGAATTTTTAGAACCTGAGTCATACTAAAAGCATGTATTGCTTCCACCCACTCTAGTAGCATGGCTGGCTTTTGTACCTTCCTTCCTTTTCCTTAGCTACACGACCCCTTGGAGACTTCTGTTGACCCGGAAACACGATAGCTTAAAATTGCCAAATAGGTTTGGCGTCTTAGAACACCGAAGTTCAGTCTGAGACTGAAATCCTCTGGCCAGGAAACGTCACGCGAGATCGTTTCATGGCAATAGTGATAAAAGTACGTGGTGGTAGCTATCTCTCCCTGGGGCTCCCTCATATAGACCAGAACCGAAGCATTTGCGCACACTTTGCTGTAGTTGAGGTAACCTTTTCCTTGACTGTGGAAGTCTAATGGCCAGGCTTCAGTTGACTCTAGTGTTGTTGGATGTTAACCTTTTGAGAGCTCCTGAAGATTAAAGAGGCAGAAATAGAAAGGATAGAATATATAAAGACCTACCGGTTTGCCCCACCCCCACCCCCACGGCCTGAATTTAATTACCAGCTGTTTCTGGGGGAACGCTGTAGAATGTGCTCGCAAGTGGCAGCAAGAAGGATGTGTTTCCGTGCCAGTCAGCTGTGGCCATGCCAATTATTTGTGGTTTCTTAACATGTGTTTTTGACGCTCACCTACACAACGGTGGTAACATTTGGTTTCCCTTAAAGATTTGTTTGTAATTATAGCCTTTATCCCCTTGATCCCATTCTCTCTCTTCCATAGTCTCATGGTTTCCAGAAGTCTCCTTCATCTTTTTTTTTTTTTTTTTTTTGATAGATCACAAGTAGGCAGAGAGAGGGGGAAGCAGGCTCCCTGCTGAGCAGAGAGCCCGGTGCAGGGCTCAATCCCAGGACCCCGAGATTATGACCTGAGCCAAAGGCAGAGGCTTTAACCCAATGAGCCACCCAGGTGCCCCCTCTCCTTCATCTTTTGTTTCTGTTGGAACTGAAGTAGAAGAAAGAGAGGAATAAATACTCTAGGGAAAGTAACAGGTTGTTCTGGATGGATTCTGCAGCCTTGTAATTTGATTTCGGACAGCCATTCCAAGAGCTCTATCTGGGTGGGAGAGCAAGGAGGCCACTACCACAAATCAGAGGCCATGGGAGGGATCCTCCCAGGCCCAGTGAAATGTCCAGCCAGAAACTGAGCTGAGGCCTCGCAGGGATCAGAGACAAGCGGAGGGAGCAGCAGGGTCAGGATGTAAGAGCATGCAGAGCCAAGAGGGCCATGTGTTCCCTGCCTCTGTTAGGAGACAACCTCTGCTGCCCAGCGGCTGGGCCCTGCTGTGCTCTTTGCCACAGCAGCATGGGCTGGCAGGAGAGAGCCAGGAAGAGTCTAGCAGTCACACAACCGATCACTTACTGTGGAGAGGTTTGTACACAGAGAGTTAAACTCAGATTCTGTTGCGAGCCATCTCCCACATGCTCATTTAACCTATTTATTAAGCATCTATGATGTTTAAGGATATATGTCTCAGGCACTGTGCCAGCTGCTGCTGTTAGATAACAAAATGCAAAGTAAAATAATCAACTGATACTTTGCCCCCCATTTTAGTCCACATTGGAGAAATCTTTAAAATGTCCTTTCTTTTAATCTAGTAGGGTAATTTTGTTGCATAATAGTAGACTTTGGAAGAGAGTCATTTCGGTGAGAAAGTTCTTTGTCAGAAGCTGTAAACTCAAATAGAGAAATAACAGAGGATGTATATAGGTATGTGTTCCAGAACATCCTATCAGATAAAGGGAGGTGTTTTAGATTTATCATTTCAGATGTTTTAAAAATACTTACCAAGCACATCGCTGTGCCAGGAAGCAAAATACACGTACATTTCCAAGAGTATTCAAGCAGAAAGGAGGAGGGTGAGACAGAGTTGGTTGAGTCTGGGGTGGGGGGCAAAGAGTCTAGCCCAAAGTCAGGAGAAGAGGGAGTGCTGGCTGATGTGAAGAAGCCCACGAGAAAGGACAAGATCCCTTTCTGTGCCAGAAGAGTCCATCCACTCCATCAGAGCAAGAGCTCTTACCACCTGTTCTGCTTCTTACATGTAATATGACAATCACCCCAACAGGCATTTGTCTTCCGGACCAGGGATAAGACCTAGGACACCACCACCCCCCATCCCCTGGCCCATCCGCTCCAGCTGCCATCTCTGCCGGCTTGCTCATTCCTAGACTTTCAAACAAAGGAAAAGTATGAAAGGCACTTAGAATGTGAATGCCCTTTGGGGTTAATTATTTAGTGTGAATGAATATCCACTATGGTGTAATTTTTTAATATTCATGATCACAAATCAGATCCTTCCCTGCTTTGTAAAAATGAAGAGGGATTAAAGAGGGCAGGAGGCCATGGAGTATTTGAAAGCCAATGTTGCCATCAGCCAGGGAAGACCTGAAGATGAGTTGCACACTTGACGGTTTGCCAGAAATTGAATTCAGAACACATAGAAGGTACAAGGACAAAGGCATTTTTGTCATGCATCTCATTATAGAAGTTACATGTTATTTATGAAAACTGGGTGAGAGTCAGCTTTTTTTTTTTTAACACAGCTGTCTTCATATGAAAGACCATCATTCTTAGGGACATATTGACGTGACTTCCATTGTATCTAGGAAAGACATTTCTAATCTGTGAGTTAGAGTGACCTCAGACGGTAATATGTTTGAGGCAGGTATGTTCAGTACCTTATTGTGGCCTGTGTCACCCTATACTGTGACTTTGTTCCCCTTTATACGGTATCTTTCTAGAAGCAAAGATCTGTTTTATGTATCTCAGTTTCCCAGTGAGTAGCATATGGGCCATAACCATGTGCAGAAATATTTGGATAAGAGAATGAATAAATCCATTCCGTTGCCCACTAACCAATCAAGAAAATTGTAGGCAACCATAATAAATAGGATTTCTGTGCTGGTATTATTATTACAATTTTGATGTCCAAAAATGCAAAGAATGTCTTCTTGTTAGAAATAGGACCTCCTCCAAAAGGTCAGGACAGTAGCTTCTGCCCTGCTGCCTGTCATTCATCCTTCAACACATGGGTTTATTAGTCTGCACGCAATTGGCTCCAGGTAGCAGAAACTGATGGTAGCTTGAACTATCTGGATGTTTATTATTTGCTTGTGTGGAAGATCAGAGTGAAGTGACTCCTGGGCTGGTTCAGCAGCTCCACTGTGCCGTCCAGGACATAAGCTCCTTCATCCTTCCATCCGCCATCTTTGTCTCATTGCCACATGGTTACCAGATGTGGGCCGTAGCTCCGAGTATCACATCCCTGTGTTTCCCAAGGCAGAGAGTGTACGTGTGTCACAGGGGAGAGCAGAGCAGTTCTTTCAGAGCAGCAAGAGAGCTCTTCTCTTCCCAGAAACCTCCTCACAGTCCTTCTCTCCCATCTCAGGTCACATCCCCTTTCCCTAAACTAGTCACGGGCAGAGAGCAGTGGGATTGCTGTGCTTAATTCCATTCAACAACGATTCACCTGACTTCTGAAAGAGGCAGGGGTGCCTGGGTGGCTGTGAGTGAAGCGTCTGCCTTTGGCTCAGGTTACGACCCCAGGGTCATGGGATCGAGCCCCGCTTCAGGCTCCCTGCTAGCTGGGGACCTGCTGCTTCTTCTCCATATGTTCCTCCCCTCCCTTGTACACTTTCTCCCTCTCTCCTCTCTCTCTCAAATAAATGAAATCCTTTAAAAAATGAAAAGAAGAAGGAGGGCGTGGATATTGGGTAGGCAGCTAGAAATATCTGCTGGACCACACCTAGTCTCCAGCTGGAAAATGAGAATCAGCTCTGTTGTCCCGTCCTACCTCCAAGAGCTAACTTTTCTTCCAGGATTATATTCTGGCTATTTATATCATTTTACTGATGGTTTTTAAAAATCCTGAACTTGAGGAGGAGCCTAAAATACATGAGCCTTGCCCAGAATTACAAGGTTTTAGTGAGTCATGTCCCTTCCCAGCTCTGACTTTGGGCTGCTTTACTCCAGAACATTTTTATGAGTTATATTTTACAAGTGCCATGGGTTTTTTTCCATTTTAATTCATATATAAGAGGATTTTTGGGATTATGGTTTTTAGGATTACAGTTCTTAGGATTTTAGTACCCTTACCTAAAAGGAAGTAGATTGTGTCAGCTGCGAGAAACACATCAAGGTCTCAGCACATACATCAATTTGCACCAAAAGTTGTAAGGATCTGGGATGCCTGGATGGTTCAGTTGGTTATATGTCCAGCTCCTGGTTTTGCCTAGGTGGTGATCTCAGGGTCCTGATCTCAGGGTCCTGGGTTGTTAGGCATTACACAGCCCAGAGTCTGCTTAAGACTCTCTTTCCCTCTACTCCTGCCCCCCAAAATAAATTTTAAAATCTTTAAAGAAATTTTGTAAGGGAGGCGCCTGGGTGGCTCAGTGGGTTAAGCCTCTGCCTTCAGCTTTGATCATGATCCCAGGGTCCTGGGACTGAGCCCTGCATCGGGCTCTGCTCAGCAGGGAGCCTGCTCCCCCCCCCCCCCCGCCTACTTGTGATCTCTCTCTCTGTCAAATAAGTAGATAAAATCTTTAAAAAAATTTTTTGTAAGGGTCCATGATAGTTGTGGTGTGGGGGAAATTTTGATCTGTTTAAATGAATATAGTAGTGTCGATTTCAGTAACTGGAATTATTCACTTAAATTCTTTCTAGGTGAAACCTACCCTCAAAGGAAATGCATTCCAAATCCTCAACACATACTTCAAAGTATTCAGTGGTTTATCAACTTTCAGAATGACCAGTGGCTCATGTCTGTCTGTCCCCAGGAAACAAGCTTCCTGGAATGATAGGCCTTCCCTAATATCTGTTTCAGTTTCTCTCCTGGCTTGGACTGTCTTAGACTTCCTGCCTTGGACCTTTTATGAACCATTGTTAGTTCATGTAGGAGATTCCCCAAAATGTCTTTGAAAAACCCTTTGGCAGATGCGCTAGAGAAATATATTCCTATGAGTATAATGGCATTCATAAAATGACACAAAATTAGATAAACTTCCAAAATGCCTTTTTTTTTTTTTTAAGTATGAGTCCTGGGATTTTGTGGTATATATTTCTCTGGAATAAATCAGGTTTGGGCTGATGATTGTTTTTGTCAAGAATTTGTCAATTTTGAAACACCTCTAGATTCCCCCTTGGGATTAGTCCATGGCTGCCTTGTTGTTGGTAATTTAAGCAATGCCTTTTCGTAGCAGATGGCCTGGAAAGACATAGGCAGCAAAGAACATTCCGGTTCCTTTCTGCCCAGAGGTTTCATAGCCAATTTTCTGCCTCCCTGTTGGCCCATTATAGCTGTCTTCAAAGCTCCAAGAGCATGATTTCAGAAGTCACTGAAAGTGGCAATTTGAGGGGCTTTTTCTTTTGTCTTATGCCATCGTTTTTAGTATTTTTTTTTTTTAATTTGATAGAGACACAGCGAGAGAGGGAATACAAGCAGGGGGAGTGGGAGAGGGAGAAGCAGGCTTCCCGCCAAGCAGGGAGCCCGATATGGGGCTCAATCCCAGGACCCTGGGATCATGACCTGAGCTGAAGGCAGACGCTTAATGACTGAGCCACTCAGGTGCCCCATAGTATTTTTTCTTAAAAGGCTCTTTGCTTACACCAGAATATCTGGATTGTAGGAAATGTCTAAAGAAGATAACTCATTTTCGATTAAAATAAAGTGACTAGACACATAGAATTTACTTTCTGTTTTTCTTCTGAAGTTCTTTTATTTATTTTTAAACTATGTACCTGAATATACATACACATGCACGCACACATACATACGCACATGCACGCACACACATACACACACACACACACCCCAAGGTGAGGAATGATGCTTAGAACAGTTATTGAAATAATGCTGTCATTGCTCAGACCATTTTTGGAACTTCATCTTTTAGAATTGGCCTAAAGAAAAGTCACAGCTCTTTTTTTTTTTTTTTTTTAGATTTTATTTATTTATTTGACAGAGAGAAATCACAAGCAGGCAGAGAGGCAAGCAGAGAGAGAAGCAGGGAAGCAGGCTCCCCGCTGAGCGGAGAACCCGATGTGGGGCTCGATCCCAGGACCCTGAGATCATGACCCGAGCCGAAGGCAGAGGCTTAACCCACTGAGCCACCCAGGCGCCCCAAAGTCACAGCTCTTATAAGCAAATTAGTCTCATTATTGTATAAGCATACCTGGTTTTGACTAAAACCCTAGCTTGATCACGGTATATACCAGATTTGGAATCAGAGCATCCTGACACTAGGTGGGATGGTAGAAATCATTTAGTCCAACCCCCTTAGTTCCAGATGAGAAAGTTGAGGGCTAGAAAAGTTAATTAACTTGCTAAAGAGTACATAACAAGTTAGCAGACATTTTACACCAGAAATCAACTCTGTCCTCTGGCTGTTTATTAAAAATCAAATTTAGTTTTAACACATAGTTGCCACCATTAAAGATATTAAAGAATCTTTCACTGTCTATGGGACTCTGTAGATCCTTCCAGAAGCAGTCCAGAAGTGTTTTGAGCAGTGATGGTATTGTTGTAATAAATGCATCTTTTAAAAAGCTTATATTCGGGGTGCCTGTGAGCTCAGGTCATGATCCTAGGGTCCTGGGATCGAACCCCGCATTGGGCTCTCTGTTCAGCAGGGAGCCTGCTTCCTCCTCTCTGTCTCTCTGTCTGCCTGCCTCTCTGCCTACTTGTTATCTCTGTCTGTCAAATAAATAAGTACAATCTTTAAAAATAAATAAATAAGCTTATATTCTTTTTTTTTTTAAGATTTTATCTATTTATTTGACAGACAGAGACCACAAGTAGGCAGAGAGGCAGGCAGAGAGAGAGAGAGAAGGAAGCAGGCTCCCCGCTGAGCAAAAAGCCGAGGTGGGGCTCGATCCCAGGACCTGGGGATCATGACCTGAGCCGAAGGCAGAGGATTCAACCACTGAGCCACCCAGGTGCCCCAATAAGCTTATATTCTTATTATAGTAAATGTATCTCTATATGTAAGTTCGATTACATTTGTTTTAAAAAAACCAGTTGGACTGTAGTTATAACTTTCATATAAATTTCTTAAATTAGCAACAGATTAAAACCCTACCCCAGTTCTTAAATATTCCTTGTTTTTCTCATTTCTCGTGGAGAACACCTATAAGATGCTACAGAGAGCTCCAAACAGTATCTACTGGGGTGAAACAAGCTTGTCCTTGTGCTGGGCTGTCCAGTGAAATAAACACTACCCACATGTGGTAATTTAAATTTAAATATAAAATTTAATTTTAATTAAAATTTAAAATTCAGATCCTCAAGTACTCAGTAGCCACACTGGAGTTATAGCTACCATATTAGATACCACGGATGTAAATATTTCCATCAGCACAGAAAGTTTTATCAGTTAGTGCTGGTCTAGAATTCTTACAGCCAGTATACGTATTTTAATTTACTGCTTATCTGTTATATTACCTCTGGACAAGTTAGAAAGTGATGACAATTTCTGGGAAAGATTTTTTTTTAATATTTATTTGTTCTCTAGATGTTTCTAGAGACTATTCTATTAAACTATTCTGCATAATTTAATTTTAAAAAGGAGAAAATACTTATTTTGACCCATTTTTAGCCATGATTATGTGTATGGAATTCATATCAATTGTCATGTCCTAATAGCTAACTTTTCTTGAAGTATGCTAAAATTGTGGCCAAAACTCTGTTAGTGTTGCCAAAGCTATTGGCAGAGATCTCTTTATGATGTTGTAACTTTTGAAATTAACTAGTCTGGACAGAGACAAAGAAAGTTAGGTTGAATTCATTCTTAATAGCCATTTATTTGCAAAGACTCCAAATAACTTGCCTACCTTCATTAATCCAACACCTAGAATAAAAGTCCAGGCACGAACAAGGAGTGGGTCAGCTCTGAAGAGCGATCTGGCATCAGGCTTTGGGTCCATTTGCAAGCCCCCGGCTCTGCCCTCCACAGTTAGAGAGCAGTGACCAATCCCCAGTGGCTTTCATAGGCCCCGCAGTACTTCCCATGATGTCCTGCCAGTGCATCTTACTCTAGGTGTTATTGGACAAATAAAGGAATATTTGATCTGGTCTGCCCTGAAAATCATTACAGTTGACAGCCGGCTCTTAGGATTCATGAAGTGGGACTGCTTTGAGTTCTTTTTATTGTCGAATGACATCTACTGGAGTCACTTAGAAGGGTTGGAATTCTTGGGTGATTACCAGTCCTTTTGGTGAATCTCTGCTGAATGCAATTAATGACCAGTGAGCCAGAGGCTTTCACAGAGCAGGGCTAAAATGCAGCTTATTCTGTTTGCCATTACAGGAACAGTAAATCCAGTTCTAAAGTAAAGCTGAATTAGGAAAGCTACAAAATACCATAATAAAATTACAGAGGGTCTGGAAAATAAATAAGCAGTCTTTCGTGTCTCTGTATATAGCTATGTCACTGAAGCATACATAGATACATTTTCTATTTTTCTTTTCCATATATTTTATACAAAGTATTTCTCAGAAGAATGGGATTTCTTCAAAAATTAAATAGGTAAACATATATCCTCTGACTCGGCTGGAACAGCTGGGCAGTGATGCTTTTAAACCGTCTGGAGGGTGTCGGTCTCTGCTGAGATCCACTCTCCCTACTTCTGGTAGGTATTGTTCCTTATGTAGATCCTCGAGGCATGTTCTGCACCAGGAAAATTCTGAAGCTGTAACTCAGTCCAGTTGCTTCTCTTTTTAAGGAATTTTTTAAAAAATTAAATGTCTCCTTCCCAACAAAATGGATGTTAAACCTGATAAAATTCTTTGGCCAGACACCAACAGCATCTACTATGTCCTGTGGCCTGAAGTTAGAAGATACCTTAAGGTATTAGGAGAAAAGAATTCTTCTATCCTTGCAGTTTCCAGTGTTGGACATGAGAGAGTGATAATGTCTCAACCCTTCATTTGTAGATAACAATCAACAGAGACAGCGGTGAAGACGTGAGCTCCCCCAAACACGGGAAGGAGGACCCAGACAACATGCCCCACGTGGGTGGCAATACGTGGGCTGGTGGAACAGGTTGGTAGCATGGGCATCCTCCGGGTCGAGTGTCCTGAGACATCCCAAGCCCTTGGACACTGCACACCACCCCTGAGAAGGCTCAGGGACCACTTGCCTTCCCTGCCTCCCCCCTTAGTCAGCTGGACTGTGCCTTTGCCCTGCATCCCGGCATGGTATCAAATCATGGAAAAACTCTGGCCTTTGGAGTCCTACAGACTCTGCCACCCTGTGACCCAAGACTGTTCTGATCCTCCCGTCATTGCCACATCAGGAAAAGGGGAAAATAATAGCTGCCTGACAAGGCTGTGGTGAGGATTACATGAAATTATGATCGTAAAGTGCTAAGCATGGGACCTGGTCTGGAGAATGTATTCATTAAAAATGTTAAGCCCTTCTTTTAAATTCCATGCCCTTGGGATCATGCCGGCAGTCTATAGTAAATTCTTTCTTGAGCAGCTGACTTGGAAAAGAAATGGGCCTTGCCTTCCACATCTCAGAAGTGAGTAGGTTGAGGATACAGGATTTTGAGATAAGAGAGTGGACTGCAGTTTGAGCCAACGGCTGTGGCCCATTCCTTCCTCTTGGCTGCCTGGCGGGAGCATTGTTCCCATGCCTGCTGTCTTCCTCTTTCCTCTGCGGCAGCTGGGACAGACACATCTGCTGGGCTGCAGGAATAGGGCCAGACTGTGTGTGCGCTGTCTGATCTTATCTCGGCTGGGAGCCGCGTTGGCCGGAGCTCCATACTTCACCTTCCCTGAGGATGCTGTGTTCCTCTTGGCCTTGACAGCCTGGGGAGGAAATGGGTCTCTGTGCTGAGACAATGTGCTATCAAAAAGGCCTGGAGATTTCTTGCCTATTCTGTTTATTCATCAAGCATTAGCTTTAAAGAAAGCGTATTTTTAGAAATGTCCTTTGATCTTGAAATTAGTGTCAAGCCGGCAAGACTTAATCCATATGGAATGCATTGTGGAACGAGTTGGCCAGATGTAGGTTTTTCCCAGCGGTAGACTACTCTGGAGCGGAGGTTCTCGCTTTTTATTCCATTTGAATCTATTAGCTCACCTCGGTCCAGATTGAAGATCCTGCTTTTGTTTCCCTCGGCCTTTATACTTCTATCGAATCTTTTTTGCTTCAAATTCTTTTTCGGTCTGCCATTCCCTCTCAGAATTCTCTATGTGGAACTTAGCTCTGACCCAAGTCACCTGATCCCTCTTTCATCGTTAGACCACCTCCCTTGCTTATTCTCCCATATCTTTGGAGCTGATTTAGGGTGTTCAAGATTAGCTTCAAGACTATACCTTGAAGTCTAGAGGCTCTGACCGGCATTTTCATTTAAGTAGTACAAATTAAAGGCTCTGAGAAGCAGAGGTCATGAAGAGCTCCCCACTCATGCCCTCTCTGCCCCCTGGTGTGACCCTCCTAAGGTTCCTGTGACTCATGCTGAATATCAGTCATACCAGGCTCTGAACAGTTGTGGGTACTTTCCTCTTCACCAAAACTGATGTCTTCTCAGCACCCAGGAAATATTAAGCGCTAATCTGTGACCCATCCATGCCTAAGAGGAACTTCCTATAGGAAGGGAGTCAAGTCACAGAAACAGCTTTTCTATCTCTGGAGCTCATTGTCATTGTCCAGTTTCTGGTCCCCTCTGCGTCCAGGCTGTCACTGAGTGAGAGCCAGGAATCACAGACGCCTAAGAAGGAATTTTCCACCCCCAATTTCTAAAGAGTGAAATCAGATGTTCTCAAATCGAAGGGTAAACATATGATCATTAATAGGCTGTTCTCGTGGTATTTCCCAGAAGGAAGTGACCTGCCTGACCCTGGTAAGGGAACCAGTGCTTACTGAGTTTTACTTTTAATTTATCACACCGATGAAGGCCCCAAGGGAGAAAAGATAAATGTAACATCATTTAACCAAAAGCCTAAAAGCTTTCAAAATTTCCACTTTATGCAACTCAGAAATGACCTCATTCTCTGTGACCAGAAGTTGTCTAAATAATAATAGTAAGAGCAACCACTTGCATAGTTCTCATTTTGCACCAGATACTGTTCTAAGCATTGTAGCCCCATGGCAATGCCAAGAAGAAAATCATGTTAGTATCTCCATTTTACAGCTGAGGAGACTGAGACACAAAAAAGTTAAGGAACTTCCTTCAAGGGCAGACAACTAATGGATGTGAACAGGATTCAAATTCAGGCAGTCCAGTTTAACTGTACAATGCTCTGCCATGTAACAGTAGTATACAACGGTATGCTATGATATGCTACTGTCCCTCCAACGTTGAGTTCTCTTCTCAGTGCCCACGTTGTGTATGAATGAACAAAAGAAACTGACTGCTAGTATTTTAATCATTATAAAGCAGAGGTAATAAACTGGTAGCCCAGAGGCCAAATCTAGCCAATATTTGTATTTTGGGGGTCAGCACAGTACTTTAAAATAAGTTGAATTTGAAAGTATTGAGAAAGGCAAACTTTGTCTAGCCAGCCAGAGCCCTCCCCACTTCTTAGAGTATTATCTACCTGGTCTTCCAGGCATTTAACTTATATTTACAATGTAAACAGTTTATACAGTGTTATACAATGTACACTTACCAGCATGTAGACTTGAGTTTATATTGGAAAAGCTGTTCTGAAACTGACAGTACCCAAAGCTAACTATATCCTCTATCTGAGCATCTGTCTCTTATTTTAGGGAAAGGTAAGGTAATATGTGAGGCATGCTTAATTAACAAATGCATCCCAAGTTGTCTGTGGTGTTCAAGTTGCCCTTATAGGAATAGATAAGATATAATCCCACCCACATAAGGTTAGTGAGAAAAGAATAAAATAAATATTAAAGGTAATAAATAGTGGCCAGGAATGATCCCTGTGATGTGAAGTCATTCGGTGAGGTGTCCTGGAATGTGGACCAACCCTTGAAATATGGGTAAACTTTGACTGGATGGAGAAGAGAAAAGGCACCTGAACAGGGGTATACTCTTTGTTTCCAGAAGAAGGTCATTTGAATATTTAATTACTAACTAGGTACCGTTAACATGCTTCATGAAACTGCTTTCAAACCACAATCTGACTTTTGGCTTGTGGCCTGGATGAGACTTACCACCTGGATTTTCCTGGTTTCCTTCCAGGGGGAAGAGACACTGCAGGTCTGGGTGGCAAAGGAGGTCCATACCGGCTGGACGCAGGCCATACTGTGTACCAGGTGTCAGAGGCTGAGAAGGACGCAGTTCCTGAGGAGGTGAAGAGGGCCGCCAGAGAGATGGGCCAGAAAGCCTTTCAGCAGCGGTGAGTGGCTGCCTCCGCTTGAGCAAGGTAGTGGTGGTGGTGCTGAGAGGCAGCCGACCCCAAGCAGCCCCGAGCCCTCGGGTTCTTCACCTTGCACAGCACGAACTGAGACCCATAGCGCCCACCTCCCCAGCAGAGACAGCGCAGTGAACATAATGCTTCGTTCTCTTTGTTTGATGTAATCAGTTCAGTGCACTGATTACACATCACTGCGTGGGAAAAGGAGCGGAGCCCATGAGAAAGGAAACCCAAAGAGACCGCTCTTAAGAGAAATTAAAGTTCAGATCCCTCCATCCACATCCATTCCTAGGCCCCAAAGGGAATTTAGAAAACTCTAGGTGAGGTTCCCCTCCTGCCCTCAGAAATCCTGTAGATGTATGTAGGGAAAGGGACTCAAAAACACGCACACTCTTTAAGTGCCACAGTCACGTGGCAGGGAGGCCGCGCCCCCTGCCGGTGTAGACGGGGATAAGTCTGTGAACTGAGGCCTGAGCTCACCCAGGGTTTGGATCTTCCAGGAAGGGAATCTAAATGAGTAGGATAATAAGCACAGGGTCTGTGACAGAGAGAGCCAGCTTGCCTATCCAGGAGAAAGGGTTCCAGCCCCGGGGGGTGGGGGTGGGGGTGGGGGGGGTTTGAACGTGAAGTCCCTGTGGATGGGTGGAGGCCTTGAAATGTAGACCATGAGCCTGTGGCTTTTAGATGATCCGGAACCCATTTGGGCCACTTGGATTGGAACCATCTAAAAAATAAGAATCCACATGGTGCTTTCACTAGACATTCACATGTGTTCTTTAGCTAAAAGCCAAAAATACCGAAGGCCCAATGATACCTCCTGCGGGAGTGAGGGAACTGGTAGTGGTTTGGGAGGCAGCTTTACGTTGTGCTCAATGGAAGGGGCTGGGTGCCCTTAGGAAAAAAACATGCTTTTGTGTGTGTGTTGTGTGTGTGTGCGTGTGTTATGAAGTTCCTCCCACGTAGAACATCTGGTATTACATTACACACTGTGCTTACACATCCTGCAAGTAAACAGCACAGAACAATAGGGACAAGAATGCAGGCCCCTCCTGCCACACCCTCAGGAAAGCCGGGGAGCAGTGGGAGCCTCGGGTCTCCAGCAGGTAAATAAGGCAAAAGGGTCCCTCCCAGCCATTCCACTGGCTTCCCAGGAGCCCTGAAACAATGTATTTACCCTCAGTGTGCCCGAGTTGGTTCTTGTGGAGATGGGTGACTTTCCTCTCTCCTCCTCCCAAAGAAGTTAGGGGGAAAATACCTATGTTAGAAATGAAAGCAGCTTAAGCTTTTCAAAAAAAAAAAAAAGGGGGGGGTATACAAAAGATCTTGTTAGAATCCGGAGACTGCTCAACATTCCTTATAAGCAATGAAACATCTGTTTAAGGAAAGAAGTAAAACATGAGCTATGCCTCATTCTCCCATCCCCGACTGTGTTCCTAGGGTTGCCAGGCTCAGAGTGGTGTCAGTTTTTGCACAAGTGGACAGTTATAGTGCTTTGACACACATAGTTCACGGAGAGGCAGAAAGACCTTTCAGTAGTGCTTGGGCAGGAGCATACAACCCCTCCTCTGATTTCCACGGTAAGGATAAGGACCTGGTTCTATGCACCACCGCCCTGCCGGGGGGGAAGAAGTCAAGGAGCATTTCTGATAATAAGGCAACTAAATTTAGTGGCTGTGGGAGAGGAAAGGGGAGAAACGGGGAGGGGAGTAAGAAAACCGTACACGTCTTCTAATTACTGCAGAGAAGAATCTAGTCCAAGTAAAAGAGAACACCATAAGGTAGTTGAAAGACAGGAGGTGAGCAGGAGTATGAAAAAGGGGGGGAGAAATAAAAACACATGGAAATCCTGAGAAGCTCAGGGCATAGCAAAACACAGAGAGCAAAGAGGGTGTTTACTACTTTCATGGAATAAATACTCCTGTTTGATGAGTACCCAGTTTAGTACTGCTGAAGAATCTCTTTAGCTTCTTATTATAAAACTTTTTATTTTATTTTATTTATTTATAAGAGAGAGAGCAAGCAGGACGTGCAGCAGTAGAAGGAGAGGGAGAAACAGGCTCCCTGCCCAGCAGGGACTCGATCCCAGGACCCTGGGATCATCACCTGAGCTGAAGGCAGACGTTTAACTGACTGAGCCACACAGGCACCCTGTTAGGAAACTTTTCAAACATAAATAAAAGGAAAGAGAAACATACAGAGAACCCTATGGACCTGTTCTTCTAGCTTCAAGAAGAAAAATCTGGCTCCACTCCCAGCCCCTACCCCTGGGTTGTTTTGAAGCTAATCTAAGATATCCTGTCTTTTCACTGTAAATATCTTAGAGTATATCTCTGAAAGATAAGAACTCTCTAAAAAAATAAAAGCATACAATTCATCTATCGTATTTTTAAAAAGTAATAATTCTTCACTATCATCAAAGAGTCTATTTTAAAGCTCTTTTGCAAGTCTCAGCATATGTAGAATGAGGTCAGGACCCTCCTTTTGTGTCCCCTTTCTCCACGCTCTTTATCACTGTTTCACACTGTATTATTATTTGTATGAAGACTTGATTGCATCTCCACTGACTTTTAGTCCCTTGAGGGCAGGGGATTTTGTACTCTGATACATCCCAGCACCTGTACCTTGAACCCAGTGCATGGCAAACACCCATGCACACATGTGGAATGAATGATGCACACCTGAATGCCGATGCTTTGTTCAGAACCTGGCGGATACTTAATTCAGAAACTGGCTAAAACCAGACTGGGTGGGGGATGGCTGAAATGAGTGATGGGGATGAAGGAGGGCACTTGCTCTGATGAGCACCGGGTGATATATGGAAGTGCTGAATCACTATGTATTGTACACCCGGAACCAATATAACACCGTATGTTAACTAACTGGAGTTAAAATAAAAACTTTAAAAAAAAAACTGGCTGAAACCAGAGTGACAGCCAGACCCATCCATCAGTCTCGAGGTCCCCCCATATTGCCTTAAAGAGCCTAATACTACTGATAGGCTCTTGTCACCATCAGAATAGCCTCTGGTTAGCATTCATTTGTGTCTGGATTCCAGTCCATACCTCTTTCCATACATCAAGAATTGACTGATACTATACACCCGAAACTAATACTGCACTATTAATTAACTGGAATTTAAATTAAAACTTTGAAAAAAAAGGATTAATTTGGGAAGACTCACAGAGGTAGACATGCATAAGACATGTAGAAAGCAGGACAGAAATATTAAACCAACAAAACGTGAAGGAAATTGATGGTGAGGTATTTTCCGTGCCTCAAAGGGCATTGAAGGTGGGCGCCAGCTCATGGAAGGTGTACCTATTACCATTTGTAAAACGAATCAGTCCTACCCATTAGGTCTTAGCTTAGGTTTGTTTTCCTCATAACTGATCCAAAATTATAGTATTTAAGTCTGACCTATAAGAAAAGTAAAATGAGAACCAAAATTCCCAGACTCTTACGTAACAATAAATATACCCTTTAAAAATATACTGTGCCAACAAAATGCACTTAGTCCACATAGATTACTGGGATGTGAAGCAGCTGTGCCCTGTAGTTTTGATCAAGGTTAAGGCAGCAGAAAGACATATTTCCAGCTAGTCTTGTGGGCTTTGAGAGTATTAGCACCAGGAATCTTATCTGATCCAGAGGCTAAAATTTCCTATTTTCTTTCCCCGTTCCCCACCTCAGTCTTCATCTTTCAGAATTTATCAGCTTCGAACACCTTGTAGGTGATCTTTCTGAAAGCTGACACAACCTGGAATATGATTTCCAGATTTCTTCATAATTAAAACAGCATGTGGTGTGTTTTTGGGTGCAACATGATCGCACCAGAAGTAGCCTTATAAATGGAGCTGATTCTGATCTCACTACAATGGCCCGTCTGCCCAAGGTGACCTACCAGCGGCCTGACTCCTTTCCTGATGCGCGCATGCATGTGTGTATTTCCCCCACCCCTGCTAAGGACAAGCTATATCCACATTTTTTTTTTCCTAACCTCCCTTTGGAAAAGTACTCATCTCCCTTCTTTGGGAAAGAGCATATTAGCTTCCTGTGTTTGACAGGGTGGGGAAGTAGCATATCCTGCAATGTTCATGGTGCCCAGCTTCTGTCAGCCTGGATACTTAAGACATAATCTAATGAAAATTTATAGAGAGGTTTAGGAGATTGCCTAAGCCAAACATAAGAGGTATTTTTAGGAGGTCAAGTCCTGTGCACGTATTCCTAGCTGTTCTTCAGAACAGAGAGTAAATTAGATTTAGAAGGGCCCCTTGGCGTGTCACCTTGGGAAACACCATTCAGCTATTATTTACCTTTTGATAGTCAGAGTTTTCAAAGTGCTATCTAACAGCATTTAGGCATTGTGCTAGGAACTGGAGAGTCAAAGAAAAAGTGAGACTATTTCTTCTCCCAGAGGAAAAGAAGAGAAAATATCCATGTAGTGAATCATATGTAGTAAATGTACTTTTCATTAAATTTTTCGTTTAGTTCTACACAAACGCATGTGCGTATGTGTAGATCTGGATCTCAGTATAAAACATGCATCCTGGGCGCCTGGGTGGCTCAGTGGGTTAAGCCGCTGCCTTCGGCTCAGGTCATGATCTCAGGGTCCTGAGATCGAGTCCCACGTCGGGCTCTTTGCTCAGCGGGAGCCTGCTTCCTTCTCTCTCTCTCTGCCTTCCTCTCTGTCTATTTGTGATCTCGCTCTGTCAAATAAATAAATAAAATCTTAAAAAAAAAAACATGCATCCTTCTGTGGAAAATAAAGTTTGAAAAACACTGTGATAGAGGGAAATAGACATATCTAGTGAAAGCCATCATGTGTGGAGTTTTCACAGTGAGTATCTACGGAAGAGTCTGAATGGAAATGATCAGTTTTACTGGAGGGCTCGAGCAGGACTTCAGGTAGAATCGTGCAAGCTAAGTTGGTGGGGTTGGCTAAGCCGACCCCTCCAGGTGGTAGGGCAGGAATTGCAGATCTGCCTATGGCAGTGTGGGTCTAACATCATGTGATGCTAACAAGCCGCCAGCCCCCTGCCCTGTGTTGGCTGGATTCTCCCCAGCGCTTGGCCTGACATGGAGGAGTAGAGACCGTTGGCTGCCATTCAGCATTTGGAGTTTCTGTTCCAGCCCAAGAAGATAAATCTGCATTTGAGATAAGAGTTTCGGGTATGGACCTGGGCTTCATAGCTTCCAACACTGTGTGCGTGCATACACACACAGCAGTTTAGAAGACTGTGCTTCTGTCGATGTACATTCATTAGTGCCTGTCTGAGGATCAGCACCTTTACATGTATGGAAACTTACAGAAACACATGAGCAGATTAGTGTATTATGGCTACAACCCTGTAAAACCCAAGAGAGCCTCACTTGGTGAAAGAACCTTCTCCTTATGATTGGTTTAAGATGCTGCATTTTAAATATTCCTGAGTCTTATTTTTATTTCTGTCATTCATTTAATTCCATTTTGAGCTCCTGTTAAGTGCTAGGTACCGTGCTGGGTGCTGTACGCTAACAATGAGACTCAGTCCTTCTCATAAAGGAGCCTTGCTGGGGAGCAGGCAGCCGATGGGTATAGGAGGGGGAGGAAATGCTCTGATAGCAAGAAGCACAACGGGCTATGAGACCTCAGAAGACGGACCTGGGATCAGTGCAGGCTTCCTCGAGGTGGTCCTCATTGATCTGACTCTTGAAGAGAAAGTGGGAGTTACAGGCAAAGAGGCAGAGAGAAAGGCAGTTCCCGGTGGGGGAGAGCCCAGGCAGGAGCCAGGAGGTGAGTGTGCCATGATCAGGGGTCTCTAAGTGCACTGGCGGGGGTGGGAGGGGAGCTGCAGTGGAAGCTAATGAGGAAGAGTGATGAGAAGGAGCACTGCGCTAGCAGGATAGGACTTCAAAGCCACAGTCATATGAAAACACAATTATCCTCCTAAAAGCACACAGCAACTTCAGAAGACTCTTGTATTCTCCATAGCAACACATTAAATTACATTCTCTGGGCCTGAACTGTTATCTTGGTCAACCAAATATCTCCCCTTGGTCTCTAAAGGCAACCCACGGAGCTCTTCTAGGAACCTGCCACATGAACTGACCAGCTGCCAGCACCGTGACACATCTTTGGGATCCAGCAGTGGTTTGCCCTAGAGCTGACTCACTGGTTCATGAGAGCAGATTGTGTGCCTTTCTTTCCAAGTCAGTACTCAGCGATCTTACTGTTAGTAGCTTGGAATTGATCAGGAGGGGAGTATCTACACCACAGAAATCAGCAAATACTATACATCAGGGCTATCTGGTTGTTTGGTTCACTTTGTTTTGTTTGTTCTAGAAGGCTCCCAGTTCCCCATGTACCAGCCCACCGCTGGACATTTTCTTTCTTTGAAACTCCTAACTAGAGACATTCCTTCTCGCCTTTTCTCCTCCAGGGCACCCTCAGTGTCCAAGGACCGTGCTACAGTTCTGGCAGCAGATGAATGGAAGTAAAAGACCACATGCACATGATTTCAGCGGTTATCTTTTCTGCCCCCTCTGGTTTCAGGTTAAAGGAGATCCAAATGAGTGAGTATGATGCCACAACATATGAAAGGTTCTCGGGTGCTGTCCGACGGCAGGTGCACTCCCTCCGAGTCATCCTGGATAATTTACAGGTAATCCTCCTGCAGTGGACTAAGAAAATAATCTGGGCCCAAAGCTGGACCCATCCCAAAACTACTAGAGAAAGTTATTCAAACCCTGATCAGCCAGTCGGAAAATACTAATGCCAAAATGTTTGAGTGAGACTGTGGGTCACTCCATGGCCTTCTCAGGTGAGTTCTCCAAGGAAGAACATTTGACCCCACCTGTCCTGTCCAGAATAATTTGACCAACAACTCTAGAAGACACTGGACTTCCCTGATTCCCCTTCTAGAAGATCTGTGAGCATCCCACCTTAACAAGAAAGTCACAGATAGGATTCTTGTCCTACAAATCATTTTACCGCATTGGCCTAGAGAGACAGAGGAGCATTTTGGGTCATCCAGACCATGCACTCTGTGTCTCCTGGCATCTCCTCCTGTGCCTGCCATTTTTCAGTTTTAGACTGTGCTGTCTCAGAATCAATTAATACTGCTCTTACCCCCCTTAAAGTGCTGATTAAGATGCTTCAGGATTTCCCAAACAAAGATTTGTTATTTGGAGAATTTGCTTTAAAAAAAAAAATCCGTGGGCAAATTGTGTGAACAAAGTTAACATGAAATGATTAGATTTTTTTTCCAGCAAAGACACTCACTGTACCAGTTCTTATCACCCTGGGCATTGAGGCAACTTCTGGGTGATTTCCAGGGCAAGGCAAGAGGTGAAAAAGAGCCAAAATGCGTGGTTCACAGGAGATGAGGTTGGTGAGAGGCCGTGTTCATGCTAAGACTGAACAATGAGTGCCTGAGTCAGTCATTCATTTCTGAAGTTCTTGACATTAGGGATAGAAAAATAAAATGCAGCCCCTCCTCTCAAAGAAGGAACTTAAAGACAAAGAGGCAAATGGTTTCTTACTTTCTATAGAGAAGTATGTGCACAATGCTATGGAAGGAACGAAGGAGGGCTTCATGGAGAATGTGATGCTTGAGTTCACACTTGAAAGACGCTGAGGATTTTCCAGATGGTTGAGGAGTCAGGGCGTTCCAGACACAGGACACAGGGTGTACAAGTCCAGGCTGTTCAGTGCGACTGAGAAGAGCCTGTATGTGGTAAGGGACGGTGTCAAAGGAGAAGGCTATCAAAACCTTAGGGCACCTGGGCGGCTCAGTCAGTTGAGCGTCCGGCTCTCGATTTCAGCTCAGGTCACGATCTCAGGTTCTTGAGATCAAGCCCTGTGTCTGGCTCCACACACAGCAGGGAGTCTGCTTGGGATTCTTTCTCTCTCCCTCCGCTCTGCCTCTGTCCTCTCTCTCTCTCTCTCTCTCTCTCTCTCTCTTTAATTAATTAATTAATTAATCTTTTGAAAAAATCACAGAGACCAGATCACAGTCTGGCCGTGGATTCCATGATTACATGCGGACAACACGGAGTGTTACCCTGTGTACAAATGGGCCATCCGATAATTCACAGTATCAGGGAGGAATACGAGAATACATCTTTAACTGAAAGAATGAGAATCCTTATCTGTTATTAGTTCATGCCTTGATTGGTATTCACTGGGCACCAGGCTCTAGTTACTTTTACAAGCACCACCACATTAATTCTCACAGTACCTCTTTAAGATAAATGATAACTATGTTCACCAGGTCGGCCAAAGGAAGAAAAGGTAGACCCACTACTGTGACTTCTTCAAGTAGACCACCTGTCAAGCCTAGGTTAGAGTTAGGGTTGCCATTAAGGAATGACTTCTGCTAAAGCCCACAGTGATGAGACCAGTTTCAGAAACAGTATCCAGTTTTGATTTCCACCTTCAAAGAGAGATGTGAAAGAAAATTGCAAATGGCTCAGAGAAAAGCAACAAATACAATTAAAGGGATAGGAAACAAGAAATAGACACCTATTGAAAAAAAACCATAAGGGGCTTGGGGTTAATAACTTTCTAGATATCCTCAAATAGAGTAACTTAATTATTTCAAGAATGTTTTTATTCTCTTCTTCCGTGGAAATCTGCAAAAGAGAAACTAGGCTTCAATAATAGCAAAAAAGTTTTAAGATAGAAGAAAGGGAACAAAAACGATGTAATCCTCAGAGGAGAACCTAAAATAGTTGTAGAACTACCATCTCTCCAAATCTTCACAAGGAATACAAGCATGTTAATACTAGCAAGCATTTACCGAGCAAGTGCCGTGTGCCAGACATTCTGCTAGATGCCTTACGTTCCCACAGCATTCTCACCATCTCTTCCATCGTTGTCATCATCATCATCTCTTAGTGACTAAGAGCGCCGGCTCTGGGGCCTGGCAGCCCAGGTTCTGGAAAATGCAACGACAGATAATAGGGCAGGTACACAGATTGCCTCAGATGATACGCGCAGACCGTTTAAAGCAATGCCTAGCACACAGCGCTCTCTGCAGAAGAATTTATCTCATCCTTACTTCCCTAGTTTTTGCTCGTCTTCATCAGCCTGGACTGCAAGCCAGACACCCAGTCACCTCCTTTACATCCATTTCTTGTGCTGGTGAGTCCTTACGACAGCCAGTAAGAGCTATTTTCTACATTGGATAGATACAAAAGCTGAGACATGTAACCCGGCTATTCTCACAGTCTTCTGGAATGTAGCTACTTTGTTCCCACTTTGTACTGAGGGAACTGAAGAGTAGAAAGATGAGACTCAGCCTGGGTTATGTGGCCGGTGAAGCGAGTATCTGAGTCCGAAGCTCGGGACCCTGTTACCTCTTAGTCCTCTGTTATCTGCTGCCAACTATACAATTCCATGAAAAGAATCGTTCTCACATATACTCGTAAAGCATTTTGCATCATTATCCAGATGCCAACATCGCATTTTCAAGTGTTTCCATATATATATATATATATATTTTATATATATATATATTTATATATATATATTTATATATATAATATATAAATATATAAAAATATATATATTTATATATATATTTATATATATTATATATAAATATATAAAAATATATATATTTATATATATATAAATATATATATATATATATTTTTTTTTTTTAATCCACAGATGTGTTATTCTTAGGGGCCTTCTAGTCTTCCACGTGGACAGATAGTGCTACTTCAAAACACAGCTACTGGCCAAGGGTAGACAGGGCCTCAGTGGAATATGAGTCTTTAGATTGTAACCAAAACAAGAAGGCTTTGTTTGGTTCCCCTTTCGCCACCGTCTGCCAGTCCTGTATGGCTCTGATTGACTAATAGCTCCCAGCTGTGCTGAGGTTGCTGTGGAATCCCGGTAACCATGGGTGTTTCCTTGGTGAACAGCAGAACGTCTGGCCAGGAACTGGCAAATCATCATTTGAGATGACTTCTCAAAGTATGGCTTCAAGCCTGCGTGCGGACTCTGGACAGCAGGGCAGAGATGTGAGGAAAAGGAGTGTTGTTGGCACTCCTGTTACAATGTCTGCTCCAACACATGTGTCTGTCGCAACTCCTGGCTTTCTCAATTAAGATCGCCATCACCGGTGACCTCCCTTTGCTTCTTGACTGGATTCTATATGAGATATCATAGGGTCCTGGGTATTGGATATTTTAGGAATCAATAGCAAAAATTGTCTTATTAGAACAGAGTCTGTCGTAACTTCAGTTGTCCTTGGTTTAGAATCTGAATGTCTGATGCCAGCAATCCCTGACAAAAGAAAATATCTATTCCACAAAAAGCCACTGATTGTAATCATCTCTTCGCTCCAGCATTTTGCTGATCTACAATCAGTAATTTCATTCTCAGGCTAAACGAAATTAGCCTTTCTCTGATTGCTTTGGCTAGCATGATATCTCCATGAACCAGCAATTATGTTCTTTTTTTTTTCCTTGAGCAGTTCGAAATGAGCTTAGGCTGAGATAAATAGTGTTTTGAACATTGATGTGTGATGTACACTGTGCTAGGGCACTGGGGCCCCAGAGATTTACGGGATACCATCCCTGTCCTCAAGAAGGCTATAGTTCTGGGGAGTGGGAAAGATGGGCACCCAAACAGATCATTTCAGTTGAGTATGGTAGGTGTCTAGGTAGACAGATGCAGAGAAGGCAGTGGAAGCCAAAGGAGAGGGGTTCTAGGAGAGATTTGTCTGGAAAGGATACATGAGCTGGCTCTTGAAGGGTACATGAGTATTCATCAGTTAAAGGAAAGCATAAACAATGCCCCAGCAGAGAACATGGCACGGACAAGGGCATGACACTGAGGTCTGAGGTGTGAGCTGATGGCTGATCTCAAGTGGGAGCAGGATTCCACTTAGCGTAAAATGCACCCAAGGACTTGGGGCTAAGAGGCAGGTTGGTGCCAGGCAAAGAATTTAGACTTTCTTCTGAGCACCCACTTTATTCATATGTAAAGAATGGAAAGCATTTCCCCGTTCCCTTTATTTAATTAATAATAACTGTATTTCATCCAGTAGACATTTGTTGAATATCTCTTTTGCCTAAGGTTTCTTGCCTTCAGTGACTAACTTAGGAAAGAAGATACATGTGTAGTTGTAATAGAAGACACAATGTGGTAAATGCCACAGCGGTGTTTTAAATAAAGTGCCATGTTATGTAGACAAATGTGTGAGCAATTTCTAGACTATGCAGTTAGGGAAAACTCAGAGGAAATGCCTTCTGAGCTGGGCCATGAAGGATGAGCACGGTTTCGATTGGCAAGTCTTCTCAGGATGGGGATGAAGGGACAGTCTTGACCAGAGCTTCTCAAACCTTCCTTGGAGAGAGGCCAGGTTTTGTTCATTGACCATGAACTAATGCTTTTATAAAATAAAATAGAAATGAACTCCTGAAGAAAAAAATATAAAAATGAGCATACAAGATACAAACCCGTATTGTTTAATATTAGATTCAGCAAGCATAAAAGCACTCTGTCAAATCGCCATGCCAGTTTTTAAATGCTTACTGTTCACTTCTGTAACTTATTTCATCATGGACCAGTAACAAGTGTTTACTCACGAAGGGCAGTCTGCATAGCTCTGGTCTAGACGGAAGGAACCTATGAGCAGAGGAAGAAGCCTTGAATACAAGGCTGTTTGGGGAATGACAAACAGTCCAGAAGGACTAGAGTTCAGAGTTTGGGGATGGAGCTGGGGGCAGTGGAGAGCAGGAGAAAAAAAATGAGGGCAAGCTGAACCCCCAAAGGCCTTGAGCACTTTAATGAAATCATTAAAATTACTTTCAGTATCCAGGTAAGAAGTGATAAGAACCTGAGCCAGAGTAATGGAAGTGAAAATGGAAAGGATAAGACAGTTTGGAGGTAGGATGGGAAGACAGTGACTGATTGAATGTGAGGTGAGGGGCATGGTGAGGTTTTCAAGCCCTAGAGAACAGCGATAGGGAAGTCAGGAAGAGGAGAGGCTTGTGGAGAAAGCAGATGTTTGGTCTGGATGTCCTGTTTTCTCACTCCTGGGACACCTACGTAAAAATGTCAAGCATGGTATTCAAAGATTTTAAGACGTGAATCTGGAATTCAGGGGCAAGGTTAGGACCAGAGAGTACGTATCTGTATATATATCTATGTCTACATTTTTAAGGTCATCTGTATAGGACAACAACCCAAGCCGAGAGAAAAGGTGTGTTGGCTAATTTGAGAGTACAGAGCAAATGGGAGGAAAGGTGGAAACGGCCACATCAGGGAACATCTGCATTTCAGGGAGAACAGTCAAATGCCAGTTGCTCTTCCTAGCACCCAAATGGCTCATCACTCAGCACATGGCCTTAGTGGCCCCTGAGGGACAACTTCAACCAAGTGCAGCCTAGAAATACAGTCCTGACTTCCAGGCTGCTTGAGCTCAGGCCTCTACCTCAGTCTTCACCAGATGACCATGAACATGTGAAAATAGCAAAATGCTGTAAATGGTAAAAACCCATATGGCAGGAGAAATTAGGGAAGAGTGCATGTGACATGCCAGAAGCTTTGAAGAATTTGTGCTAAATGGAGTGTGATGAGACCCTGTGAATGACAGTACTAGTGACAGCTCAGAACCCTCCCTAAGAAATAGCGTTACTAGCCAGGAAGTGCATGTAGGATCACAGTCGTCTCTCTTACACAGAGAGGCAGGGAATGGAAGCCAGAGCCCTCAAGCCGGTGAGGAGCAGATCACTTGACCTCCATGTGGTCACTGCCAAGCAGCAGCAGTTTGAAGGCAGCAATACTGGGAGCAGTCGGGGTGGGGAGGTCTCGATTTTAGGCCATGGCTACAACAGACAGAAGGCTGGAGAGGGAGTAACACCGGGAAAGGGGCCAGACCAGTCTTAACTGTATATTTGGCTTGAAGATGACATCAGACAAATGCCAAGTGGGCCCCTCGCGATGGCTTTTCCAAACCAAAGTAAGAAATGATGTGGAAATGACGTTCTCATGCTGTGACAGTCCACAGTTCCAGTTCTTTCCCTACTGAGTTCCTGAGTTAAGTAGTATAGATTTAATTCAGCTAGGAATGCCAGTTAAACTCTTGAAGGAGAGCTCTGGTAATAACGAATTGGCAAGTCAGTGCGAGCAAGGAGAGTGAGGTCCCAGTCTGTTCCCAAATTGTTTTGTAAAGCCGACTCATTATTTAAGAGTAGGGACACCCACGAACAAAATAACACAGGATCTAAGAGAGGATTCTGCAGTGAGGTAGAGTGACATGCATCCAAGATGTAGGGGAAGGTGATGCTGCTGGGCTAGAGTATTTTCTTCAGAAAACACCAGAGTTCTCAAAAACATCTGCTTTGTGCTCTCACAAGTCGAAGAAACTTGAAGTATGTGAAATAAGACATTTTTTTGTTTTGTTTTGTTTTAAAGTCTGGCTAAGAAGCAAGCAGGAATAATAAGGGAGTTGAATGCAATAAGGAAAGATTATTAAAAAAAAAACAAAAACTAAAAATACAGTCCCAAAACTGAAATTTACATTAAAAGTAGAAGGAACAGACTCAGTCCAGTCTTCAGTCTAAGTACTAATGTAAGTGGAAACTTGAGTTGTTATTCCAGACAGTAGAGGCAGTAAAGAAATCAAAAACCAAAAGAAAACTGATCAATGAAAACAGAGTGGGGAGCTAACACACCGCACCAGGAGCCCTCCTGAGAAGCAGGAACCTTAGCACACAGTGAGCGTTCAGTAAATGCACACCGAATGAGCCAATGATGTTCCCAGAGAGGACCTAAAAGCACTCATAAACAATAATCAGAGTAACAGCAACAACAACAACAACAAACTGTACTGGGCTAAAGACAGTCCCAACTCTGTGGATGAAAAACATTTCGCTGAGGACCAGGCGAACGTAATCCAAAGAGAGGAGTGCCTCACCACAGCCTCACGGAACACTAACATTTCCAAAACAAAAAAAAATATCCTAAAACCAATCCGGCAGACAGAAAACAAGCTATTGTTAGACAAAACGTAATCTTACATTAGTTGTCTCTGAAATGTTCAATGCCAGAAGATAGTGAAAGAACATCTGCAGGATTTGGGGCATGGGGGCAGGGAGGTTGGGGATGTGAGCTGAGAATTCTGTACTCACCAAAGTACAAGGAGATTAAAAAGACACTTTCAGATATTCAGAGACTTTAAATACATGTCACTTAAGTACTCTTTTTGAAAATAATTGTGAGGTAAATATGTATACGCACATATATATATACATATATATATATAAAATAAGCACATATGTTTAAATATGCAGCCAATGAAGAAGGGAATTAGAATTTTTTTTAAGATATTATTTATTTATTTCTCAAAGAGATAGAGAAAGCACAAGCAGGCAGAGTGGCAGGCAGAGGCAGAGAGAGAAGAAAGCTCCCTGCTGAGCAAGGAGCCCGATGCGGGATTTGATCCTAGGACCCTGGGATCATGACCTGAGCTGAAAGCAGATGCTTAAAACCGACTGAGCCACCCATATGCCCCAATTAGGATTCTTAAAGAACAGGAAATTCATGGTATAAAGGACTCGGAATAAGCCTCAGAACCGGTTAAACACAGAATCAGCTCTACATAATTGTGGCCAATATGTTTCAAAGAAAACTCAAGTATCAGTAATAAGGCTATGAAGGGTGCCTAGGTGGCTCAGATGGTTAAGCATCTGCCTTTGGCTCAGGTCATGATCCCAGGGTCCTGGGATCGAGCCCCGCATTGGGCTCCCAGCTCAGCAGGAAACCTGCTTCTCCCTCTCCCACTCCCCCTGCTTGTGTTCCCTGTCTCGCTGTGTCTCTCTCAGTCAAATAAATAAATAAAATCTTTTAAAAAGGGGGGGGCGCGCCTGGGTGGCTCAGTGGGTTAAAGCCACTGCCTTCCTCTTGGGTCATGATCCCAGGGTCCTGGGATCGAGCCCTGCATTGGGCTCTCTGCTCAGCGGGGAGCCTGCTTCCTCCTCTCTCTCTGCCTGCCTCTCTGCCTACTTGTGACCTCTGTCTGTCAAATAAATAAATAAAATCTTAAAAAAAAAAAAAGAATAAGACTATGAAAAAGATAACAGTATAAAAAAGTGAACTGAATAATAACAAGTGGGGCCTAAATTCTCATAGTGTCTCACAAATTAAGCAAAAAATCAAGAAGTCGATAGGAGGGATAGAAGGAAGCAAAAGTGTGAAAATTCGTATTACATGCAACAGAGATAAATACTATTTCATTCCTGAAAATAACTAGAGAAAGAGAAGTTCAGTCAGGCGTTTTAAAAATTTAATCATGCCGGTGTTTTTTAATGCATTTGCTGCAAATTGCAACGTGTTTTCATAAAAATCCTTAGGATTCCTGTGTGGAGAGGGACCCACGGGGTCAAGGGGAAAAGCAGGGAGGCCAGGCGGGAGGCCATGGCACTGGGCCAGGCAAGAGAGAAGGGTGCTAGCGCCAGGGCTGGGCGTGGAAGGCGGAAGAGAAGGTGGGTATGGTGGGTATGGGGAAGCTGAGGGGATCTGCCGGGGCCCACTAGGCATGAGCTGTGAGAGAAAGCAAAAACGCCTAGGGATGTGGCCTGAACAGCCCAAACAGCCCACATCCCTAGGGATGTGCCCAAAAACAGCACAAAGCAGGGCTGCCAGCAGCCTTTTACTGAGCTGAGGACGACTTGGGGGAAAGCAGGACTGGGTGGATCTAGGGTCCCTTGGGACGGGTCTGTTTGTATGTCCACACTGCTACATGTGGTTCCTGGCTCCTTGGGGGTTAAAAATACTGAATTTTTTTTTTTTTTTTTTTTAGATTTTATTTATTCATTTGACAGACAGAGATCACAGTAGGCAGAGAGGCAGGCAGAGAGAGAAGCAGGCTCCCTGCTGAGCAGAGAGCCCGACGCGGGGCTCAATCCCAGAACCCTGGGATCACGACCCAAGCCGAAGGCAGAGGCTTTAACCCACTTGAGCCACCCAGGCACCCCCAAAATACTGAATTCTTGAAAAACAGGCATAAAATTGCCTTTATTCATAGACACCAATTCTAACATGTCATTACATTGTAACTGAAAGTCATAGTTTAGTTTCACATCACCAAGCAGGAGAACAAACTCTTCTAAGGAGGGTCGTCTTTGTGCAGTACGTGAATCAGTATTTAACCTTGCCGTGAGATGGCCCTTCAAGAAACAAGGAATCCCTTAAAATAGGAGGGTGTGTATCTTTTTCCTGGGCAACCCTGTTTAAGCATTTAGAGCAGCTAGCGACCTAATAGGTATCTAAAAAATATTTTTTGCTATGTCAGAATACTGAGAACTGTAAAGAAAATGTTATTATTTCCATTGATTTATAATTTGTTATGTTACAAATACTGTACAAAAGTTTGCCTTAATCCAGCATCTTATTTTTTTAAAGGTGCAGATTAATAGTATAAGAAGTATACATTAGTTGAACATGGAGAAATGTTGCAGATAACAAGAGTTAATGTTTAATAAAAGAATTACTGCTCCCAGGTATCCTCAACATCCATTTACATTTCTTCTTTCACACAAGAAGTATTTAATGATGATCATTATATGTTTTAGTCTGTAGAATGTATGTGCTTTCTATAAAAATTGCCACTTAAATCTTTCTAATCTCCTTATTAAATAAATTGTGAGGGCATAATAGAAAATCGGCTTACTTGTAGACTTTGCAGATAAAGGAAGTCCTGATCAACCACAACCCAGATAAACAAAGACTTAAGATTAATCAGAATACTTTCAGTGCTGAGGTCGTAAGATCAGGTGTCACAAACCACAAGATAATTGGTTTTTGTCAAGTGTCTTCCTCCTAAGGTCCTCAAGGCCACAGGTGAGTGTGGATGTCCTTTCTGGTTAACCAGTTATTTCCCAGAAAATAAGTTAACCAGAATACGTCATCCTCTGAGCATTTCAATTAGTCTAGGTATTCTTTACATGAACATAATAAAACCGTGTTTCTTTTCTAGAAAGTCTGTAATGTAGATTTTTACTAGTGAAACCTAGCTTTACATGTAATAAATTCTCATTAGTATGAACTTATTGTATAAGCCAAAACAGATGGACATATTTATAAGAATACTTTGCTTCATGTAATGAATATACTATAAAGCTCATGTTTGGACCTTTGTTATACACAAAAGCATATCTTTAAATCCAGTAGGAACTTACTAGGTAAGGACATATCTCAGTAAGCCCCGTAAAATACACAGTCCATAATAATAAATATTTCTTTTCCAGCCCACAGTAAGTTTTTAAAGCACTCCCCCTCCAGCCCCTTGCCTCCAAGAGTATCCATTCTGACAGGCCTCTTCCTGTTTTGAGTTTCCAAAAATTGGTGGGCTGGCTAGATGGCAGATAACAAATTATCTGGCCATATTTATCTGCAAGTTCTAGACTTAAAAACTAATGAACAGTACTACTATTATAAAATGACTTTGTGCCAGTAGCTCTGGATCAAAAGGCCAGTACATACTTTACACTTCTCAAAGACAAAAGCACTGGCTCATGTTCCTAAAAATATCAGTGACCAGCAGAACCAAAATTCATTTTTCCACAGATTAAAAATAAAAAGGAAAAGGGAACATGCTATACACCCACCAGAATGGCTAGCAATTTTTTTTTTAAGCCATCGATATCAAGTGTGGGTGAGGGTATGAGCAGATGAAACCTTCCTACTGCTCATGGGAATATAAGTTGGAAAAACACTTTGGAAAGCTGTTTAGTAGTATCTCCTAAAGCTGAACGTATCCAGGGTTCCTGCCCAACAGAAATACCCCCACATCTGCTCCAAGAGACGTACTCAGGACCACTCCTGGCGCCATTATTCTTCATAGCCCCAGAGTGGAAACAGCACCATTGTAGAGTGGATAAATCGTGACCAAATCGTAGGCTTAGCTATCACTACAGCAGCGAGCAAGAATTAAATAACTGCCGCACACAGCAGCCCAGGTAACCTGACAGCAGCCATGTGCAGCCAGAGAAGCCAGACACAGAAGAGCACATGCTGTGTGACACCATTATTATGAAGTCCAAAGCCAGGAAACCTAAGCCCTGCTGATAGAAGTGGGAAATTCCAGAAGGAGCCCTGGGGGGCCTGTGGAGGTATAGGTGGTTACGTTGGGGTGTTCACTTCTAAAGGTCACTGAGCTCTGCACGTCACACGTATGTGCTTGACTTAGAGGTATGTTGGACTTCAATTTTAAAAAAGTTCATCCAAAAAAAAGGAAGAAAGGCAGAGCAGATTTATTGGAAAAAGCAGATTCCTTCCCTCACTCTCACCCTAAATTTTACTAAATTCTTTTCCTTCAGTTGGAACACATAATGGAAATCGTCTTCAATCTAGAGAGCACCTTGAGGAATGATAATTGTATCTAGGAAAAGAAACAACATTGGCATAAGAAAATCAAGACCTAAAATTCCCATTTTCTTCCATGATGGTGAATCCAGAGACAGCAGACAAATATAATATTCTAAGGGAAAAGTAAGCTTTTTATAAATCTGCAGCCTCCCTGCCATGGGCAATAATAGGTCCCCCAGAAAGAAGGTCCTCTAAAAGGGGACCATTTTCACTAATTATTAGCAAAAGAATTCCACAGTGCTCTTGGACCCGTTGTTAGCAAACCTACTGAATCAAAAACTACCAAATCAAGCACTGCATTTATCAAGATCCCTAAGTTATTTGTATGCACATTGAAGTTTGAGAAGTCTTGCTCTCCAAGCTAGTCTCAAAGGCATATTTCATAAAAATACAAAAGGATATTTTTAAGTCCTTTTGAGAAAAAAGAACTTATTTTTGTTTCAGATTTTAAAAGTCATGAGTCCATTATATGAAAACTGAAGGGGTGCCTGGGTGGCTCAGTCGGTTCACCGTCCAACTCTTTTTTTTTTTTTAAAGATTTTATTTATTTATCTGACAGAGGTCATAAGTAGGCAGAGAGGCAGGCAGAGAAAGAGAGGAGGAAGCAGGCTCCTTGCTGAGCAAAGAGCCGGATGCAGGGCTCGATCCCAGAACACTAAGATCATGACCTGACACAAAGGCAGAGGCTTTAACCCACTGAGCCACCCAGGCGCCCTACTGTCCAACTCTTGATTTTAGCTCAAGTCATGATCATCTCAGGGTCATGGGATTGAGTCCCATGTTGGGATCCGCACTCAGCATGGAAGTCTGCTTGCGATTCTCTCCCTCCCCCCATCCCCAGCTCCTGCACATGCATGTGCTCTCCTACTCTCTCAAAAGGAAAGGAGGAAGGGAAGAAGGAAGGAAGAGAGGGAGGGAGGAGGGAGGAAAGATATAGAAATTAAGGGAAGAAAACAATATCACCCATAAATCACAACCCCAAAATAACCATGACTATTAATATTTTCATTTTCTCCCACATATTTTTCCTTGCATGTATATAATATAGATACATATACATTGAGATAGTACTGTATAGACATGCTTTTATATGATTATCACGAAATGTTTTATAGTAGCAATCAAGTTTCAGTAATTTTTATCAAATATCAACTTCATATGACACACTGTTCTAGATGCTGCAGTTATGGAAGGGTTCTTATCCCATAAGTCTGACTTTCTAATGGAACAGATAGATAATAGAGACAAAGAGGTAAATCAGACATTTGTAAACAGTAATAAAGATAAAGAAAGTAAAACAGGGAGGAGCTGCAAAGTGACACAGTGCTTTTTTTTTCTTTTTTAATAACCCATGCTCATGATTCAGACCTCTTCGAATCCTTTAGGACTGATGTGTACTTTCTAGCCTTATCGGAAACTGTGATGCACTCTCCATTTCCTATTTTGTTAAACTGAAAGTTCCATATTATACTTAGTTGAATTACGTATCACTGGAAACTGAACAGTTTCCCTTGAACTTCTTCAATGTCATTGCCTTGTCAACGCATTGATGAAACTTCAAAAATTGAGGCTCAATGGTAACAGTGGCACAGCTGTTCTGTGACATGTTACGTAATCTTGTTTCTGTTGTAATCCCATCTTTCTCTTAAACCCAGCCCTAAGTGTCACTTTGATGACAGCTAACTATTTCTACCACATTCTCTTGTTCTTTCTGTGGTACTTATTTTCCCAGTCAAGACTGGTCTGCGAGGGTCTGTCCTCATCTATGAAAGGCATTAGAAGCCAGTGCTCTGCAGTTTGGTATCTCCAAGGATCACAGAATGTCAGGATGGAAAGATACCTCAGTGTTCACCCCAAATGCATCTCCCCGCATAAAGCATCCTGAAAACCTGAGGAATGATCCACTCCAGGCCTCAGGCATAATGGGAAAGAGGAAAAAGGAGCCAGGTCCCAATCACTGTTGCAGGGGAGGGAGCCTGAGAAGGCCAGTATTGTGTTGTCAGGCTTGTCTGTCTGATCCGTAGCCCAGTAGGAAAGGATTCTAGAAGACTCTGCTCACTCCTTCCTCCTACCACCTGTAGCTGTATACCTATCTCATAGAGTTTCAGGAGCTCATTGAACTATGTGCCAGTGAATCCCATTTTCCTATAAGGTTATGGTGTTCTTACCAAAAACACATATTAGGGAAGAACATAGTTCTAGGGGGCACATCTAAACTAATTCCTGGAATTAACTGCCTACCAAATGTAATCTCTATGTTGGTGGCTTAGGAGTATCTCTATTTCGTGCTCACATTAATATATTTGTATTCAAATGAGGGAATTTTGCACCTGTTTTCTAGCAAGGGTATCGGGAATAAGAAATTAATCTACGTAGTCCTGCCTACAGTTAGAATGTCTGGAGCTTCCTTGTGTAGTGGTTGGTCCCGACTGCCTAAAGCTTGGCTTTGTATTTTCAATGACATTACTGTCATTAAGCTACCTCCGGTGGAACGGTGATGGAAGTGTGCTTAAATTAATCTGGGCTTAGTTGTCCATAATGTGTCTCACTTGATGATGATGATGATGACGACAACGATGATGGTAACAGCTGACATGGATTTCCAGGCTCTGCCTCGGCTAATGTAGTATCTCATTTACTCTTCACAAAAACTCAAAGTTGGAACTAGTGTTACCTTTATTTTAGAGTTGAGGACACTGAAATGGAGACAGATTAAGTAACTTGCTTGAGGTCAGATATCTGATCATGGTGAAGGGAGGATGGGAACCAGGCTCTCTGATCTTAACTACCACTCTCATTTGCAAGCTTGAAAATATTTTAGCTATTCCTCCTACTTCTTTTTTTTTTTTAAAGATTTTATTTATTTAATTGACAGAGAGAGAGATCACAAGTAGGCAGAGAGGCAGGCAGAGAGAGAGGAGGAAGCAGGCTCCCTGCGGAGCAGAGAGCCCGATGCGGGGCTCGATCCCAGGACCCTGAGATCATGACCTGAGCCGAAGGCAGCGGCTTAATCCACTGAGCCACCCAGGTGCCCCCCTCCTACTTCTTTTTTTTTTTTTTTTTTTTTTTTATTTATTTGACAGAGAGAGAGATCACAAGTAGGCAGAGAGGCAGACAGAGAGAGAGGAGGAAACAGGCTCCCTGCTGAGCAGAGAGCCCGATGCGGGGCTCGATCCCAAGACCCTGAGATCATGACCTGAGCCGAAGGCAGCGGCTTAATCCACTGAGCCACCCAGGCGCCCCCCCCCCCCTACTTCTTAATGTACATATAATCATTGGCTGTAACGGACTCATGCCTTGATTTGGGATATTGTCCGTCTTCACTGTCCTTAACTACCATCTTGGTCCACCTGCCATAGCTATAAGTCATTGTATCATGTAGCAATACCTTTGGGAAAGTAATTCAGACGATATCTCTTCAGAGGGTCATGGGGGACGCAACACGTTCATGAACTATTACTTTCAGCTGTTTCCAATTGCACCATCAGTCACAGAGAACTCAAATAACAAATTCTTTTTCCAAAAGGAAGAGTTCTGAAGATCACATTTTCTCTGTGCCTGCAGACAATGTTAACAAGTTCAAGCTGATTGTTTTGTTACCTAAGGAATTCGCCAGAAGTACCGTGACAGAAGATGCGTAAGAAATGTATCACCACTGCATTTCCGGGCTGTGCACATCTCTCCAAGGGTTCATTTGCCTACTGCTTTTCCATTTTGTGTGCTCTAAATGGGCTCATTTTATCATTCCATGTGTTAAAATGATTAAAACAGATGAAATCTACCGAAAGGGCATTCTTTATCGGCAGAGCAGAAACCAGTCCATCGATGAAACTGTGTTCATGCAGAAACATCACATATTTGAAAAGATCCTGGTTGTGTTTCCTGTTTTTCATGCAGAAAGTATGTCAGGTACCCTCCAGAAGTCATTAAAATAAGAATTTGTGTACGTGTGTGTGTCATTGTAGGCTAAAGGTAAAGAAAGGCAGTGGCTAAGACACCAAGCTATAGGAGAACTAGATGATGCCAAGATCATTGATGGGCTGACTGGAGAAAAAGCCATCTACAAACGCCGGGGCGAGCTGGAGCCACAAGTAAGTAATGGTGCATGAGTAGCCTCCGGTCGGTAGAGTGCAGCCCTCTTTACAGGCAAATGCTTTCTTGAGTTGCCATCTTTGTCAAAACACCATAAACCCTGAATATGGCAACCTGATCTCCTGACAGGGCCTCCCATCCTCAGACTCCACCAGAAACTAACAGCTGAGAGAGAGGCTGATGTTGTCTGCACAGGTCAGCTCCTAGGACACAGAGCAGGTCTGCCCCTGGAAGGGAAATGGAAGACACCCAGTGCTCTAGAGCAATCTTGGTGACCTTCTACTGTCCTGTGACTTTAAAGGTCTGCTGCCATCCTATACCTGAAGAAAATTTTAGAAAATAAGAAACTCTCCCTTCAGTAGTTCCAACCACAGTATGTAAAGCTTCAGACAGCCCTGATATTAAAATATCTGCAACAGAGGGACAAACATAAAATGGCAGTAGGTGAAATATTTCATCTCTCCTCTTGGAGGGCTCTATGATCTTCTGTGTCCCAGAATAACCAGAATTGCCAAGCAGCTGCTGAGAGCCAGGGGTGCGGTGACTGCTGGGGAATGGCAGTCACTCGCTCCATTTAGATGTTTATTCAGAAAGGATCTTTTGGTAATTTGGGCAGTACTCACTTCTGTGTCATTGGCATGAGTCAACAACTACGTTCTTTACTGACTCATCGCGGTCAACAGCCGTGTTCAGATATATCTGAATTGCGAGTAGTCATGGAAGCATATGTGGCACTGTCCTTCGTTTAGGCAGACTCAGCAAGTTTTTAAAGAAATACATTGAATTTTGCCCTCCAATACCCACCCTGTGTTTTGGGAATTACTGACCGTGCTCATTAGCTTTCATGCATATCAGTGAGCGTATAATGACAGAATAATCTAGAAATTTTTCTCCTCCTTTTTTCCTGTAACTAAAGCTAAACTAAACTAAAAACAAAAATATGTTTTTAATTCTGCAAACTGGCAGGCATGAGTCCAGAATCAAACTGAAACTCAGAGGATTTTCACATTTTTAATTGACATTTGCTGCTCAAGTGTGGTTGGATCCCACTTTCATGCTTTAACGGCCAAGAAGAGTAATGAGGAGTAGTAATGCAGGAACTGGAAGGAAGAGAAACATGAAAGCTTGCTAATAACAGAAGACACTGAGGAAACATATTCCTTCAGTTCTTCACCAGACCCCCTCTCCCATAGCCTTGTTTTAGAGTCTGACATTACTGGCGGGCTTTGTGGAAAAATGATTTGCACGTTACTACATAACAGGTAGGAGTAAAATTGATGTGGCCTTCCAGAATAACTCAATCTTGCTAGTGTAACTGACTCCGAGGCATGACATGTTGGGGTTTCTATCTTTCCAGGTTATTATTTTTAAGAATAATAGCCTCGGTAAGGCGGTTTTACTAGCTGAGGTTAGGCCTTGAAAGGACCGTATTCGAAAGGAAAATCTTTCCCATATGGCCCCAACTACCAGCCCGAGTCTGCAGTCCCATTTACTGAAATACAATCCTTTCCACCTGCCAGGTCAGCCTTGCACCCCGCCGAGCCCCCAGCCGATCGACCTGCCCCACAGCTGGCACTCTAGGGCCTTTATGGGCCCCTCGAAACAGCAACCAGGGGTAGTTTTCTGGTTCACAAGGCTGTTCTGTTGTTCCCCCATTCAGCTGGGCAGCCCCCAACAGAAACCCAAGCGCCTGCGCCTGGTGGTCGATGTGTCTGGCAGCATGTACCGCTTTAACGGGGTGGATGGACGGCTGGAGCGCTCAATGGAGGCCGTGTGTATGGTCATGGAAGCCTTCGAGAACTACGAGGAGAAGTTCAAGGTATGGCATGAACCAAGACTGATGATGAGAGGCGTCACTGACCACATCTGCCCAAGAGTCCCCCCCAGTTAGGGCATAATGAGTGCAGAAAAATCCTCTCCTCATCAGCTCACCTATCAGCATAGCGAAAGAGAACCTTTTATTTTATCTGCTGTAATTATCAGGAAAATGATTTAAAGGACCAATACAATTTAAAGGACTGATGACTCCAGAAGAGAGCACTGCCCTATACTAGTGTGTGATGTTAGTCATAAAAAATAGGCATAGAGGGGCGCCTGGGTGGCTCAGTGGGTTAAGCCTCTGCCTTCGCTCGGGTCATGATCTCAGGGTCCTGGGATCGAGCCCCACATTGGGCTCTCTGCGCAGCAGGGAGCCTGCTTCCCCCTCTCTCTCTGGCTGCCTCTCTGCCTACTTGTGATCTTTCTCTCTGTCATCATATAAATAAATGAAATCTTTTTAAAAGGGGGGGGCATAGAGAGACACCACAAGTCTCTTTCCCAAATTTCTCAGAGCCTCCCTCCTCATCCCAGTTCCCGCCACACCCCATTCTTGCCCATCGCCAAGCAGACAGCATCCCAAGGCTCGAGGACACCCTCAAAGAGCATTATTCTCAGCCTTGCTGTGCCTTTCCATGTGGGCAAGGATTACACAGTAATAGAGGACCCCCAACAATGAAGACAGCAACCCTGGGAGAAATGCAGTCTCCCATTTAAACTGCGTCCATTCTGTGGTTGCTCCGTTCGCTCAGCGTCCTCCTTCAGAGGTCAGAATGTGGAGGATGCCCCATAACCAGGTGACCACCCAAGGTGAGCCCAGCAGTCCCCTCTTAACTACCTGCCCTCTGGCCTTTCCCAGAGCAGATGACACATCACATACTATGTGGTTAATATCAAAAGTGCAGCAGAGAGAAATGGTGTGTGCTGACACATGCAGCAGGTACATGGTCTAGCCATTGGTATTCTAGATCGTATTCAGAATCACCTGTGTCCTGCAGACATAGGTGGTCGTAGACCATTATTTAGCTCAACATCCCACCCGTATGATCGCTGTCCTGAGACATGCCTGCGTGTTATGACGGAAACAGATTGATGGAACCTATCACGTTGTTTACTGGAAGCCTGTTTTAGAGCTCCAGGCCTCCAAGGGTCCCTTGTATGAAGCTCTGCATGAGAGATTCCTCTTCGAATAAAATGGTAAGAAAAGGTGGCTTTGCCCAGGGAGCGGGTTACCAAACTCTGTACAGGGGCAGAAAGCAAATACAGAAAGAACGCGGACTTTACGTGTAGGGAGCAACTTTGCTTCCCTCGAAGGGGAACTATCCGAGAACTATCTGAGATTCCCACGTGGTTTTAGTTGCCAGAAACTCAGAGCCAAACTCAAAGACCAGTGGTGACAGCTTTACAGCCTGTGGCTTGTGCCCTGGTATTCAGCCTTTTCCTTCCCTTGACCCTCCGTCCCTTCAGATGTAAGTTTCTCTTTATTTTGATTTTTTACTTTTTAATTTTTTATGGTTTTCTTGAAAATATTTTAGATCCTTTCTAGTAGGAGGTTGAGTATAATTCCTAAATCTCTTGGACCATGGACGACCATGGATGGTTAAACATCCATCCATCACAACCGCATGAATCTCACTAAATGCTTTAAAACCCTTAGGTTCTGCTAATATTGGCATCAGCCCAACTGCCTCTTGTGTGAATCATGAAGGTCCATGTTCCTCGGCTTCCTCTGAGTTATATGGAGATGTTGCTCCATTATAGATCATAGCAAACATATCACTATTAAAATTGCCATACCTGGGGCACCTGGATGGCTCAGTCATTAGGCGTCTGCCTTTGGCTCAGGTCATGATCTCAGGGTCTTGGGATCGAGCCCCACATCAGGCTTCCTGCTCAGCTGGAAGCCCACTTTTCCCTCTCCCACTTCGCCTGCTTGTATTCCCTCTCTCAGTCTGTGTGTGTCTCTCTCTATCAAATAAGTAAATAAAATCTTTTTTAAAAATAAATAAATAAAAATGATAAAATTGGCATATGTGTTCATATTATCTAGAACAAAATTTCCAGTTAGAAAGAGGATTTCTGTGCCTTTGAGAACAGGACTGCTCTGACAGGTGAAATTACTTCTTCTAAGTTTTTAAAAAGATTTTTTTTAGGAGTTCACCAAGAGATCAATGGACACAGCTCCCCAGGACTGGGTGAAGAATTAAACAGAAAGCAGAAGGTGGCAAAGCTAATAGGAGGTTCAGAGAGCCATTCCCACAGCCTGCAGGGAGATGGCATGATTATCATGGGGCACGCTGAATATTTCCTTCCGTCTCACACGGCGGAGTGCACAGAGAGATCCAGATTTGTCTAGTGCTCACTATGAAAAGTCTGTTGTTTGGAACAACTATTAATGAGACTGGACCAAAACACACACACACACACACACACACACACACACACACGGAAATGAACATGTCCCAGATGTTGTTTTGCTTTGTTTCTAATTGACAGTTACAACCCAGTTGCTGCCATGTGATGTACTAGATTTCCATAAAATGACTAACCTAGATTTTGCACTTGCTAAGAGCAGAGTACTCTGCCAGGTGCTGAGTTTCCTGCCATCTGTGATCTGAGAGTCTAATGAGGGGGACACAGAAATGGAAGATTCGCGAGAGACATGTGGTCACAGAGGCAAGAGCAGAGCGCCGTCCTCTCCAGACATCCCCCCTCTCCAGGGCGTCACCCCCTAAGTAGTATTTTGCTGATAGTCTCTGATTCCCACCACAGTACAAACCATTTCCTAAGTCTTTATCAGTAAAACCACAGATACACTGAGAAGATAACCATAAGTTACTCTGGTAATATAAATTATTACCAAATCTAGTCATGATTTAGAGCAAGAAATTATAGCAAGACACCAAGATAAGATAAACTTCTTCAAAGTTTGAAATATGTTTGGGGTTTTTTTTTATGCTATTAGATTCTTAATAGACAGCACTGTAATTGGGGTTTGTGCATTTTCTCATACTTACAAACGTACCCCTTACATTCACTACAGTTCTAAAAGTTCTAAAGAACTTTTGTAAGAGCACAGAAAGTCTCCAGTGCATTCACATCTTTCCAACAAAAGGAAAAGACATTAAGACTTCAGAAAACAAGCTCTTGGAGGAAAAGCAGTTTTTGGACAAAGACCTGGAGGCCAGGGGAGAGGCAGGATGGGAAAGGCACAGGAGTCCCCTTCCTGCAAATTCCTCACTGGGTCCATGGACTTCAGAACAGGACAGCTTTCCTAGGTCATTTACTCAGTTGCCTCATTCCTCACACAGGAAACCAAGACCCAGGAACATGAAGGACTTTTCCCAAAGTCAGAAGGCTGGTTGGAGACAGTAGGATAGGGCCAGGACTCCCCTTCTGTTTGTTTTCCCTTTCTGGGACTTTTTATTTTGTTTTTAAATTTTCCTCTTTATTTCCCCAATTTTTCATTTTGGAAAAAATGTGTATCTACAGAAAAGTTGAAAGAACAGTAATAGGAACAGCCATGTGCCTTTGCTAGATTCGCCAGTTGTTGGTATTTTCCCTCATTTGCTTTATGTTTCTCTCTAAATATATACTCTTCCTTCTTCTGAATCATTTGAAAGGAAACCCTAAATGTTATACTGCTTTACCCCCAAATCTTTGATTATGCTTCTCCTAACAGTGAGGACGTGCTCTAACACAACCTCAATACCATTATCACACCTAAGAAAATTACCAGTGATTTTGTAATACCTTCTAGCGTCCAATCCAAATTCACTTTCCCCAGCTATCTCAGCAGTATCTTTTTTCTGGAAGCATAATGAACCTACAGGGTTATATTCCAGCACGGAAAATATTCAGCAGTTCCTTACATTACTCCGTGCTCACCACGATACGTGTTTCCCAGAACTGTCTTTTCCAGTTGGTCTCCCCGCAACACACAAACACACACACACACACACACACACATACACACTCGAGGATCCAGTGAAAGCCCATACTTGTTTCTTGGTTTCAGTGTCTTGTTAGCCCACCTCGCCTGCCACTGCCCTCTTGGCTTCTCAGGATGGGGGCTCTCATGAGAGTTCAGATCAGTTGTCTTGCGGCATGTCCTTCATCCTGGATTCATCAAGCTGTTTCCTCACGGCGCCTTTTTTTTTTTTTTTTAAGATTTTATGTATTTATTTGACAGGGAGAGATCATAAGTAGGCAAAGAGGCAGGCAGAGAGAGTGAGAGGGAAGCAGGCTCCCTGCCGAGCGGAGAGCCTGATGTGGGACTCAATCCCAGGACCCTGAGATCATGACCCGAGCCGAAGGCAGCGGCTTAAACCACTGAGCCACCCAGGCGCCCCTCACAGCGCCTTTTACCTTGTGTCACTATTCCCTATGTTTTCAGAACCCCTGACAGGCTTTGCCCCACCCCCTCCCCTAATACTGGGTGCTCTGGAGACTTCATATAATAATCTCACCACTCCTGCCAACACGTCTGTGATTTTGAGTGCCCACTGGCTCCCCAGTCTCTGCTGGGGCTCCCCGGTGTCCTTTGTCAACAGTGAGAAGGTGGTGGGATGGAACCTACTGACATTCTGTGAGAGCGTTTTTTGTAACTAAACATGTCATTAAACACGCGTAGAAGAGTGAGAGTGAGACCTCTGTGTAAGCCTCGACCCCCTCTCTCTCAGCTCCCGCAGCCCCCTGCAGTGGTGACCGCTGTGAGTGGACTTTTTTGTGGTATCTTCTCAGAGATATTTGATGCATGTACATCCAGCGTGCCCCATTCCCTCGCTTCTGTATCTGTGCGCCCATGATCACCTTCAGCTCCCTTCCTCTGTGCATTCACGTTCTCATTTGTAAGAAAAACGTGAGGCCTAGGAATAACAAATGAAAGTATGTAACAAATGTAAAATGACGCACAGGCAAATGACAGTTTTAGGAGTTCCTAGTGAAAAGTTTATATTCTGTAGCCCAGGAGGCCATCACATGTGGTATCTTAAAGAATTAGCAGTGTGCTCTGAGACTCCCCCTTCCTCAGTTCCAGATGGCTCTGAATGTGGGCCGCCTCCAGTTTTCCCTCTTTTGTCAAGGTGTCCAGTCTGTATTTGCTTTGAAACCTTCAGAAGCCACCGGCCTGGCCCAGTGATCTGGGCTCTTCCCCAAAACCTCTCTCTTGGCATCTCTGTGTGTCTTGTTTGGCTCGGGCTCAGCTCCACAGCCCTGGCTCATTATAGTCCAGGTCCAGGAGGCTCATTGGGAGTCCGCCTCCACTTTCTGTTCCATCTTAGCATGGTCCGTGCCAAACCACAACGACCCTTAAGTAAGAATCACCGAGAAGAAAAGGTAAAGCCGTGGCAGGACACATTTCAGAGCCATCTGGAGCTTTTTAAGTTTCTCATAATTGGTCTACCAACTGCATTCAGTTATTCTCAGGGACAGCATTTACGGTCAGTCTCTTCAGAAAGGAATAGCATTGCTAATAATCGTTATAAACCCCTCTAATCTTAAAATCAACAAAATTGTTACTGTTCATAGAGCACTGAAACACTGGAGTGAACAGAGCAATGGTAACAGTTGTGTGAACCACTTTATTGAAGTCCAGAAGCATTTTTTGCCTTTATCTTCATTCCAGTTTGTTCCTTGGGATTTCTGCAAGCCCCCGAGAATGTTTTCACTGGAACCTTAATGTAGACTTCCTTTTCTAAAAGCTCTTAATGCCTTTGTTTTTGTTTTTGTTTTTTTTCCTTCAAAGTACTCTACCTCATCAAAAGTTAGATTACTCTTTCTCCTCTGAGCACTCAAGTAGCAACACACTGGAAAACAGATTTGTTTAGTTATTCAGAAGTTGCACTTTGAAAACAAGGCCTCAGATTTATCGTTTTTGTGGAAAATAAATCATACTCTAAGGCCACAGTTTCCTAAAGGAGTGACAAGGAACCCTCGGTGGGTGCTGGGGAGTGATGGGTGGATGGGACTTTTTACCCTTTTCCCTCCCATCCCAGCAATTCCACTTCTATTGATTTTGCAGGATGGTTCATAATCTGGGCTTTTGTGCAATATTTCATTTGGAGAAAGACTTCCACTGTTTAAAAATATTTTAAACAGTTAGAAAACTGCTCTTCTAGAGCCAATGTCGGATTGTTATTTCTTGTAAGACTCTGAGGCCTTTCGTTTTAGAAAAGACTTCATCAATCCTCAGGTACATTTAGGTGACTCATTCCTTTGACAAGAGAAAGCAAGGCACAGATTTTCCTATGAGTAAGTGAAGCAGACTTTTTTCATTCTGTTTCTAGACTAAACCATGGAATCTTTATAGAACCTTGGGAGCGGGAGGGGTGTTGGCAATCATTTTCACTAACCTCGTTGTTTTACAAAAGAGAAAATCAGGATCCAGAGAGGTTAAGTCCTTTGCCCAAGGTCACACAGCTCCCTGGTAAAAAGTCAGGACTTCAGACTCCCACTTCAGGGCCCTTAGTGGATGTTTTATCCCTGGCTTTTTGCAGCCATTTTATTTCTGCCCAATCAGTATTTTGACAAAGCTGTGATTCAGGAGCAAATGTACCATTTACATAAAAGACTCTGTCTTTTCCTCCCCTTAGCACCTCATCATTCATGTGAGGTATAATAGGCATGACTTTTCTCAAAGATATCTTGGTCAAAAAGGCTGGGCTAATTCTCAGAAGGATATGGAAAAATATGAGTCACAAACTGGCACCTGCTGGGAAAATTCCTTCTATCAACAACTGAGCTCAGTGTCCATAATGAACCTTCTTCCGATGCCTCAGGAATGTTTCACACATTTAGAAATAGAAACTGGTCACCTTATCATGCTTAGGCTTTGAATAAATTCTTATTGCAACCTGGAGATAAGACCAAAGAAGAGCGTGCAGAGTTCTCTGGGTCCATTCAACGTGAAGGAATTCAGAATGGACTCCATTGTTGCAGTAGAAGTATTGACCAAAGAGGGTGGGGGTGGGGGGGACGATAGGGAGGGGAACAGCTGGGGAATGATTATTTATTTCTCTAAGGTAAAGACATTGGATTTAGAGTCAGGGCACCTGGGTTCGGTTTCCACCTCTGCCAACGCTCAATTTCTGACCTTAGGAAATGCTGTTCATCTCTCCAGGCATTCATTTTTCATCTGTGAAATGAGGTAAAGAATACCCACCCCAAAGGTTGTGAAGAGAATCCAAATGAGATGAGATATGTAGAAGCAAGTTTATAAACTATATACATAGAAGAAGTTTATAAACTATGAAGAAGAATACATTGACCTTCTGCTCATTAAATGTATTGCCCTATACTTGCAGTGACCCTGTGAGGTTCAATAAAACAGAGATTATTCCTATTTGTCAGAGAGGTTAAGTGACTTAAAAGCATATAATGTTAGAGGTCATCTACACCAGCATCATTTATAAGGTAGAAACAAGATTTAGAAAAGTGACCTGCTCTAGATCAGAAAGCTTGTTAATGTCAGAGCTAAGTCTAGAATCCTTGGTGATTCTAGACTTAGCTTCATTCTAGAATGAATTCTAGAATGAAGAGAATGTTCTAGAAGTGAAGTTCTCTAGAAATGAAGTTCTCTAGAAAGAGAACTTCATTGTAGAATGAAGTCTAGACCTTCATTCTAGACTGAAGGTCGATGACCGACATTCAAGTCATCACTGTTTTTATATTGACTTCTGCGATACGATGGAAGGTTAACTAGCTACTGTAGCTTATTGGCTAACTAACACCTTAGGATTCTGTTGGCGCTTCTCTTGACTTTTGAAATCACATATTCATCTCCTAAGCCTTTGCTACCCACGGTTAGTGGTGCCATCTTAGAATAGTAACTTGGATTTCTAGAAGGAGATGAGAATTTCACACATCGTCAGTCTTCGGAAATAGCCTCAGACGCTGTCTCATACCTAGTTATAATGTGGATATGTAATAAAGCATAGCCTTTCCTAAAGTTAGCAGATGATTATCCTTCTCCATAGAAACCTAAACATAAATCTTACTCATTAAAAAAAAAAAAAATGCTAGGGATGCCTGGGTGGCTCAGTTGGTTAAGCATCTGCCTTCAGCTCAGGTCACAGATCCTGATCCTCGGATCACTGGGATCAAGCAGTGTATCAGCGGGGAGTTTGCTTCTCCTTCTGACCCGCTCCTCTCTCGTGCACTTTCTCTCTCTTACTCTCTCTCTCTCAAATAAAATCTTTTTTAAAAACGCTAATAGCTCTTGATTCCTAAAAGCAATACTCTACAAGGACTCAGGGGAGACCTTGAGAAGTAGAGAGATCATGACGATATAAATTTTGAGCTGCTCAGAAAAGGTTACGATCTAAACATTGGGGGGGGGTTGATAATGACCATGAGGCTCCTATTTAATGACTCCGTGATCTTCCACATGCAGAGTGTGCTTGAGACCCTGGCAAGTCTGATTCAGCAGTGATCACAGCAGGAACCAGACAGGGGTGGGGAGGGGGAATGGCAGGATCAGGGGTTAGAGAAGGGAAATGAATGAGTTTCTGTACTTCTTTCCTTTAGCCCAGACAGTTTTGAGGATTAGCAAATTTCTCTCTGTGAAACTCGCTGGGGTCCTTGGAGAGCAGATACTAGATAATTACGACATAGAAGTATTGGTTTTAATGGAAGCTTAAAATGATCTACAGTAACACCAGGGAACGGTCCACATTTGGACGTACTTTGGATTCCTCTCAAGCATTTTATTTACTTTGGGCACAGAATAATCCCCAAGCCTGTCTGGAAAATGAGAACCAGAACCTGCAAACCATTTTATAAGCCTCATCCCATCCTTTAGGTGTGTCTTTTCTGCCTTTGCATTGCTAACCCGGCACAGACAAAGGCGGATCCTTCTGCAAATCGCACTTTCCTTTCCATAAAGAAAGAAAGGAAGGGGAGAAGGGGGCGGGGGCGGGGATGGGCAATTCACCTATCTTTATCTCACTTGTGTGAAAAAGTATGCTTTCTTCTCCCGGGCAAATAATTAAATGGTAGGTAGGTAGATCAGTCAGTCAAATGATAGATGGACAGTCACTAAAATGTTTCTGAAGTATTTAATCAACCAGTATCTGGTTTTGATAAAGACCCTCCAGCAGCTCTTTTGGCTGCTCTTTGTTTAATAACCAGCTCTTTTCCTCGTGGTAACCAGTTAGCCCCGTGAGCAGACCATACGGTCAGATACATATTCGTAGAGGCTCATCCACAGTCATCTGGTTAGGAAGAATTTCAAACTTCAGTTAATAGGGAGGGAAACGTCTAATACATTTAGAGCCCTCTTGCCTCAGCCAAATAAGAGAAACCCACTTCAGTTTCGAGGAACTGATCTTCTCCCCTCCTGTGTAAGATCCCGCCGAACAGATGACATCACCAGGCTCCTAACAAAAGCCAGCCTGCCTGGCACCTTCTCAGGACAATTTTATTCTTGGCTTGAGACAGTTCCTGCCATGACCATTGTCCCGTCAGACTTGATAGGGCCTCGAGCACGCGTCCACGGAGGAATCAGGCAGGCTTCCTCCATATCCGGGCCAATGCCGGTGCTGAAGGCGGGGACCTTAGGCGCCGACTGAAGCCAGTACTGCAGTTAGCCACTGTCAAGAGCTGTGCAGCTTTTAGGGTTCAAATTCTGTTACCTTTTCACTAGATTGATAGCAAACTATCCTAAGGAGATATTTTTTTCACATGTGGAATTTATTACATCCCTAAAAAGCATTTGCTATCAAGCTTTTTTTAAGGTAATGGTCAGTTTCTCTTCAATTCTTTTGTATCATCTTTAGTATTAATTTTAAAAAGATATTAAAACCGAGCCTAGAATACTGACCCAGCCCCTGCACAGGACCCCACTCTGGCTCTTCTCTGACCATACCCCTCCCATGAAGTGAAGAGTCTATGGGCCAGTGGGGTATGTTCCAATTTTCCAAACATGCTCCTGGCTTCAGGGATTCCCCAAGAAAACTCAGATTAGCCCAAGCCTGCTTCCCGGGCCTATGAGGGTCCCTTTCGTAGGTCTGTCTTCTTGGGGCAGATTAGCCAATGTTGTGAACACCTGGGCCTGACGTATGGCCCAGGGGTGACTGTGTGGAGGGCGATGATGGCGTGTGGCTGTGAGAGAGCTAGGTATGCACGCATGTGCCGAGGAGACACCTCACAGAATGGGACAGAGCCGAGTCCAGCAAGGGAAGGGCCTGGGCTGTAAGCTAGGGGCCAGTGCCCACCCACACCACCCTGTTCTTGCACAGAATTTAAGGAGTCCTGGCTCTCCAGGTCATTATAACTGTATTTATCGATCAAAGAAGGAAAATAGAATAGATCTTATTTAATGATTTGTAGCCTGATAGTTTTTAAATATTTAGCTATCTTACATGGGCTTTCATTTGTATACCTGTCCCTTCCAATTATACACTTACCTCTGTCCATTTCCATTGTTTCTCCCTTTTTCAGTCTCAGAAAAGGGAGTGTCCTCCCTCCTTGTCTAAACTAGAGCCTGACTGTGACTCTGAGCTCCTTCCCTATGACACCCTTTCTACTGCCCACAAAATGCACAGACAGCTGTCCCCCAACACTCCCTCTAGATGCTGTTTCCTTTTTCTTTCTTATCCCACAAACTTTTCACTGATCTTGTCCCCACAGAGGTCGCTGTTGATTCTAAGGCCCAGAGGTCACTAGTCACCGTTCTCTGGGAAGGCTGTGGTTAGTGTAATTCAGCACAGTTGCAAACCCCTCCCTGAGACCCTACACACAGTCTCCCCAAGGCTGTCTCCTTATCCTGCTTCACAAAGTGCTGCTTCCCCTGTCTTCTCCACTCAGCTCAGTGTCCTTCTTCCACCCACCGAGGAGGATACGCCCCAGGGTTCAGTCAAAGGGGTCCTTTGCCCTCCTCTCTCTGTGCATTTGCCCTTGGCAGACATGTCTGCCTCCTGGGGAGGACAGCCACATCTCTGACTCCATGAACTTGACTTCCACTCTGATGCTTCCCCAAATGCACAACTCCAGCACATTCCACAACGAACTCAATTTGCCTTCTGACTCCCTCTTTTCTGCACAAAATTATTTCAATGGGAATTTTTCTACTTGTTTTATTTTAAGTACAATGGTTTCAGTTACAGTACAGGGGTTTTTTGTCAGCTAGCTTGGACTAACCACCATTTATCACATGGTGGGGAAAAATGCATTCCAGCTTCCAAACAGCTTATTTGTAAAAGAATGTAGCCCACATGGGAAAGGAAAACTTCTTATTGCCCCCCAATGTGATTGCATCTTTGCAATAAACACACCAGGCACACTCACAGATACTAAAATTCAGAGATGAATAAGGCATGGCCTCAAAGAACTCAGCAGTTAAAAAGGAATAGACATGAAAGGAAACTACTGCATTCCCCTACAACACCTAGAGTCATGTTTTGCACGTGGTAGGTGTTCAGAAGACAGCTGTTGGTGGGCGGTCGGTTCAGCAATAGAAAGCAGTGAATCTTAGGCATTTTGTCCCTCTGTGGGATTCCCAGTACTCCTGAAAATCTTTGCCCACACTCAGGAGTTTTCTTTGCATATGCCCAGTGGCCCAGATACCCTGAAGTCTCTTCTAACTTTCACATCAGCATCATGAACATTCTTAGAGGGAGATGGGAGAGGAGAGAGGAATTGGGGAGCAAAGCCAACAGTTAAAAACCACCTTGCTCCAGTTAGAGTTGCTTTAAGGTTCCAAACTTCTTTCCAGATTCCATAAAAATGCTGCACCCCACTCAGCTCTGGCCTTTTCTCATGTGCATTGTGAGACAGAGAATTAAGAAAGTATTTCCTAAATTCAAAAAATATATGTCATACACTAGAGTACAAAAGCAGATTATAAAACCCACATGGTGAACGTTATCCATTTCAGTTGAAAGTTCTGTTGCTGTAGATGTGAATGTGTATGTGTGTGTGTGAGTGTACAACCTCTTACACATACATTGAAAGGAAATAAAAGCCTCAAAACTTACACAAGAAAACATTAACAGATGTTACCTCTGACTAATGGGATCTCGGATAATTTTTACTTTCTTTTTTGTGCTTTTCTGTGATTTCTGTGGTGAATACATTTCACTTTTGCGTTCAGGGAAAAAAGGCTACGTGTTTTCTATCGCTCTGTGACAGATGACTGCAAACATAGTGTCTGAAAGCAACACCCGTTTATCAGGTCCTGGTTCTGGAGTTTGGGAGTCTGGGAAGACTCCACTGGGTTCTCAGCTCAGGATCTCCTAAGGCTGGAATCAGGATGTCAGTCAGACTGGGCTTCTGACCTAGAGGCTCTGCTGTCAAGCCCATTTGGATTGTTGGCAGAGTTCAGTTCCTTGTCATTGTAGGATTGAGGTCCCAGTTTCCTTGCTGGCTGTCAGCCAGGGTCATTCCTAGATCCCCATCATCGTCCCCCCCCCATCTCAGCCACAGATAATTCTCACATGTCACATCCCCCCATACTTCAAGTCTCTCTGTCTTTCCCTTTGCTACCAGCTGGAGAAAATGTTCTGCTTTTTAGAGCTTACATGATTAAATTAGGCGCACCCAGATAATCTCCCTTTTGATGAACTCAAAGTCCATTGGTCAGCAGGCTTGATTACATCTGCAGAATCCTCTTTGCCACATAAAATAAATAATCACAAGCAACATCCTATCATATTCATAGGTGCTGCCCTCACTTAACACTTAAGGGGAAAGGATTATGCAGGCCATGTACACTGGGGAGCAGGAATTCTGGGTGCTGCCTTGGAATTCTGCCTACCACTGTGTGTGTGTGTGTGTGTGTGATTTTTTTTTAACTCTCCCCTGAGAGTTAAGAATGGAATTCTTGGTAGCGCCCAAAGCCCTCGTCATACTTTCTACCTCCTGTTGGGGCAGAAATCACAGAAGAGGATGGACCAGAAATGAAGGAGCCTGGAGTTTGTCTGCCTTGGTGGATAAACACACATCTGTCTCTCTGGACCTGTCCAGGGCCGTCCGTGGAGCCCTTATGTCTAGTGGCCGCCCAGAGAGTCGGAGGCTTACAGGTCTGGTGACAGTTCTTCTGTTAACTCTCTGATTCTCTCGTCTATAGTATGACATCGTTGGACACTCCGGAGATGGCTGCAACATTGGTCTAGTTCCACTTAACAAAATGCCCAAGGACAATAAGCAAAGACTAGAAATTCTGAAGGTAAATACATCAAGTCACCTCTCTGTTGTGAAAACTTCTCCCAGATTAGGTAAAGTATCTGCTGATCCCTGAAAAGATTCACGGAGGCAGCAGGAGTTACAGGAAAGAAAAAAGACTTCCTGTTTTACAGGCATATTCAGTCATTAAACTGGGGAAAACACTCATCATATTCAGGCATTAAACTGGGAAAACATTCATCACGCCTGAAATCCTTTTCTCCACCCTACAAATTTTCAACTTTGTTCCCTACAGATTCTCAGTGTACTTGGGATTATATCCAGATTCTACGGCCTGGGTCCCCTCCTATACCCTCTGCAGTTCTGCTTAGCCCCTACACATTTCAGTAAAAGAAAAAGAATGACCCCGTTCAGAGAACTCTCCAACCCCAATTTTATGTCCTTAATATCTTCTGATGATAAATTCAATTTCACATACCTAGAGCTACAGTAGAAACACATACACACCACAAGCTTAAAGTAAATTTCCTCCATAGCTGTTGTTGTAAGTGCGGTGCTTAGTATTACAACTTTATTAGGAATTCAACCCATTCCTCATTTTTCTCCCATGTCCTGTCTGTTCACAGGTCTTGCCCACCTTTAAGGGGAGAGGACTATGCAGGCTTTGTATACCAGGGGGCAGGAATCTTAGGGACCACTGTGGAATTCTGCCTACCACTGTGTGTGTGTGTGTGAGAGAGAGAGATGCCAGGTTTGATGTTTTCTTAGATTTTTTTGCTTTAAGTGGCAGCTTGAGTTTCAAGAGTCAGTGCTGCTGGGGGAGTCTGGGAACATTTCCTGTTTCTAACAAAAGTTGTAACCACATACGAATACCACGGTGTACTGTTGTCACTCTAAGGTGCAAATTAAATAGAACTCACTTAGAAATTTCCTGTACAAGTATAATAATCGGTATTTGTGCATTCTCCTGATTAATGGAGATATCGTGATGTTTGTTTACAAAGTTTCTTACCCATGGCTTCTGCACCCTGTGTCTTCCTCCCAGACAATGCATGCCCATGCTCAGTTCTGCATGAGTGGGGACCACACGTTAGAGGGGACAGAACATGCCATCAAGGAGATTGTCAAGGAAGAAGCCGACGAGTACTTCGTCATCGTCTTAAGTGATGCAAACCTGTCACGATACGGAATACATCCTGCCAGGTTTGCCCAGATCCTGACAAGCAACCCTCAAGTAAATGCTTTTGCCATTTTCATTGGATCTTTAGGTGATCAAGCAACCAGGTAAGGGCCACCTCGGGATACGGCAAAGGACAAACAGAGAGATGCTTGAATACCTGCCTAACACATGCCATCTCATGGATCGGCCTCATGAGGGGCAGTGGCGGGGAGGGGGGCAGAGGGAAGAGTACCCGGTAGGGCTGCTACCCTCGAGGGGCTGGTAGTCCGGTTGAGAGGACAGAGTGCCCTCTCTTATGTTTAGATGAGCAATAAGTCTTAAATTAATTATTTTTCATCTTCTATTTAAAGCAACAATAGAATAGTTAACAAATTGATTTGTCCGCTGATAAATTAGACAATGTTTTATATATTTGCCACTTAACATTGAGGTCTCAAGCTCAGTTCTAATCAGTTCAGTTACTCTGAATATGATTTCATGTTCAAATCACATTCAAAATAGCAAACATTGTGTCCAAGTAACAAACTTTCCCTAGTATGAGAGATGGTATATATGTATGTGTGTCTATAAAATGTGTATATAAATGATATAGAAAGTATATATATATATATATATATATATATGTATGTATGTATAGTATATATCTGTATACAGACACAGACATGCACATAAATATGCATGGGTAATATATAGATACCTATCTATCTTAGATTTCCCCCCTTATATGTGTATATGTCCCTTCTCACTGAGGAGACAGGCAGGTGAAGCACTGGGAGACAATGTAAGACAGAATATGTGGGCTGTGTGGTGAGTGCTGTGAAATGTATAAGCCTGATGATTCACAGACCTGTACCCCTGGAGGCAGATAATACATTATATGTTAATAAAAATAATTTTTAAAAAAGAATATATAGTAAGACACTACACTGAACATGTTGCATATTCACTGGAGAAGTTTATGGTCAGATAACAAATACCGCTGTGGATGAACTGAAAGGAGAGATCTGGAAATACCCTGATTTCTCAAACACACCAACATTTATCTTTTTGAATTATAAGCAGAAAGATCTTTTGATTTTTCTCCACTTGAAATATTTGTATGAAGCAGAAAACACAAATGAAAGTAGAGCTCCCCCACCCCCCCAAAATAACATTCCTGCCCCGAACACATAGCTTTTTGTTCTTCCTGTCTTTTACCTGTCACACTCTGAGATACAGAGTCTTGTGTAGACTAGGACACGTTTAGCTTCCAAAGAGCTGGCATCTTTTCTATTCCCTTCACTGCTGCAGGATTGCTGAATAAGGTTAAGAACTGCCTTAGTATCATGTTATTACAGTCACTTTATTACAACTGACTTCATTTTTCTCAGGTTTATATTTTAGCATCTTCTAGAATGTTCATGTCCTCGAATGCAAGCCATGCCTTTTCCACCCAGATTTCTTTCAGGACCAACCCAGTATTAAGCAGACAGCAAGTTCAGCAAATACTGGTTGAGCTGAAATAGCTATTTTGTCTTTCTAGTGAACAGATCCTGTTTGAATACTTAAGAAAGTACAATAATACCCTTGTGGTTTCCTAGGGAAATGGTCCAACATCCACTGGCAAAAGATATGTTGCAGAATTAGCTGGTCTACCAGGCATGCCAAATGTATGATACGACACAGGATGGTTGACTTTTATGAAATGTCATTCCAAAACCAAACTTTGTTGGCACAGTGAAAGGAGGCGTTCTTTTGGATAGAACTGTCTTGTACTTTCATTGCTTTCAGAAATGGCCCTTTGTTCCAGATGATAAATAGCCATTTAAAAGAATTATCATAAGCCTATATAACCTTGGTATCATCAGAGCTGCAACTGTGCAAACCAGATTGCCCTTCACACTGCATGATGTGAGGCCAAAAAAAAAAGTTGGGGGGGAGGGGAAAGAAAGAACCACCTGGGTCTGGCTGGGCAGCATTTTTCCGGGCCTGTGTTCTAAGGCAGGGAAAGCACTAAGAAGCGCAGGGTGAGGTCCACGTATTTGCTGGACCCAGCTGAGCTAATCCCAAATTTGTCCCTCGGGCTGTGTTCTGCCAAGGGAATACCGGGAAATGACAGTAATAAAAGGAAGGAAACTTCTTTTCAAATTAACTGATTTTCTCACTGAAAAGAGCTTTCTTTTGGTTCACTGCTTTCAGTGTGCCTCCCTCCCTCTGTTCCGCGGCCCTTCCAAGCCTTTCATTGCCTGCTGACAACCCATTCCGTGGTAGGCAGGGGCAAGGTATTAGAAAGTAAAAACTTCCTTTGGATGCTGTGGTTGTGGGGGCAGGAAGTGGAAGGGGAGCCTCCATTCGCAATGGTAATTTTTCTTTCCCTTTCCGGGCAGACTTCAGAGAACTTTACCAGCTGGCCGGTCCTTCGTTGCCATGGATACCAAGGACATCCCCCAGATTTTACAACAGATCTTCACCTCCACCATGCTGTCCACTGTTTAGGGCAGGCCCTTCACCACCCGGATGACCCCGGGACCTGAAATAAGATAGGAATAAAGAGCCCGCCAAAGGAAAGACGACAGCTGTGACCGTGCGCGTTGCCTGGAGGACTCTGGCCCTCCTGGCTGTTCCCGGGCTCGCTCGGGAATCAGAATGCAGGAAAGCAGCTGGAGGAGAGCTTGTGCATGGAAATCTACCACCGGGGATGGGTTCTTGGGGAAAGCAAGTTGAGCTGAGTTTTATAAAAAGGTCAGGAGTCAACAAAGGCAATTTGAGAACTATGGTGCTTGGTTTGTATCCAGAAACCAGAGGGGAAGAGAATTCCTTGCTTTTGCCTTAACACAACGACTGGTCACCTGAGGTAACAGAAGTGATTCTGATGTCATGTTCTGCCATTGAGATAAAAGTCTATGTAAACTCACCCAACTTGCTCCTGTCCAATAATTAATTTTATTTTCTCCTCCATGATTTTTATAGTATTTAACCTACTGCAAAGCCTCCTAACAGCAGTTATTTTATAAAAGGTTAGATTTTTTTCAATAATTCCATTTTCTTGGCCAAAGCCAAAAGGAATCGAAAGATCCCTGCATTGCTTCCTTTCCCATTTGACTTTTTAAAAGACTCTTTAAATAATGAAGAGCAAACATCCTATTTCCGTGCTGCCATCATGGAATGGTAAAGGCTGTCTTGCCTTGAACTTCCTGTGTCTTCTTGTTCTTACAGTGCTTCTCACAAGTTTCACAGACTTCGGTGTCCAAAACGTAATGCTTGAAATAACAAACACTTATGGTTTTACTTAAGGCAAAGAAAAAACAAGGCAGTATGTTTGAATTAATGGGAACTGGAGATTTCTTTAGCTGTTAAAAAAAAAAAAAAAACGCACACACACACACAAAAACCCTTTATTTCAAGATTCGTTCTTTTTTCTTTCCAAGTGTACCTTATTTCCACCTACCTTAGGCTGACCTTTATTTGTCAACAGGCCTGATGTCATTTTGTCTAAAATCAAATGCTACAGCCAGGGTCAGGCTCTGTTCAACCACATAAGAAGTTCCTCTCCACCAGTGAAGCAGGCAAAATGGCGGGAGCATCAGTGGATGGGTACTTTCTTGTCGCAAGTTGGAAAAATCAGTCTTGTTAATAATATTACCTTACTTGCCCATATAGCATGAAATTGTACAGGCTCATTTCATTTTAGTCAATTATAGGAAAGAAAACACCCGTTTGTTTCTCCACCCCAACTCCCTCTCAGCTGTCAAAGAAATAAAAACGATCAGATTCCCAGTGCAGTCCCGTCCAGTGAGTTCTCATGGCTCGTCTCATTTTTCCTCACAGTCAGGCGGGGCAGAGCGGGGCTGGCCTGCCCCATTCGTGCTTTCTTCCCACCGCGAAGATGAGCTCTTGCAGCTTTTGCTCCTTTTCTTGCAACCCGACCACGGTTCAGAGAGCTCTCTTCTCTCCCTGGGACTCTCCCGAACCCATTCAGGCGCTCGTGGGGACCGAGGGTAGAAGCCACTGCTGGAGGGACACCTCTCACCCGGCCTTCCAGGGCTGAGCAACAACTTGAACCCCTTGGGGGTGCCCCCTCGGCGAGAGGGCCACAGCCCCAAAATGCTTTGCCCAGAATCCACAAGTCCATAACAGAATGGCCTTTTAACAAATTCTGCCTGTGCCCTAACTACCTGAATTAGCAGAAGCCATTTTTTTAAACATGGGAAGAATGTTCTCATGTAATTCAATTTCCCTTTCCCCACTGGCCAGACATCCTTGCAACTGTCATTTAAAACAAACAAAAAAACATGTGGCTCCTGACTTATTTGTAAAAGGGAAAGATGATGGGGGAAGGGAATAGAAAGAGAGGAGCTGAGAAGAGTTTAATTTTCACTTCTTGGAATACCTAAGAAGTTTGTGCCTTTATTATTAAATGTACTTAATTATAGGCCACTCCAAGCTGTTCCCAGGCCCTTCTTAGGGCCAAGACATTATAAGAAATGCACTGTTTGCCTCAGGGGGGTTCCAGTGAAAAGCTTCTGACCCAGCTCGGTCTTGTAGCGCCCGCCCGTGTAATGCTGAGAAGGTTCATTGTGACCCGTGAGCGCCAGGAGCAATGAAGGCTATGAATGGCCGCCGTCTGTGGTGTGTACCCCTCCCCACCCCCAACCTTTTGTGTGCCCCAGCAAGATGACCTCATCACACATGGGGCACCTCCAGCCAGGAGTGGATCCGAGCCGGAGTACTTGAGCCTGTCCCATGTTCAGCATGAATCATTTCATTCTTTCCTGTGAACCGTCAGAGGAGGAGAGATCCATCAATGCCAGCGGGATTTTCTGTGAACAAACCCGAGGGCTTTGAAAGCCATTTAGAAGCAGTTCTCTGTGGACAACATGGTCAGTGTTCCCGAACGGCCAGCTCCAGAGGCCTCAACCCTCCCTCCACCTGGCTCCTTCCTGCACCTGTCAGCTCAGCCAGAATTAAACTCCCCCGAGAATGGAGCAGAGAGGTATGGGACTGGGGGCAATATGAGGGTGGTCGCCTATGTGTCCTGTTGCCGTTATGGCCCAACAATCGCAATTAGGAGAGATTCCACAAATTCTAAGCCAACAACTCCTGCCTGGACAACCTTTTTTCTGGAATTGCATCAAAGAACAGTCACATGTCCCTTTGTATTTAGTAAATTGTGCCTTACTTTTTCATCTTAGGAAATAAAATGTCCACTTCCAGAAAAATTCTTCCAACCAGTAACATATCTGGCTTTTAAAATGCTTTGATGGAGAGCCTAATCTGCTCCCACTTTCTGGCCAAGGTGTTATCATAAGGGTCTTAACCATTGCCTTTCCTTCCCTTTTCTTTTGCAGATTTGCTGCAGCAAAATTACTCTAGGTCATGGAAAGGAATTCCAGTGTTTGGTCTTGTGGTGGAAGAGTTTATAAACTCCAAGTAGAATTAGTCAGAGGAAAGCAAGTTCTAGATGCTGCTGTGATGTGTGAACTTAGGCTTGTCACTTCTGGGTCTCAGTTGCTTCATCTATTTGAAATCAATTTAAACTTGAAAAGTTCAACCAAATTATCTCTAACACTCTAGTCCCTGCTTCCAGATCTCACAGAGCCACTGAGTTGACTATGCCTCACACGTTTTACAAGAACCACATCAGGTCAGTGTGTTTTTGCCTCTGGAACCCCACAAACAGAGGATTTGGGCACCGAAACCCATTGCCCCAGCAATATAGTGTTCCTGACAGAATATGCTTTCTAAAAGCTACAAAAAAAGTCATTCAATTTGGACAAGCAGGGCTTTCCCCCATCAGCTGGACAGACACTTCTGTTGGATAGTCATTCACAACATTTCTGCCCATTGTCTCTTACTTTGCATTTTGCTGCCTTAAAATAAAACTCCTTATCTGCTGATCTGCACAGTGGGATCAAAAAGGGTCAGAAATTGGAAAACTACTGGGTGCCCCGAGCTGACCTTTGTGCTGCAAGCCGAACAATGAGCAATTATGTGTGTGTGTGTGTGTGTGTGTGTGTGTGTGTGTGTGTGTGTGTGTGTTTCATTGTTAAATCCTGTAAACAAAAATCTCCGGAGGGGGGAAAAAATGCTTTGCCAGGCAATCCTCTCCAGCTGAAAATGATTTGACACTCTTATTAGACACTGAGTGCCGTCTGGGGCTGACACCTTCAAACAGACACCGTGTCTGTCCTCGCAGCCACACATCAGCTTTGGAATGTCAGCGTTACATAATCTCAAAGTCGAGTGGCACTTGTGGTATTTGGCCACTGGGAGCAAAGGAGAACACTGTCCTGAGGAGGTTCGGATCCAGAGCGTGGCAGGAACGTCCTGTTCGGCTCAAAGAAATCTCATCAGGTGACACGTCAGCTCTGCGGGGCATCGCCCACCCCCCATGCACGGTCCTCTCCCCCAGGTGGGCACCAGGCTTACCTCGAGGCTCCTCTCTTCTCACGGGCCTTGTGAAGGAGCTTTGGGGCTGCCCGCTCTTTCCCTGAAAAAGCAATCCGTGTTTGCCGATCAACTCTGACTCTGGAGATGGTGGGTGTAAGCCCAGAAGAGTTTCAGGGTAATATCGGGATTTCTTAAAACTCCGGGCAACTCTGAAGCCTTAGAATCAGCGGCCGAGTTTGACCTGGAAAGGGAAGGGGGAGATGTCAGTCCGAACATCCCACAGCACATCTGTCTCTTCATGCTGGCCAGAATGGGGCAAGCAAATAATGAGCCTGTCAGGACTCCTCTGTGTAATTGGTCTCATGATGCCATACGTGAAGCCTTATTAGTTGAAGAAAAATAAGTATATTTTCTCAGGACGTTAAAGTTGGGTTTTTAAGTGCAATATATTTATATTAATAAATCCTGATGCTAATTTAACAAGACTGAGCATTTCTTCATTCCCACACAAATTAAGACTTTTTTTTATTTAATCATCGGGGCTCCAGGAATGGAGTGAGTCTTAGCAAAGCTAGTGGGTCCATTTCCTCTTACCAAATATTTTCTGGCCCGTGTAAAATTCAGCCCCGAAAACACTGGTCCAGAAAGGAGCCCGTGCAGGCCCAGTGGAAAGCAAGTAATGGCACTGGGGAAGCAGCCTGTTGACCAGCCTCGGCCTTGTCTCCTGGGGATTTGGGGAGTGGGGTGGGGGGCGTTCCACAGAGCCCAGGGCTGGTGAGGAACCCACGGGCTTCTGCAGCATGCCAGCCGGGATGCTCAGATTCCAGGGTATTACACACAAAAAATAAAGAGGGCATAGGACAAGGGATACCCGGGAAGGTTTGGGGCTTAGTCAACCAATACATGGTCTGGGAAACCTACGCGTTTATTTTGCAGTTGACAAAGAAAGGATTTTTACCTGAAAAGTCTCCTTTGGGGCCTCAGATGTCTTTGAACGACTATTTTCAATACTGATCGACTATGTATGTCCATACAGTGCCAGCTCAAGCACAGAGATCTACGATTCAGCATGCAGGGCCCAAACTGCAGAATCTCTTTTCCTCTCTCTCAGTGCGGACTGGAAGAAATGGGAAGGCTCTCTGCAGAGCTGGGAGCTTGTGGCAGTTCCACCAGACAGCCTGAGAGCAGACAGTCAGTCACTTGGCTAGAACACAGCTCCATGCAGCTGGCCTGGCTCCTCGCCCCTAACATCTGAGGTCTATCTTTGGAGCCGCATTTCCCAGAGAGAGGGGCTTCTCTTTTTAAAATACAAATAGCCCTGAGAGGCTATCCATCATGCTCCTCTTGGTTTGAATTCCTTCATTCACACGCTTTCCTCCAGGCCCCAGCTGAGAGGAAGGTTCCAGACAGAGACTGTGGCCAGGCGTGAAGTAGAAGGGAGTGAGGGGCTTGCAGCTTGGAGCATCACCCAAGCTGCGGACCGGGCCTGAGACACAGCATGCAGGCATGAGACAGGGGCGCATGACGGGGGGCGGGGGGGCGCGTGTGCTGGTTTTGCCTGGGGCTACGTATATGGTCTCTCTATCCTCTCGAGAGAGCACGGAGAAGGCTTTGTCAGGTGTGGATGAGCAGTGGCTCGCTTCTCTGTCGTCCTGCTTTTTTGGAGACACCAAGATTTGCACTTGCATTTTGTGCTTCTGCTTAGGGAAGCTCCACCTTTCTGGCATCTGGGTTACAGAGGCAGGCTTGGCCGAGTGCATATCAGGGAGCTGATTCCCTAGCAAGGACAAGGAGCTTGAACCTGGGGCCCCGCCCCACAATACCTGGGCTCTGTCTCTGGGGAAGCCAACCAGATTTTTTTTTTTTTTCAGTTTGCCAAGAGAAATTTTACCCTGTGCGGGTTTTTCCAAAAGAGAATTTACACCCCTCTCTGGGGTGTAATCCTTCTTGGAAGCCACTTTCTTGCCCTGCAGAAGCAGGGCTGATCCACACCCCATGGGATGCAGGTAGAACAAGCCATGGGAAGGTTCCAGAGGAAGGAGCCGTGGAATTCCCAAGTTCCATCTGGTGAGGACTGAAATGAGATGAGTGGGAGCCTCTTAAACCCAGAATGTTCCTCCTGTACGATGGGAGTATTGAGGTTACCTCTAGGAAGCATTTATAGAAGTCTGTAGAAGCATCTGTAATTCAGACTTTAGGAAGAAGCTATTTTTATAACAGTTCCTAAAAAATGCTTACATATTATTAGCATTAAAAAATCAAAGACCTTTGGGGCGCCTGGGTGACTCAGTGGGTTAAAGCCTCTGCCTTTGGCTCAGGTCATGATCCCAGGGTCTTGGGATGGAGCCCTGCATCAGGCTCTCTGCTCCGCAGGGAGCCTGCTTCCTCCTCTCTCTCTGCCTGCCTCTCTGCCTAGTTGTGATTTCTCTCTGTCAAATAAATAAAATATTTTTTAAAAATCAAAGACCTTTGAAAAATGAGTGCAGCTTCTTAAAAAAAGTTTCTCTTTGAGTCGGTTCTCTTTTCTCCCTTTCCAAAGAGAACCAGTTTGGGGTTTTTTTAAATTAAGGTATAACGGACATACGACATTATATTAGTTTCAGGTGTATGACATACTGATTCAATACATGTAGATCTTGTGAAATGGTCACCACATACAGCTCATTCCCATCCGTCATCACACATTAAAGAGAACCAGCTTTGCGTTTCTCCCTCCCTTCATGACTTGCCATTCCCCAGCTACCTATAAAAACCATGACATCAGCTTCTCTCTGAAAACCACATCAGCTCCTCCCCATGACGGTCTCACTGGTCCTGTCACTTGAGCATCATTAAATCAGACTCTCCCAACAAGGTCCAGTTGCAAAGCCATATGGCTGGCATCATGCGACTAGCACATAAGTCACATGAGCCAAGGGATGAGCAGAAGACAGAGAGAAGCCGGCATCTGTGATGAGAAGGCTTCCCTGGTTTCTGGAGTCAGATGCACCCGAGAACCTCCAAACTCCCCTCCGCATGGTGCCGGCTGCAGAGTCAGGGTGGAAGCCTAGCGGCCCCTGCTCACAAGCCCCATGACTCCAGGCGCACTTCCAGCCTCTCAGATGGCTGTCTTCTCGCCTCTGAGATGAGGATAATCACCGGATACCTCAGGGTTTAGGAAGATTGAAATCAAATAGGAAGGCACCTCATAAGCAGAAAGTGCCAGCCAGTTCAGGTGTGTCCCCAAGAGGGAAGTGAGCCCTTGGGAGGTGAGGGACTCTGACCAGTTTTGGCTGGAGATTAGAACGTCCTTTGGCCTGGTCAGACACCTCAGAATGGATGCGGAGCACAGGGCAGCCTCTCCTTCAGGGTGAATGAAGTGGGGACCAAAGAAAGGAAGACACTGGCTGAGGGGCGGGGTTCCTGGGGCAAGTGACAGGAGGCCACACAGCTCCAGGGCTTTCCATCCCTCCAGGACAGACAGCGCCCGAGCGCTCTATTTGTGGACATGGCTGTAATTTGTCCCACGGTCAGAACCTTGTTTCTTGGGCTTCACTATGGCCTGTCTTGTGTGAGGGACAATGGCCTTTATTAGGAGTGGCCCAAGCCATGTGTCCTGCAGCCACGGCTTTCCCTGCAGGAGGCTGTTAGCACCAGAACTGCTATCAAAGTCAAGACTATAAGCAGAGTCCATCTGGATGTCTCCCTGGCCTGTGCCCCTTCCTTGAACCTGGGGAAAATGCCTGACTCCGCTAAGCACTCAGAAAGCCCTTGACAGAATCGGTCCCCTTAACTAGTCCCTTCTGGGAGGGAGATGGAGGAGTCTTGGAAAGCTAAGCCTGAGCCGCCATGTTCTGTCATATGCAGGGAGAATAATAAAAATATTATCATTATTATTATTATAACACAAAATAATACCAGCTGTTATCTCGCATTTCCCACATGCCAGGCATTTCTAAGCACTTTGCCTAAACAAACTCACTAAGTCCTCACAACGACTTCATGAGACTCTTCCTATTCCCATTTTATTTCAAAAGCAAAGACCACCAGTCTACCCTAGGAGAGAAAAGAAGAGGTCAACTGGCTGACTGAGGGAGAGAGGAGCACCTGGGGCACCATGAAAAGCAGTGGGAGTAGGTCTGGGCACTCAGCACGCCGTCCCATCACGGCTTCCGTATCTACCTTCCTCGGGGCCGGCAAGGGCAGGCTTCCAGGCTTGCCTGTCTTTAGCCGGGCCCTGGGAAGGGGCTCGATAAACTGTTGTCAAATCAATGGTTGTGGGATGCAGAGGCTCCCTGGTCCTGGGAAGCAGAACTTACACTGGCTCTCAAGGATGAGCAAGGTTTTGTGAGCCAAGAGCCCTGGTCAGGGGGTACCTGGGTGGCTCAGTGGGTTAAGCCTCTGCCTTCAGCTCAGGTTGTGATCTCTGGATCCTGGGATCGAGCCCCACATCAGGCTCTCTGCTCAGCAGGGAACCTGCTTCCCCCTCTCTCTCTGCCTGCCCTCTCTACCTATTTGTGATCTCTCCTTCTCTGTCAAATTAATAAATAAAATCTTTAAAAAAAAAAAAAAAGCACTAGTCAGGGAGTCCTGGGGGCAGGTAGGGGTAAGAGTGATTTGAGCAAAAGCCTGAATTCAGAATGTACCAAGGTGAGGTGGCAGGCCTGACGGGATTGTTCTCCCGTCTTTGGCTGCCACTGACCAGCCAGGAATTTCTAAGTGAGGCCCAAAAAACAGCCTCTCCTCCAAGGCTCCAGGGTGGCCTTCTGGGCTGTCCGGCTGCTGACTCCAGCCCTGACTGGCCAGGGCGAGGTGGGAGGCCAGTGGGCAGTCCAGACCCTCCTGGAGCCCAGAGTAATGACAGCTCCACAGAGCAAGCCTCATTACATGGAGCGACTTCATGATGTGGCTGTTTTGTTTTGCTTCGCTTTTTTTTTTTTCTCTTTGAAGATGAGTGAAGAACCTTCTTTTACCCAAGATTACAAGTTGGGTTGGTGATGAAAGGTCTGTGCCATGCAGCAGGAGGCCTCAGGGAGGAGCTTGTATATTTGCATGCCCTTTTGTTGAAAATGGCTTGTTCTGTGGGAAAGGAAAGAAAAGGGAAGGGAAGGGAAAGAGAAGGAAGGAAGGGAGAAAGAGAGAAGGAAGGAAGGCAGGAAGGGAGAAAGGATAGGAGAAAAAGAAGAAAAGAAAAAGAAATTAGCAGGGAGGATCAGAATCATTTCTGCCTTTGTGAGGCTGCCTGGGACCCCTGGCTGATCACCATGACTGCCAAGCATTTCAACCCTACACACAACCCTCCTTCGACTCTGCCTCCCTAAACTCCTAAATCTCTAAAAGACTTAAAAAAAAAAAAAAATCAGTTGGCCCATGTTCCCAAACCCAGACAAAACCGTTTCAGCGGGTAGCTCTGCAAAGAGCCTCGCACAACATGGATTGGTCAAATTTGATGCCTGGCTGGCTGGCTGGCTGAATGAGGTGGTGGATGGGTTGAAGAGGAGAAATGTTATCCTATTTAAAATACATCAAGGAGCAGTGCCTGGGTGGCTCAATATGTTAAATGCCTGCCTTTGGCTCAGGTCATGATCCCAGGATCCTGGGATCGAGCCCCACATCAGGCTCTCTGCTCAGCGGGGACCCTGCTTCTCCCTCTCTCTCTGCCTGCCTCTCTGCCTACTTCTGCCTACTTGTAATTTCTCTCAGTCAAATAAATAAATAAATTTTAAATAAATAATTTAAAATCTTTTTTAAAAATTGCCTAATCTGAAGTCATGAAAATTTGTGTTTCCATCTTCTTCTAAGAGTTTAATAGTTTAAGCTCTCACCTTTGATCCTGTTTGAGTTAATTTTTGTGTGAGATGAAGGTATGACTTCTCATCTGCATGCGGATATCCAGTTTTCCCAGCACAACTTGTTGAAGAGACAGTTCTTTCTCAATTGAGTCATCTTGGCATCCTTGTCAAAAAGTCAGTGACCATAAACATATGGGTTTATTTCTGGACTATTAATTCTATTCTAGTAATTATATGACTATCCCTATGTTACTACCATGAAGTCCTAATAGAATTTTGCAGTAAGTTTTGAATTTGAAAAATATGAATCTTCCAACTCTGTTCTTTTTTAAGACTATTTTTGCTGTCTAGGTCCTTTATGTTTCTGTATGAATTTTAGAATCAGCTTGTCATTTAAAAAAAAAAAAAAAGCCAGCTGGGATTTTAATAGGGATTGCTTTGACTCTCCCAATCACTTTGGGGAGTATTGCCATCTAACCATACCAAGTTGTCCAATCAAGGAACACAAGATGAGTTTCTATTTCTTTTTTTTTTTTAAGATTTTATTTATTTATTTGACAGAGAGAGATCACAAGTAGGCAGAGAGGCAGGCAGAGGTGGGGTGGGGGGAAGCAGGCTCCCTGCTGAGCAGAGATCCCGACATGGGGCTCAATCCCAGGACCCTGGGATCATGACTGGAACGGAAGGCAGAGGCTTTAACCCACTGAGCCACCCGGGCAACCCAAGTTTCTATTTCTTGAGGACCTCTTTAATTTCACTCAACAATATGTTATAGTTTTCAGCTGTATAAGGCTAGCACTTCTTTCACTTTTGTTCCTAAGTATATATGTGTGTGTATTTATTCCTAAGTATTTTGTTCTTTTCAATGCTTTCGTACATGAGATTATTTTCCTCATTTCAATTTCGGACTGGTCATTGCTCAAGTACAGAAATACAACTGAGGGTGCCTGGATGGCTCAGTCAGTTAAGTGTCTGCCTTCAGCTGAGATCATGATCCCAGGGTCCTAGGATTGAGTTCCGCATCAGGCTCCCTGCTCAGCAGGGGTCTGCTTCTCCCTCTCCCTCTGCTGCTCCCCCTGCTTGTGCTCGCTCTCTCTTTCTCTCTCTCTCTCTCTCTGTCAAATAAATAAATAAATAAATCTATCTTTTAAAAAAAGGAAGGAAGGAAAGAAAAGAAAAGAAATATAACTGAGTTTTGTATGTTGAGCTTGTCTCTCGCCACACTTGTTTACTAGCTGTGATAGAGCAAGTCAACACACCACGAAGATTCCGCCACTTTTCTTAAATATATGCTCTCGATTTTTGCAGTCTTTGGTTATTTCACAGAATTTTGAAACAGTTGATTCTGACCTATGTATGTATGTATGTATGTGTGTGTGTTTGGATTGATTGATTGATTGCCAGTATTCTCATTGCTTTTATGGAGGGGAAGATTTTCAGGTCCTGACCCCACCATTTTCATTCACATTATCTCCCTGGAGAAGTTTCTCATACCTCCATTTCCTCAACTGTATTATCATCTTTCCATCATTCGTGGGGGATGATTAATAAGGTAATGTGTAATTCCCCTAGTAGTTACTCCAGAAAGTCATTATCATCAGGGAAAGAGGAAGGGGCAGGGAACTTGCTGGTGCTCCCTAACCTTGTTCTCGAACACACAGTGCAATCCTCTAATGACTCAGTGTACGCCCAAGGAGCCCTCTGGCCAGCCCCGCCTGGGCTTCCATTCCATTCCTCCTAAACCAAACAGCCTCCTTTCCTCCCTCCTCCCTGTCGGAGCTTACTTTTCCCAGGCTCTGCTCCCTCAGCTGTCTGATCTCTGCTGGCTGGTGAGGTGCTGATTCCCGAAAGCCCATCTCTCCAGGGAACCAAGGATCTAACCCAGTTCTGGTCACGGGTCCCAAGCCCGAACACAGCCACAGCCGACTCGCGCCACAGCAACTTGAAGGAGGCAGAAAAACCCTGCTCCTCTCCAACCACCCCAGCTCCACTCCCCCTTCACCTCAGGCCAGCCTTGGGGAGGGAGAATTTTGTAGTTCGTGAATGATTCTAAGAAGACTAAACTCGGGGGTTATGTGGTCTGCTGTATCAACCAGGAACAGCAGCTAAGTAATGGCAGTAAACCTTGAGTCTGTGCAGCGCCTTTTCCGGGCTGTTCAGGCCAGTGGGCACATTCCCACCATCCCCGCATCACGGCAGTCCGGCAGGGTAGTTTGGTAACAAGACACTAAGCCCTTGGACAACCCAGGGTTCCTCCAGCCTCCTCTCCAGATGCTCCATCCATGCCCTGCTCTGGAGGCTGCCACAGCTCGGGATGGACCGTGTCTGTCCTCCCCTTTGCTGGAAACACCTTCCCACACCATCACCCACCTGCCCACCCCTCCACCCTTCAAAGCCTAGTCACAGAACCACCTGAGAGAAGGATTTCCCAGAAATCTCCTTTGCTACCACTTCACCTCATCATTTATTCACCCATCCAACAAATATTTGCTGAGAACCAGGCACTACCCTGGTCTGGGCTACAACAATGGACTTGCTCTACGGAACTTATAACCTAGTGGCAAGGCCAAAAACAAACAGAAAATATACAGATAATAATAAGCTCTGAGAATACAAATAAAAGAAGTTTAGGGTTGGGTTGGAGAGCATTATTTCAAATAAGGTATTCAGGGAAGCCTGAGTCTAATAAGACGACAATTGAGAAGAAACAGGAAGGAAGTAAGGACCTGGGCTGCACAAATATCAAAGATAAGAGCATTCCAGGGGCGCCTGGGTGGCTCAGTGGATTAAGCCGCTGCCTTCAGCTCAGGTCATGATCTCAGGGTCCTGGGATCGAGCCCCACATCGGGCTCTCTGCTCCGCAGGGAGCCTGCTTCCTCCACTCTCTCTCCCTGCCACTCTGCCTACTTGTGATCTCTCTCTTTCAAATAAATAAATAAAATCTTAAAAAAAAAAAAAAAAGAGCATTCCAGCCAGAGAGAATAGCATGTGCAAAGGCCCTGAGGTGGAAGCAGATTTCACAAGCTGAAAGAACAGCAAGGAGATGGGTATGTCTGGGTTGGCGTGAACAAGGGAAGAGTGTCAGACAATGAGGCCAAAGAGATATCAGGCCCCACACTATGCTGGGCCTTACAGATCATGGGAAGAACTTTGGATTTTACAGGATGTAAGTCTGGAAGCCAATGGAACATTCTGAGCACAATAGTGACATACTCTGAACTGCATTTTGAAAGGAGCCCTTGGGCTGCCATATTGAGAATAGACCATAGATGGTCCAGGTGGAAACCAGAGGGACCAGGTGAGGAGCTCGCTGCACCGTGGTAACTTGGTGCAGGGACCTGGGTGAGCAGTGGAGTTGGCGAGAAGTGGTCAAAATCTGAAGATATTCTGAAGGTGGAGCCAAGGGGATTTGCTGATGGATTAGATTGGAATGTGAGAGGAGGCCTGGAATCGAAGATGAGTCCGAGGTGTTTGGCCTGTGAAACTGAAAGCATAAAGCTGCCATTTACTGGGTTGAGGAAACCAAGCAGGTAAAGGAGAAAGGGTGAGCCTTGCTCTGCACCTTCCACCTCCAAGGCCTCCTCCACTAACAGCACAGAGACCGTCTGCGGTGGCTTCCCGAGCCATCTACAGACACCTGCATGTTGACTCTGCATGGTTGTGGACTGAAGGCACTTTAGACATCTCCAGCTAAGATTCTCTTTCTGCGGGTCATGACGTGTGAATACACTGGGAACCGGCAGAGTCTTATCAGGTCCCAGGGGTTGACGAGAGCCAATGCCATGGACACCCACATGAGCAGCTCCCAAGCTGAGGCATGGACAGGCTCAAGCAGGACTGGCAGAGGAGAAGGAAAGGACATTGGAGTGGGAGCTTGCCACCTTGTCTGCACGTTGACATCCCATGGGGTGCTCTCATCCAGCTGGCACTCCAGGCCAGTTCCTCAGAATATCTATGGGTGGGAGTCTGGCATCTGTGTTTTGCAGATTCCCAGAAGATCCTAACATTCAGCCAAGGTTGGGAGCCATGACCTTGACTCAAAATGAGCTCTTATTGGTACCTCCTGGTGTTTGCTGATTCCAGTTGTGATTAGCAAGGGGCTAAATCAGGGAGGTGGACACGGAAACACCCCATCCTTGTAAAGTAAGAGGAACCACACAAGGGCTGCCGAGGATTCTTCTGCTCAGAACTGAAAGCAAATGGGTCTCTCCAAGAACGCATTGCAAGTCTACCTGAGCTTACTCCACGCCTCCACCTCCAGTCCTGCTTTGAATATGAGTGTATTTCAAAAACTTTTTTAAAAACACTATCCAGGGGGCGCCTGGGTGGCTCAGTGGGTTAAAGCCTCTGCCTTTGGCAGCCCCGAGTCAGGCTCTACTCAGCGGGGAGCCTGCTTCCCTTCTGCTCTCTCTGCCTACCTGTGGTCTGTCAAATAAATAAATAAATTCTTTAAAAAAAAAAAAACATTATCCAGCCACACTCTACCCGGGAGTGTCTCCCGGCAGACCCCAACTGTGTGTGGAATGTGGCAGAGAAGGGAGAGAGCCTGGGCCTGAGCCCGTGGTGTTAGGGTGTTCATTTTCCACCTGGGCACTGGGACAGATGGGGTGGTGGCCAAGAACCAGAGAAGAGTGAGAGAATGAAGGATTCCCTCAAGGCATATGGACTTGGAAACAGGTCAAATCTCAATTACAGACCCAGGAGCCAGAGTGACCTGCTCCCTCTGCTCCCCTGGTGAAGCCCCTGGGTCAGCGGGTCCACGGGCAGCAGACAGAGAAGCCATTCATGGCCCACACTCTCCCCTCCAGATCTGCGGGTGGCTGGGAACCCCTGCCATTTATCCAGCTCCCCAGACACTTTGTGGACAGAACCCAGGTAATCTGATTAAGGTAAGATGAAACAAGAAACATTTGCTCCTTGAAAATTGAGAACATCTGTCCCAGGTAGCAAACTGAAGAGAAGGCTCTTTGTAACTAAGGAAAGGGAATCCCCAAGGAGTCTGGGCATGACAGCAGGGCGGACGCCCTCTACACTCACCTCCCTGCCCACCCAAAGGGAGGCCATGGGGACTGTGACTGGGGCTATGGGGAGAAGTTGGGTGCAGTGGTCTGGCAACCTGGCCTTGACCCTTGACTCCACCACGACCACTTGACCACTTGGAGACTCTTTTTTTTTTTTTTAAAGATTTATTTATTCGACAGATAGAGATCACAAGTAGGCAGAGAGGCAGGCAGAGAGAGAGAGAGAAAGAGAGGAGGAAGCAGGCTCCCAGCCAAGCAGAGAGCCCGATGCGGGGCTCGATCCCGAGACCCTGGGATCATGACCTGAGCTGAAGGCAGAGGCTTTAACCCACTGAGCCACCCAGGTGCCCCCACTTGGAGACTCTTAAGGTCAGTACTAACTTCTCAGCTTCAGGCTTGTGGGAAGATTAAGCAGATGCTAACATGTGAAGGTGTTCTGTTATCATCTCTCCCCCAAGCTCCCCTCAGCTGCCCACTGGACCCATAATTTGAAAGATGCAGTTACAGCTGAGTCAGGGTCTCCTTCCCACATCCCCAAAGACCTCCTTTCTATGGGTCCAGAAGGAGGAGAATGAGAGGACCAGGTAATAGGCTGACTGTTTCTGTTCCCCCAAAATTCCTACGTTGAAATGCTATCCCCAGTGTGATGGCATTTGGAGGTAGGACCTTTGGGAGGTGATTGGGGTGATTGGTGCCCTCAGAGATCCCAGAGAGTTCCTCCACTCCTGCCATGTGAGGACACAGCAAGATGACAGACACCAGTGAACTGGAAGGCAGGACCTTGCCAGACACAGGCTTTGCTGGCCTTGAGCTTGGACTTGCCAGCCTCCAGAACTGAGGAAAGTACGTGATTTTTCATCCAAGCCCCCAGTCAATGGTATTTTTGTTATAGCCGCCCAAACAGGCTAAGATAGGCCAGGATGTGGCCAAAGCCTGACCTCGTGGAGGAGGACCCCAGCATAGAGGGACAGATCTGGCTTCAGAGTCAGGCTGGGTGAATGACTTTCAAGACCAGTACACAGGGAAGTGATTGGCCCAGGACTGGCCCCAGAGACAGATCGCTGTGACACTGTTTGACAGATGATGACGTGAGGCCTAGAGAAGCTTCATCCCCGTGCCTGCCCAAGTCAGAGACAAAATGGGGAAGGAGCAAGGGACAGGACTTGGGATCTCCCCCTCGACAAGGTGGCCCTACTTAGTATGACTGCAGCTCTGTCCTTCTTCCCAGCAAACTCCAAATAGGCTCCCTGTGGTGGACTAAAGATGGCTGCCATTCTTTGTCATTTCATTGCCCAGAGCTGGAATTTATTTCCCTTCGCTGGAGCCTGAGTTGGCCCCCAACTCCATAAGCATCAGAAGGTGGTAGAAGCGAAGCTGGGCCAGTCTCCTGCTAAGCCCTGAAAAGGCTTCTGCAGTGGCACTTTGGGGAGACCTGGACCTCCATGTAGAAAGCCCAGCTCCTCTGCCGGAGAGGCCATGTGGAGATGTCATGCAGAGGCCATATGGGAAGCAAATGCCTTGAGGTGACAAGTAGAGGCCAGCTGTCCTCAGGTCCACCTGAGGTCCACCTGATGCCTCCAGGTGGCATCAGCCCCCAGCGTCACCAGACAACAACCATATGGGAGACCAGCCCAAGAACTGCCCCACTGAGCCTGGGGGGCAAGAAGATGCTTGCTGTTTTAAGCCACTAAGTTGTTTTTTTTTTTAATTTTTTATTTATTTCTTATTTTTTTATAAACATATAAAGTATTTTTATCCCCAGGGGTACAGGTCTGTGAATCGCCAGGTTTACACACTTCACAGCACTCTCCATAGCACATACCCTCCCCAGTGTCCATAACCCCCCTCCCCCTCTCCCAACCCCCCTCCCCCCAGCAACACTCAGTTTGTTTTGTGAGATTAAGAGTCACTTATGGTTGTTTCCCTCCCAATCCCATCTTGTTCATTTATTCTTCTCCTACCCCCGTAAACCCCCATGTTGCATCTCCACGTCCTCATATCAGGGAGATCATATGATAGTTGTCTTTCTCCGATTGACTTATTTCACTAAGCATGATACCCTCTAGTTCCATCCATGTCGTCGCAAATGTAAGCCACTAAGTTTGAAGGAGATTGGTTATAGAGCCATAGATAACTGGAAAAAAAAAAAAACGAACATCACTGGGGACTTCAAGATTTTATTTATTTTAGAGAGAGAGACAGCAAGAGAAAGAGAGGCAGAGGGAAAGGGAGAGGATCTCAAGCGGACTCCAAGCTGAGCACAGAGTACAATGCACGGCTCAATCCCAGGACCCTGAGATCATGACCTGAGTCAGATGCTTAACCAACTGTGCCACCCAAGCACCCCCCCCCAAACACACACACTGCTGTTCTTTTTTTTTTTTTTAGGATTATTTATTAATTTATTTGACAGAGAGAGATCACAAGTAGGTAGAGAGGCAGGCAGAGAGAGAGAAAGGGAAGCAGTCTCCCTGCTGAGCAGAGAACCTGATGCCGGGCTCAATCCCAGGACCCTGGGATCATGACCTGAGCCGAAGGCAGAGGCTTTAACCCACTGAGCCACCCAGGCACACCCCACCCCCACCCCGTGCTATTCTTAAGTAACACCCTGCTTCCCCCATATAAGGGATAAGCCCATGGGGAACCTGGGGGGCCCAGTTGGTTAAGCACCTACCTTCAGCTCAGGTCATGGTCTCAGGGTCCTGGGATCGAAGGGATGGAATCCAACCTCCGGCTCCCTGCTGAGCAAAGAGTCTGCTTCTCTCTCTCCCTCTCCCCCTCTCTTCTGTTCATACTCTCTCATGCTCTCTCTCAAATAAATAACATCTTTAAAAAGAAAGAGAGAGAGACAGACCCTGCAATCAAATCCCCACCCCTTCCACATGAAGCATAAATGCGGGGGACCCCAGGGGATGGGACATCAAGTACTGAGATACTGAGACCGGGTCTGCCTATTTCTTGGTTACTATAGGCAAGTTTAAAACACAGGAGTCATCTGTGATCCTGATTCTGAGTCACCATCTGCTCACTCTCTCTACCCCGGGGGCGCTTCTAGGTCCCATCCTCGTAACCCCAAAGGCCAACATGTCCTTCTCCGCTCCTCCAGACCCTCCCGCCTCTAGGGCAGCTCTAAGGGGTGGACTCCAGCCCCATCATCATGGCCTGACAGACCCTTCCTCCACCCTCCCTCTTCTCCCACTCCACCCACACTGCCCCCCAAACACACCCACTGGACAGGAGTCTTATCTTCCACATCAACAGGACGGCATTAAAAACTCTCACTCCACACCCAGGCCTGCAGTCAGAAATGAAATCAAATAACACACTCTGAAAGAGAACTGGAAGGTCCCTTCATTCCGTCCCTCCACAGACTTGGCACTTACCCCATTCCCTGCCCAGCTCTGAGGGTCAAGCATGGCTTAGAGATATTTTATGGAAAATTCCAAACATATACAAAAGCTGAGAGATATACACAGTAAACCCCCACGGGCCATCACCCAGGGCTCACAGTAAATCTCGTTTTCTGTCACCTCACCAGCTCTCCCAGTGCCCACCTGCAGATTATTCTCACCCAAATCACAGACCTCATGTTGCTTCATCTCTAGAAGCTGGGACTATCCTTCCAACCACAGTGCCATGCACAGTACGTAGGTTTCCAGGAGTCTAATCCGGGCCACGTCCGGCCCAGGAAGGCCTCCCTGAAGGTAAGGCCCATCGGAATGTGGCAGAGAGATGACAGAGCGCTGGGATGGCCCCAGGGTGTGAGCTCCGGTTCTGGGTGCGAGATGGAACACGGGTGGCCCGGCCGCCTGAGGACAGCCGGAGAACCACAGACAACAGAAGACTCCCCAGAGCTGACGGGACCCAGAAGCAGCCACATCCCCTCTCCTCATCTTCCTCTGTCGGAGCTGCAGCTCAGGGCCCTGGCCTTCCTGGGTGGGTTCAGAGCTGTGGATCCCCTAAAGGTAAAAATGGGTCTAGTTGCTCGCTGGCACCCGAGGAGAGTGCAGATCCTGGGAACAGCCATGACAAGTCATACCCATTGCCTCAGCCCCTGGCTCTGCTGCTTCGGCCTTACCCGCAATGCCTTTCTCAGGAGCGGGCCAGGATGCCTGTTCTTTCCACAAATCTGAAACATGGGCCGAACAAGACATGTGGAAGACAACAATCTGTTTCCATCATGCAGCATTTTTTAAAAAATGATTTAGCTTGTGAATGCCTAAAAACTACTAATTGTGCCTCATGCTTTTAAAAATCTCTTTGTTTCTATGCCACAGTTGCTCAACCTTGGCACTACTAAATTTTAAACCAGATAATTCTCTGTTGTGGGGGCTCCAGGAAGAGTAGTCTGAGTACGGGAGCAGCTGACTGGCATGCCTAGCCTCTACCCGAGCAGTGCTGGTAGCAGACTTTCTCCTGGGTGGGACAACCAAGATGGCTGCAGGCAGGGCCAAAGGTTCCCTGGGAAACAAAACTGCCCTCAAGGGGCACTTGGGGGCTCAGTTAGTTAAGCATCTGCCTTCAGCTGAGGTCATGATCCCAGGGTCCTGGGATGGAGCCCTGCATCTGGTCCCTGCTCTATGAGCCTGCTTCTCCCTCTCCCTCTGCCCCTCCCTCCACTTGGGCTCTCTCTCCCTCTCAAATAAATAAAACCTTTTTTAAAAACCTGCCCTGAAGTTGAGGGCCTGTGATCTATACAATAGTGAGTAGTCAATTTGTTCATTGGTATCTTTATTCCTCTAATTCGTCTTAAATCCCTTCTCAAAGAGACGTCAACTTACTGTTAGATACATGGGAGAGGAGTGAATAACTGGGGAAATTCTCTTGAGAAGCCTCCGGTCTGTCTGTTGTAGGGGTTGTGATCAAACTTGCCAGTTGTTTGGCAATCATAACAGTTATTTAGATTTCAAATGTGTAAGTGATATTTAAACCAGAAACAGCTCAAGTAAATTAAAACCAAGCCATCCAAGCAAATAACTGTGGCATGTTAAGTGACGGGATTCTGCGTAAATTATTTGTTTCTCCAGTATTTACTTTTACAATTAAAAAAACAACAAGAGACCCTCTCTGAGGTTAGGTATAGGAATAAGTCAACATATCATGACATTTTTCCTGTGCACTCTGAGAACCTAGGTCTCCATTTTATAAGTCTTGACTAGAGTTTCCAATCACCTTCTTCTTTTATTTTTCTTTCTTTGCATTCCTAAATGCAGCAAAACACCCTTCAGGATGTCCCCACCGCAGCGAAAACTGTAATAGCTGTGAAACAATTTACACCCGGCTGAAAATTTAGCATTTCCCGGAGCTGCGGGTCAGACCTTTGTCTCACTTCCACGGACGGCTCCAGTTACGACTTCGCTCGCTACTCCACCACCGGAAAGTTAACCTGTCTTATTTGAAGCCACAGACGCTGGCACCAGAGAAGGTCCCCAAGTTAACAGATCTTCAGGCCACAGGCAGGCTGGCCTGAGTCACCACAGAAACACTCACCGTGGCATCCCAGACGCTCTGTAGTCAGCTCAGCACACGCGTTGTTTCCCCAAACCTCGAGGGCCTCGTAACCCTGAGGCCCTGCTCGGCCACTTCAGGGTCAGCACCCAACTGCCGGCAGCTGGAAAAGCTCACCTGAGCACCCTGCTGGGGAAAATGTCCTTAGGTAATGAGCTGAGAACAGGTGGGGCTGAGGCCGAAACAGAGCAAAGGAAGGTGAGTGTCTATGGCTTTGAGGGGAGCCAGAGAGGCCAGGATGGCGAAGACTTCAGGCTCACCTGCCTCTCAGATCTGCGTGAGACTGAACCTCCCTCTGGCCCTGAGCCCACGGCTGCCTGCCCCCGTGGCAGTACTGGGCTGGAGGTGGCAAAACGGACTTCTCCTGAGGCACATCCAGAATGCTCCATGTTGTCAGCTTCTCTGCCTTGAGCCTCCAGCTCAGACTCCGCCCTGGAAGGTGGGGGAAAAAAGGACTCCTGTCAAAGACTGAGTCACAGCAGGAATTAAGGCAGAAGATGGAAATTCTAACCTTTTCTGCTTCCTGAGCAGGGCAGTGAAAAGGAAGACTGTTCTGAAGGAGAGGGACTCTGGGCACACACTGGGCTTCAGTCTGGCAAGGGACCTGATGTGCCCTTGATCAGGGCTCCCAGGGCCAGGGGTGGGAGGCACTGACCCCCGTGGACAGGAGAAGCATTCAGGCCCCTGGGATCCCACAGGCCTGGAGGGATCAGCCCCTTGATGGGTGCCTCAGCGAGGCTGGGAGCTGCCCCTCTCCCATGGTGAGAAACAAGGCCTTGGGGGGCTGCCCCAGACCACACAGTAAACCCCACTTGCTGGGCCCAGCTCAATCCATTGCCGCCACAGGGACCCTGGGGACTTGAACAGAAGCCCATGTCTTCCAACAGAGAGGACTTTGTTTCCTGGAAGGAGCTGGGCTTTTTTCTCTTCTCTCCTCACGGCCTCACAGGGGAGGGGAGTTTATGTTATTGTTTTTTCCAACTTGGCAACAATGTAAATGTAAGAGTTCACATTGACCGGAAAGAGATGGCATTTTCTCTGGGGACCGGCGGCAGCCATCACCCACAACTCAGACCCAGGCCCCTGAGAGGATCTGAGGTGCCAGCAAGATGGTGCAGCCGGTTCTCCTCCTCCTCTGAGGAGACCCAGGAGACCATGTGTAGAGTGGGGCCAAAACTTCACACACAGGTCAGAAGTGAGAAGTCACCTGCCGGGGTGGTACCACCTGGTTTGAGAAGCACCTGGAAACCTTCCCGCAGCAGCACCTGGGCTCTCCCACTGCGTGTCCCATGCGCAGACCTGGGCCTGCCCCCACCGAGCTGCTGAGGGCCTGTCCACTTCCCTGCTCCCAGATGAAGAGCCTCTCTGTGTCGAGAGCTTTCCCAGCACCTCATGTAACCGTCATGACAAGCTCATTCATTCATTCCTTCATTCATTCATCAAACAATATGTATTGACATTCAGTCTCTGGGGTCAGAGAGGAGCATGGGGCAGATACAGAGCGAGGAGCTACTGGGGAAGACAGAAAGTAAAGAAATAATTACAAATGAGAGGAGTCAGTGGTCGCACCAACAGTAATAACTACTAACTGAAGAACTGGTGGTTGGAGGGCTTGCTTAGTCTCCCGATTCCAGGTCAGAGGACTTGTACCATCCCAACACGACAGAAAGGGCTAAGTAACTTGGCCAAGGTCACACGGTTGGTCAGTGGCAGAGCTCAGGGGACAGCCTCAGAAATGCCCAAAGACTCCTCCCCCCAAAACAGCCCTCTGCTTCCAGAAACCCAGGAGAGTCAGCTGTGGTCAGCTGTGGGTGATACTCAAAAGCCGTGAAACCCACAGTGGAGACCCAGGAGACCCTTGGGGGTCAGGCTGTTCGCACAGCACTGCCCTGTTCTTTAGAAGCAAAGTCTAGTCCTCTTAAGATTTTAAGCCCAGCTTAGGGAGACGCAAACACTGCTGACTAGATTTCTGCCCTCCCACTGCCTCAGTCTTGCCAAGGCAGGGCCCCGGGGATCCAGAGTCAGGTCTGCTGGCCAGAAAGGACGGGTCCCAACCAGGTGCTTTGAGAAGCGACAAGGTGGGGCTGCCAGGTGTTCATGGTCAGCACCCTAGGTCCCGGCTTAAGAAACACAGGAGCTTGGGCAGGGAGTCACATTGCAGAGGGGAGGCCAAGTCTCTGTGGGGTGTTACACAGGCAGGGAGGCTGGAGCACAGGAGATAAGCAAGACTGGGTAGCGCAGGGTCAAGTGAGAATTGAACAGAAGTCCCATTTGAACCCAGAGGAGAAGGTCTCCCTTTGGTTTTGCTGACCAGTGAGATTAGGAGAGAGTTACCCAGCATCTCCAAAAAGCAACAGTCCAGAGACAGAACCAAACCAAAGTCCAACATATCAACCAAGGTCCATACCTATAAAAACTGGAGGTCTGACCAGAAAAGGTGTCAGGGTGCCGGCACCGTCGCTAGTCCCCAGCCCCTTCCCGGGCACCTGGGGAGAACCAAGAGGCACTGCGTGGACCTGAGCCCTTCCTCCAAGTTGAGAAAAGAGGTTCAGAGAGGGGCCTCAGCCCGCTGTCCTTCATTGATTTCAGTGAGAACTTTTTCCTATTTCTTGTAATCTCCCACTTTCCTTGACAAACAAAACCAAACCATAAACCATGGCTTTCTTGAACATGAAGCCGCACATGAGTCATCTCCACCAACCACTTTTAAATCCAAGGGCTGGAAGGACAACCCCTTGAACAGCAGCAATTGCTCAATAGTGAGACGATCCAGTGGAAAAATTCTCCCCAGAATCTGGGTTCCTGTTAAGCAAGTGCCCTGGGGAGGGTCATGTGGCGAGGCTGGCTGGGGGAAGTTAGTCTTGTACCTGGGATGTAGGTGTGTGCATGCCCCCTGCAGCACCGGCAGGGCGGGGAGTATGGGGGGGAGAGACAGGGATGGGGACAGGGTAGGGGGAGTAGTGGAGATGCAGTCAAAGAGGCTGCAGACTTCCGGAGGCTGTGCCAAAGGCTGTAGTTTATTCTAGATGCAATGAAAAGCCGTTGGAGGGTTTGAAGTAGGGGAAACACATGATCTGATTACAAATTTTTTTTAAACAGTCACACTGGCTAGTGAGTGGGAAGTAGTTGGAGGCAGGGAGAGATATTGCCATGCTTCCGGTGTGCAATGAGGATGGTGGAAATGTGAGCCATGGGGTAGAAATGGAGACAGGAGGGGGACTCAAGATGTACTTTGGGGGCTAGACCCAACAGAACTTGCGTATGAATTAGGTGGTGTACAGGCTGGGGACCAGAGAAGAACAGAGGATGACATCTAGGTTTCTGGCTTGAACAACTGGGGAGATGATGGTGACATTTCCTAGGACAAGAAGACTAGATGAAGTGGGGGGTTCGTTCATCTGCGGTGGGAAACTAAGAGTTCCATTTTGGACATGTTGAGTTTGAACTTTCTGCGAGACAGCCCGGTGAAGATGTCAAAAATATAATCTGAGCACGTAAATAGTGAAGGGCGTTAATGAATGATAATCCCTTGAAAAATTCAGAAGTCCATTCCAATCATAAATTAATATGGAGGGAGGGAGGGTAGCAGGGGCGCCTGGCTGGCTCCGTTGGAAGAGCATGGGATCTTGATTTTGGGGTCATGAGTCTGAGCCCCGTGTTGGGTGTAGAGATTACTTAAATAAAGAAATAAACTTACAAATTTTTAAAAAGAAAGGAAGGTGGAGAAGAAGGAAGGGACAGATGGGGGAAATAGAGGGCTCTTATTTACAGTAGCATGTCAAGGGTTGACAGGTCAATGTGTAGACAGTGCTAGAATTAGAAAAACATCATTTTCCAACCATTCCAGTAATGTATGGATCAGACAAGAATCAGCAATGGATATTAAATTTGAGGTAAGTTTTGATAAGCAACAGGATGTTTGCATGGTTTTAAAGTGTCTCCCCACAGACCATGTGTTTGTTATGAGGAAAAGAAAAAAAAAAAGAGTAATTGCATAGTGGAGAAATCAGACAGCACCTTGACAAGGTGATCAAAATTAACATCACCCGTGAGGGACACTGTGCTTCCAGATGTGATCCTCTGAGAACAACACAACCTAACCCAGGTAGTATTCCAGCAGAGTGTAAGTAACCTGACCCTAATCATGAGAAAACATCAGACAAGCCCAAAATGAGGAATGTTCTATTTAACAAAAATGGGCTCCCTATTTTGGGGAGCCTATTTGTTGGGCTGCCTACTCAGTGAGGAATTGCTTCTCCCTCTGTCCTTCCCCCTGCTCATGCTCTCTCTCTCTCTCTCAAATAAATAAATAGAATCTTCTTTAAAAAAAACGAAGTCCTGAGAACGGATGAGTAATGGAGGAGACATCAAAGATAAAAAGAAGGGGCAGGACCATGTCAAGGAAACAATGATGTTCAAAGATCAGGCAGAGCAAGCAGAGCCAGCCAAGATGGCAGAGAAGGGGGTAGGTGGAGGGGAACCAGTGGGCTGAGGTGTCATGGAAATCGTGAGAACCCAGTGTTTCAAGGAGTGACTAACTGGCAAATGTTGCTAAGAGGTTGCTCAAGATGTGGACGGAGATATGACCACGGAATTTAGCAAGATGGCGATCACGGGAGACCTTCACAAGACAGTGTCAGTGAAAGAAGCCAGGATATAGTGGTTCCCAGAGTCAACACAAGGTGAACAAGTACTGTAGCACCAGAAACACCTGCAGTCAGCTCCTATCACTTCAAGCCTTAGAGGGGACAACTGTCATCTGTTTGGTCACTAAGGTTCTGCACCGTCCTCTGTGCTTGTGCCCTCGCCCCCAACACCTGGGGAGGTAGACCCCACATCTTATTATAAAAATCTAAGGGGCCAGACACTGGCTTCTACAGCTCCCTGACAGGTAGACAGGGAAGTGGCCTAGGCTCTGTCACTTACAAAGAGAATCCGGAAGAGCTCAGAATGTATTCTGGCAATTGGCAGTGGTGATCATGGGGGGCAGGACCTCTAGTTTCTAGAGGCAGCAGGGGCTCTGTTTCCAGCCAGCACCCAGTGCCTAGTGTTGGGGTGTTGACTATGGGCCCTACAGCAGAGCAAGTGTTTCTTCACCATCCAGGTCTATGGCAGGAATTGGAGTGTTATATCTGGGGTGTGGCTTCCAAACCAGGCACCAGAGCTCCTGGAGATACTGTGAGTTGCTCGATGTCTTGTTAATAAGTTCTGCCACTGCATAATCACCCAGGGTCAGTTGGTTTTTTTTTTTTTTTTGCAACTATGAGCCCTGACTGAAAGAGGACTTTGCCTTTTCTTGGCTAAAGAGAAAATTCCTTTATGCCATCTTCCCAAATTCTGCCTCTCAAGGGTATGTCAAGTATCCAGGGTCCTTAGCCATGTCCTTAGCCACAATGGACGGTGTGGACAGAATGGCCTCCCTGTGGTCATATTCTTAAGGATATCCCTCAGCACTATACCTGATACCTCCATTTTCATCTCCCCTGATCTCAAGACACTGGCCACCTTTCTAACCATCATCGAAGTGAAATGTCCCCATGTGGTTGGGATGCCTGCTTCCCCACTTTATCTTGGCTTTCTAGAAAACAAGCTCTAACCACCACCACCACCCCTTCTCCAGAGACTCTTTGGAGCCTGTGGTTTTCTAGCTGTTTTGTTGCTGAGTGTGGGAAAGGAGATAAGGGAAGCGCACAAAGCTGAAATGCTTCCAGAAGCATCTAGTAGGATTGTCTCTATTTAACACGGGTTTGCCGTTCCCTGCCTGAAATCAGACAATGTCATCACCCTGGTCTGGAGTCGGATGAATCAGACTCTGCAGATCTGGACCCTCAGAGGTCTCCCCAGCCACACTTGGCACAGAACCCAAAGCAACCGAACAGACCACGATGGATTTCCAACCATGACATTGACAAATGCCAAAACCATGCATGAGAGCCACCTCCTCAGTCCACTGAGTGTCCTCATTGTGGGACTTTTCCCTCATATATGATTGTGTTTGAAAGCCTGACACCCTCCCAGAAGTCTCCCTGCACTAAATATATGTGTGGTCTCTGAGGGAAGTTCACACTGACCGAGGGGCTTGGAGGCACTCAACGTAGACAGCAAGAGATGCTGTGCTTGTCCTGCTCCCATGAGCACAAGGTTGCCAGGTCAACATTCTCTTCTCCAAAGAATTCTTTTACCGTATGCCTTATCCATCGAAGTACTACAACGTGCTCTGGAGTGGGAAAGCGCAGAGATTTCAGAAGCCAGCTGGGCAGAGTGAGACCTAGAAAAGGCAAGAAGGACTTCAGTGTAGAAGAACCATGCCCCTGAGGGCCACTGCGGCTAGTTCCGGGGATCTGCCCACATTAGCCGTTGATGACATCGTCCACTGTGCTCACCTTTTGGTGGATAAAGGCTCCCATTTCCTCCCTTCTGTTCTTCCTCTTTCAGCCAGTAAATGAAGCATTTTTTGGAAGTGCATATTTCCCTGAAGATTCACCAAGGCAAAGGTATGATCACTAGAATTGAGACCCACAAAACAATGTTATAGCTTTGCCCTCTAAGAAGTGGCTTGTTCTCCAAACAAAATTTGTTTGTCATCTCCTGGTTCATTGATCTGCTTCTCTTAGTGGGACTGGTCTACACCAAAGCTGGTGCACCTTCCCCCGCCACGGAGAAGCTCTACAGGAGGCTAGACAGAGGGTAGAGGTCGGGAAGTGTAGTCACCCATGAGGCTAGAAGATACCACTCTCCCCAGGCTGTGAGAGGTGTTGCCCGAGGCCAGTTTCACCCATCCTCCTTCCACATCCTTCCGTGGGGTTGAGTTAAGCATAAGAGGCCTGAAAATGTTCTGGCCTCATTGTCTCTGGCTCCAAAAATTTCTCTTCCATGTCCCTTTCCCAACCACAAGCCATGGCATTTGAAAGCTGTAAATCTTTTAGACTGTTCCCAACCCTTCCTTTTACAGTCAAAGGTGACCTTTGCTCCAGACGTGTTGCAAAGGCAGAAGGCAAAGCCGTGTTCTGGGCTGCAGTGTGGAAAATACACTTGGGATTCATACACGGTGCCCCTTGGCCCGGCCAAAAGCCCAGCATGTGGCATAAAGGAGAAGAATGGCTGGAAAGCTCCCCAGAGCTGACCCTGCAGTTCTTCCGAATTCTCCCCACCACAAACCTAGCCAAGTGTGCAAAATGGATGAGAAACAGATTGGGGCCCTTTGGTGCTAGAGTCCAACTATGATGTTCATACTCCCTATGAGATGCCCAAGCACCATGACCTCAGAGTTTCTGAGGCTCTAATGTCTATGAGGGTCCTCAAAAGCAGTGAGTTTGGGGGGCACCTGGGTGGCTCAGTGGGTTAAGCCTCTGCTTTTGGCTCAGGTCATGATCTCAGGGTCCTGGGATGGAGCCCCGCATCTGACTGTCTGCTCAGCAGGGAACCTGCTTCCCCCTCCCTCTCTGCCTGCTTCTCTCCCTACTTGAGATCTCTCTCTCTCTGTGTGTGTGTGTCTCTCTGTGTCAAATAAATAAATAAATAAATCTTTAAAAAAAAAAAAAAGGCCATGAGTTTTTAAGGAAAATCTGAGCCTCTACCAGCAACTGGTAGACCTCTAACAACATCTTTTTTAGCTTGAGAACACACAAGGCCCCTATTTCTCTCCACTTTGAAGTAACTAAAGTTTATTCTGTATCCACAATCCCTGTCTCTCTCTGACCTAAGCTCTCCCCTCCCACCAAGAGCAGACGCTAGACTTGAGTGAGTAGAGTTTCCCTAGTTGGTGGTGGGAAATATCAGGTAAACCATGTCAGGCTGGGTGCTTTCTGTGCAAGTCATGCCCTGAAGGGGACATCACAGGAACCACCATCATATGTGGAACCAGGAGAAGATGCAAGGATCACCTTTGGTGAGGGACAGCATTAGGCTGAAAAACACCCTCCCAAAGATGTCTATGGCCTAATCTGCAGAACCTGAGAACATGTCACCTTGCATGGCAAAAGAGACTCTGCAGATGTGATTAAGCTAAGGATCCTGAGATGGTGTAACTATCCTGGATATCTGGGCCCAACTAAATCACGAAGATCCTTACGGGAGGGAGACAGAAATCAGAGTGATGGGACTCTGGGGCCACAAGTGAAGGGATGCAGGGGGCCTCGCATAGCTGAAAGGGCAAGGAACTAGATTCTCCAGAAACTTCCATAAGGAATACAGCTCTGGCAAAACCTTGATTTTAAACTTCGGACCTCCAGAAAGGTAAGAAAATACATTTGTTTTGGTTTAAGCCACTATACTTGGGGGAATTATTATAAAAACAATAGGAAATAAATACAAAGATTTAGGATAAGGATTCATAGGAGCAGGAGGAACAGCTAGGAGTTGCCCCACCAGGTCATAGATCTCCTAGTATGGGTGATTCAGTGACAGCAGGTAATATAAAAAACCATCTCACCTGGCTTACAGACAAGGGGAAGTCCAAAGGCAGGTGGCCCCGACCAAGCTGGGTTGGTTTGGTGACTCAGTGATGTTATGGAGGACCTTGGTTCTTCCTATCAGTTTGTTTGTTTGTTTGTTTGTTTGTTTGAAGTGAGCTCTACCCAACATGGGGCTCAAACTCAAGACCCTGACATCTAGAGTTGCATGCTATACCAACCTAACCCACCCATCAGTCCATTCTTGTAGGCTCACTGCTCTCAGTCACAAGATGGCTGCCAAAGTTCTAGATGTTGCATCCAAGGCACACCATTGCCAAGATTCAGGAAAGAAAGTCCTTTCACCTTTGAGTCTCTTTGAGAGTGAGGAAAGCTTTTTCTGAACATCACAACCTTAATTTAGAGGACTTCCCCTCCCATCTACCTTGTTGGCCAGAATTGTACCACATGCCCCCACTTAACCCAATCCCTGGCCAGCAGTATGGGAGCATTTTGATGGGTTTAGACCAATTGGGACCTACTCCCAGAAGCCAGTCTTCCTGAAGCATTTGCCTTTTAGACCTTTAGGCAGGAAGTGGAAACCTCAACTAAATCAGCAAGGAGGAAGGGAATCAAGCCATGCGGGGTAGGTGTCCAGAAGTGTCTGCTCCACAGGCTTCACAGAAACACAGAGGAGTCTCTCCCCATTCCCCCCACATAGCTCTGGAGCTCATAGGGCCTGTGCTGTGTTCACCTAGCATGTATCCTTCATCTATGCAGGGGAAGGGCTGGTCAGCTTGTCTCAGTCACCCTCTCTGAGCGGCAGTCCCACCAAGCCACCTCGGTGCTCCAACTCTCCCTGCCTGGCCCGCTGCCTTGCCTGACACTGTGGCACTTGATCAGACCACCAGAGTCTCAGGAAGCAGGGCTGCTGCGTTCTGCCTCTTCCCTAGCACACTCCACCTGCAACCATGGCTGAGATGGGAGTCCTGGGGCTACTGTCCTCAGAAAGTGGCTCCTTAAGCTTCCTGGGTTTCTCCGTCGGGTCTTATTACGCCCTGGATGCACACAGTTGCTCTCTCAGCCTGCTGGGCTCCGGGCTCCTCTCCCTGTTCATGATGGGCCATCAGGTCCCTGGGGCCCCCATCTGGCTGCACTGTGGGCTTCTCTTCCTCGCAGCCACAGCTCCGCACAAAAAAGGCATCATAATGACTTGTGCCCAATAGAGAGGACTCCTGCACTCACTTCGCTGTCCCCCTCACCTACCATAAGAGGGGAGAATAGGAGGTACACACACACACACACACACACACACACACACACACACACACACACAAAGGAACTGGGAGTGAGAGAGAGAAGGAAGGAAAAAGGACGAGCTCAGTGTAATGTGGTGCTCCAGACTGGGTCCCGGAAAGAGGACGTGGTAGAAACACAGGTCGGGGCTGCCGGGGTGGCGTAGTCAGTTAGGCATCTGCCTTCAGTTCAGGTCATGATCCCAGGGTCCTGGGATCAAGCCCCACATCGGGCTCCCTGCTCAGTGGGAAGCCCACTTCTCCCTCTCCCACTCCCCCTTCTTGTGTTCCTACTCTCGTTATCTCTCTCTCTGTGTGTGTCAAATAAATAAAATCTTTTTTTTTTTTTTTTAAAAAAAGAGGGGCGACTGGGTGGCTCAGTGGGTTAAAGCCTCTGCCTTTGGCTCAGGTCATGATCCCAGGGTCCTGGGATCAAGCCCCACATTGGGCTCTCTGCTCAGCAGCGAGCCTGCTTCCCCGCTCTCACTCTGCCTGCCTCTCTGCCTACTTGTGATCTCTCTCTCTGTCAAATAAATAAGTAAATAAATCTTAAAAAAAAAATAAATAAATAAGAAAAAGAAAGAAACACAGGCGCAAACTGAATGAAGTCTGCAGATGGCGAATTGTATTGTCCCGGTGTTCCTTTCCCAGCTCTGAAGAAGGTACTGTGGAGTGTATGTAAGGCGTTAACATTAAGGGAAGCTGGGTGAAGGGGCTATGGAAACTGTCTGGACCATCTTTGCAACTTCCCTATAAATCTACAGTCATCCCAAAATAAAAAGATTCTTTTTTTTTTTAAGTTCTTTTTAAAAAAGAGAAACAAAATATTGTCAGGCCCTGCCACATTCCTACAACGTGCCCCTGCAGCATTCCCCTGTAGCTGGGCGGCTCCCAAGTCTTCTGTCCCAGCCCAAGCCTAAGACCAATGCTCTCCAGAGGAAGCAGGAATTTAGAGAATTTTAAAACTGAAATGGCAGGGGCACCTGGGTGACTCAGCTGGTAATCATCTGCCTTGGGCTCAGGTTGTGATCCCGGGCGCTGGGATAGAGCCCTACATCGGGCTCCTTGCTCAGAGGGGAGTCTGCTTCTCCCTCTCCCTGCCGCTCCCCGTGCTTGTGTTCTCTCTCTCCCTGACAAATAAATAAATAAACTCTTTAAAAACAAATAAATAAAACTGAAAAGGCTCTGGCATCTATAGTTCCTAGGGATGTTAATTACTTGGGAAAAGGGGGGAGGTGGGTTAGGAGAAGCAGCAAAGTTGAAAAAGGCTTCCCAATGCAGGACTCTGAAAGCCACTGGTAGGTTCGAGGTTTTAGAACTCTTCATGGAGGAGCTGTATCATGAGACATTTCCCTTCCCCCAAATTATTTAACAAGGTCCCTTCCTTCTCTTGGCCTCCTTGTGGAACCAGTCCCACCACCTCTATGGGAGGCCCGGTTCCAGCCTGGTTCTGGGGGGAGTCGGGGGAGGTGGCTAGCATCATGCTGGCCCCACCCCGAGGCCCAGCGCTGACCTTAGCCCTGCCTTCTGGACCCCGGGCCACACTGGTGCCTCCGCCCCAGAACTGGGTCTGCTCCGTGCCGCAAGAGCAGCCGCCCAGAGCCCCAGCCCGCCATCACCTTAACTCCCTCATTTCAGTGGGAAGCCCAAACCCGCCAAGGACATAGCCATCCTTTTGTGGACAAAACGGAGGCCCAGAGAAATGAACTAATTTGCCAAGCTCACCAAGGTCCCCTGATAAGGAAGGCTATGCCTTACCCACCTGTCACTCTCCTCGGATGCCTGCTGTCAGTGGAACCCCTGCAGAGCATGTATACCTGTTTGTCACCTGACTCGCCCCTGCCATTCTGCTATCCACACACCGGCCAGAACTCGCTGTAACTTGGTGGTTTTGCCCGCTGCCAGCTGCTCCCTGCCCTGTCCTTCCTGCTTCCACACCTGCTGACCTGGGAGTCCCAGCTCCACCGGCCCCGGGTGGTGGGGAACGGCGGGGGGATCCCTGGCTCCTGTTACCCTGCCCTTCCCCAAACCGGACGATGACCAGAGAGAGGACAGGGGACCGAAGGGAGGGGGAAGGTTCAGAACACAGGGATCCTCACTGCTAGGCACCTGCGATGGTCCCAGGGGACAGTGAAGGGATGCTGAGAACCCAGACCCCAGACCACTGACCTGCCTGCTCTCATCACTGCACCAGGCACAGAACCCTCCTTATTTGCTGCTCTCCTTCAAGCGACCCAGCTGTTGACCAGAAGATACGACAGGACCCTGTCTTGTAGATGTTAAAACTCAGGGGGTTGGGGGGTGTGAGGCTGGTGTGACACTCCACAATCTATGCACCAGTGGCGCTGTTCCCATAGAACTCTTGAAATGCTTTTATGCTCCTTATGTTTACTTTGCAGAGGGAGGTACTGTGCAAAGGCACTGACCATTCTCTGGCATTTACTTCCAATTGCATGAAAATTGGGATGTTTTCCCTTTCCATTCACACCGCATCTCAGAATGACAAAATAAATAAACTAACAATAAACTTTTCTGGAGAAAGATCTGTAGCTTGGGGATGCTTAGCAGAGGGAATATTGTGATTCAAAAGTTATATGATTCTTTGTTCCCAAGGGACCTCTTTTCAAGTAGAAGTGGTATCATTTATTTTTTTTTTAAGATTTTATTTATTTATTTGTCAGAGAGAGAGAGCGAGAACACAGGCAGACAGAGTGGCAGAGGGAGAAGCAGGCTCCCTGCGGAGCAAGGAGCCCGATGTCGGACTCAATCCCAGGACGCTGGGATCATGACCTGAGCCAAAGGCAGCCGCTTAACCAACTGAGCCACCCAGGCGTCCCTACAAGTGGTATCATTTAATGTTAGAATAACATGCATAGTGAATACACGCACTAAAAGTCTGACGTCGCTGGACAAATGGGGAAAATATTTTCTAAGAAACACTCCTGTATGCATTCAACATTAAACGCTAGGAGGGCCACAACCGTGGGGTGACTGCTCAGGTGTGTAAGGAATAAACACTTGGGTGAGGTGACTTCAAGGGAGCTCCCCTCACAGCATCCGGGAAGTGGGGGACAGGGACCTCAGGCTGCAGGCCGTGAGGGGGAGGCGCTTAGCTCAGGATTGCCTTAATTCCTGAGGTACCTCCTGGCCCCCCACCGTCCCGCCCCCCAACTGCTCATTCACACAGTCATCCCTGCAGTGAGTTTCCTGAGCTCCTCTCCTGTCCTCCTCTGTCACAGCCCCCTGCCTGAACTTTCCATGGCATTGGCGGCTCTCTAAAGTGATTTTGTCATCAATGTGCTGTGGGTTTGGTTTTGTTTTTTCCTGCCTGCACTAGAACGTAAGCCCCGTAGAGCAGGGGCTTTGTCCTCCGGCCCACGGCTGACTCTGAGAACCTAGAACAAGGCCAGAGCAGAAGCCGTACCGTGTGCGTGTGCACGTTCACATCGTCGTCATTATCTCCAGTATCACCACAGGCAGGTATGGCCAGAGGGCTCGAGATCAAACCCAGGCTCCGCTGCTAATGAGCCGCGTGCTAAGTGAGTTACTTAACTCTCCCGTGCCTCGGTTTCCCGGGGGAACCATGGGAATGTAATAACGGATCCGCCCCCTTCTGTGAAGCACTTTGGGAGGACTCTGGCATATAAACACTTAATAAGCCTTAGTTGTATTTATTTCATCAGGGCTAGCCCTGGGCCAAACTGCCTCCAAACCCCATCCTAACTCCCACGTTGCCGGTCAGCTCTCTCCTCACTGTCAGCCGGGTAGGATAGACGGCCCTGATGTCCTCCCGTTTTCAGCCTCTGAGAGCCCCCGCCCCACCCCCACCGGAAGTGTGCTCTGGGACGCTAAGCCGTGCTCTGCAATGAACTTCCGGCTGCAGCACCGCTCCACAGAGTAGGCTCCATCCCATTCCTAAGGACTGAAACAATGGATCATCCAAACCCTGTCAAAGTATTTAAGCAAATCTGCTACATCCCTTGACAAAATAGCCCCGGGATCATCCCAAGTTGGCAGAGGGATAAAAAGCCCATTGTGAGTAGACTCGACTAGAAGGCCTAGCCTCATGTCCTCCAGAACTCCTGCCCCTTGGGGACCTCTCTGTAATGACCACGGTCATCACCCACCGGCTCAAAGGGGAGGACCCAAGTGCAGACACAGGATGCCCCATTCCCCAACAAGACAGCCCAGGGCAGGTGGCAGGTCTGTCAACTCTCCTAAGGCTCAGGGATGATTAGCACGTTAGGTCCTGCTGCTGCCCTCAGAGGGTTAGAGAAGGAGTAACTTCCTTCAGCCCTTTGAGGGTAAAGCAAAGAATTAAATTGATGAGACAGATCAACAGGAGAAAAGGGTACACATTTTATGTGATATTTTTCCTTCAAAAGGAAAATAAAGGCCTGAAGAAGCCTTTGGCCCCAAAATTTATTCACCTTTTTTAAAACAAAGTATGACCAATGGTGGGGAAGTGGCAAGATAAGGTGCCCTGGGTTCAGGGCAATAAATTTTGTCACAAAAAACCCAGGAACCAGGGGTACCTGGGTGTCTCAATGGGTTCAAACCTCTGCCTTTGGCTGTGGTCATGATCCCAGGGTCCTGGGATGGAGCCCCACATCCGGCTCTCTGCTCGGCAGGGAGCCTCCTTCCAGCTCTCTCTCTCTGCCTGCCTCTCTGCCTACTTGTGATCTCTGTCAAATAAATAAATAAAATCTTTAAAACAAACAAACAAACAGGAATCAAACAACGCTAAGTCCAAAGTTTTCAGCCTTAAATATATGGAAGGAGAGTGTTTGCCTGAACAAGACTGCACACTGATGATAAGGATGGAATCAGGAGATTGTTCAGACACGTTAATTTTGAGATGTTAGATCCCAGTTGGCAAAGTCAAACGGGCAGTTGGATGCTTGAATGGGGAGTCAGGGAGAAGATCAGTCTGGCGATATCAATTTTGGAGCCAACAGCATGTAGATGTCACTTAAAGTCATGAGATTGAGTTGATCAAAAGGCAATCATAGTCAATAAAGAGGAGAGGAGCTCCAAGGGCTAAACCTCGGGCCCTCCAACCTTAAGATACAGAGATACAGAGAAACTTCAAAGACACTGAGCAAAGCAACCAGGAGGCAAGAGAATCAGCAGTATCTCAGAAGCCAATATGAAGTAAGTCTTCAGGAATTACCAACTGTGTCAAATGTTGCAGGGGTCAAGAAGATGCTTTGACCATTGGCAGCATGGGTCATTGATGACCTTGACAATGGCAGTTTGAGCCAAATGATGACGATTAAGTGTCACCAAAAGAGAATGGGAGAAGCAGCAGAGACAGTGAGATATCTTTTCAGGCCATTGCTATCAAGGAGAAAACAGAAGCAGCAACTGGAGGGAGATGTGAAGTCAGTGGAGGTTTGGGGGTGTTTTGTTCTTAAGACGGGAGACTTTAGAGCATATTGGTCTGATAACTAGAATGATGCAGGAGAAAAGAGAACTGCCAGAGTGAAGTGCTTAGGTGAAAAGAAAGGATCAAATCTGGAGACTATCAGAGGCTGATCCCAGACCATGGTCTACTTATGGGCAGCATAAATGGGGGTCAATACGGGCAGGATAGTGGGGGGATCATCTATTCATTTTCTCAATGAAATATGGATTGGGGTCATCAGCAGAGAGTGAGGAGGAAGGAGGGTGGAGAAGAGGAGAAAGTGTGAAATAGTTTAGGAGAGTGGAGAATGGAGGCAGGTTGTCAGGCAAAAACATAAGCCCACTTGAGGTCGCTAGTTATGGAGTTAAGTGAAACCAACCTGTATGGTTGTTTCTCCAGCCAACTCAGTGAACCCAGAGCAGGCATGAAATAGACAACAGATGTCAAGGAATTGAGACAAAATAGGGTTTTGCTTTGTTTTGTTTTAATTCGTTTTAACAGCAAAGATGTTTAAAGCATCTCAAAGTATAGAGGGAAAAGTGAAATAGAAACTCTCACATGTGTCTAGTAAGAGTGTAAATTGCTGAAATTAACTTCAGAAATATTAATTCCTGAGTCTTAAAAATATTCATTTTGCACTTCTAGGAATCTCTTCTAAGAAGATCATAAAAATGAAGAAAAATTACAGAAGAATATTTATGTAAGTGTTATTTACATGTGTGAAAAATTGGAAATTACTATATTACTAATATGAAGGGATTGGTAACAAAAATAACAAGATAGGGGCGCCTGGGTGGCTCAGTGGGTTAAAGCCTCTGCCCTCAGCTCGGGTCATGATCCCAGGGTCCTGGGATTGAGCCCCACATTGGGCTCTCTGCTCGGCAGGGAACCTCCTTCCTCCTCTCTCTATACCTGTTTCTCTGCCTACTTGTGATCTCTGTCAAATAAATAAATAAAATCTTTTAAAAAAATAACAAGATAATAGTGTACAAAGCAATAGTGTTTATTGAAACTAAATTTACAAAGTCTTTCACAACGTGAAAAAATCCTCAAGGCAAAAAGTTATGCACTAAAAATAAGTAGGATAAAATACATTTTTTAAAAAGACTTATCTCTGGTGCACCTGGGTGGCTCAGTGGGTTAAAGCCTCTGCCTTCGGCTCAGGTCATGATCCCAGGGTCCTGGGATCCAGGCCCACATCAGGCTCTCTGCTTAGCGGGGAGCCTGCTTCCCTTCCTCTCTCTCTGCCTGCCTCTCTGCCTACTTGTGATCTCTGTCTGTCAAATAAATAAATAAAATCTTTTTATCACTAGCCATCAGGGAGATTCAAATTAAAACAACATTGAGATACCACCTGACACCAGTTAGAATGGCCAAAATTAGCAAGACAGGAAACAACGTGTGTTGGAGAGGATGTGGAGAAAGGGGAACCCTCTTACACTGTTGGTGGGAATGCAAGTTAGTGCAGCCACTTTGGAGAACAGTGTGGAGACTCCTGAAGAAATTAAGAATAGAGCTTCCCTATGACCCTGCAATTGCACTGCTGGGTATTTACCCCAAAGATATAGATGTAGTGAAAAGAAGGGCCATCTGTACCCCAATGTTTATTGCAGCAATGGCCACGGTCGCCAAACTGTGGAAAGAACCAAGATGCCCTTCAACGGATGAATGGATAAGGAAGATGTGGTACATATACACAATGGAGTATTATGCCTCCATTAGAAAGGATGAATACCCAACTTTTGTAGCAACATGGACGGGACTGGAAGAGATTATGCTGAGCAAAATAAGTCAAGCAGAGAGAGTCAAGTATCATATGGTCTCACTTATTTGTGGAGCATAACAAATAACATGGAGGACATGGGGAGATGGAGAGGAGAGGGAGTTGAGGGAAACTGGAAGGGGAGATGAACCATGAGAGACTATGGACTCTGAAAAACAACCAGAGGGTTTTGAAGGGGCGGGGGCGGGGGGGGGGGAGGTTGAGGAACCAGGTGATGGGTAATAGGGAGGGCACATACTGCATGGAGCACTGGGTGTGATGCCAAAACAATGAACACTGTTATGCTGTAAATAAACAAATAAAGGAATTTAAAAAAAAATAAAAAAAAATAAAAAGACTTATCTCTTTATTTGAGAGAGAGAGAGAGTGCATGCACAGTGTGGTGAGGGGCAGAGAAAGAGGGAAATAAAGAATCTCAAGCAGACCCCCTGCTGAGCAAGGAGCCCCACTCAGGGCTCTCATGATCCTGAGATCATGATCTGAGCCTAAATCAGGGGTCAGACACCTAATTGACTGAACCATCCAGACACCCCAGGATAAAATACATTTTTAGAAGTCATCAGGAAGCTTCCAAAATATTGGTTGTAATTATCTTTGGGTACCAGGATTCCAGATGATTTTCATTTTCTTCATTATTGCTTTCTGTATTTTCCAAAATGGGTGTATATTTCTGTCAAATCAGAACAAAAATACAATGTTTAAAAATATGGTCCTTCCTGAAAGCAGGTAGGTGTATGGACTTGAAGGCACTGGGGTTCTTCCTAGTCCTGGGATTCACATAGAGTCTCCACAGTCTGGCATCTCAAATTGTGCAAATTCCAAGCACATTCAAAAATTCCCTCCCAAGCAGTCTGTTTACCTCATCAGAGCTGAACACTCTAAAGCTCCAACCTAAAGATAAAATGAGTATTTCATTTACAACGAACTGTTTATTCAAGGTGTAATAACAGATTCTTATTCTAGAATGATCAGCATCTCCCAACTCTTTCATTCCCAGACTTGCCCCAGTCCTCCCCAGAATTTAGAGGAAGCTTTCTAAACTTGGGAACATCTAGATCTAGGAGGCATCCTGACCAAGGTTTGTAAAATGATTTTACTCATAAATTCAGCAAAGAAAACATTAGAGTACATTAAAAGGAACTTCTATTAACGTATCAATCAGCTGTTACTGCATAATATATGTGCTGCCGAAGCGAGCACGCTGTTACTGCATAATAAGTAAACATCAGGATTACACAGTAATAAACATGCATTTCATTCATGCATTTGTGTATTGGCTGGAGCGGGTCTGACACAAACTGAGCTTGACTGGGCGGCTCTAAGCTGCAAACTGGGACCAGATCTGCTCTCTGTGTCTCTTATCCTCCTTAGACCAGTGGGCTAGCTTGGTCTGTTCTCATGATGTAGGCAAATACATGAAAAAATAAGCCGAACCACGCAAATGCATGTCAAGTCCCTGCTTGTATGTCTGTTAAGAGTCCATTGGCCAGGGATGCCTGGGTGGCTCAGCTGGTTGAGCAGCTGCCTTCGGCTCAGGTCATGATCCCAGCGTCCTGGGATCGAGTCCCACATCGGGCTCCTTGCTCGGCAGGGAGCCTGCTTCTCCCTCTGACTCCGCCTACCACTCTGTCTGCCTGTGCTCGCTCTCTCTCTCCCTCTAACAAATAAATAAATAAATAAATAAATAAAATCTTTTTAAAAAAAAAGAGTCTATTGGCCAAAACAAGTCACGTGACAAGAGCAAAGACATTCTCCCTAGTGGAAGAACCTGCGGAATCGCACGGGAAAGAACCTGAGCTAGTTAACCAATCTACCATTACTAGTAGAGAAGGAAAAAATTTAAAAATGCAAATGTGGGAGGTAGAAATTAATTTAAGATGAGTAAATGCCTTAAACAAAATCTAATCGTGGACAGCTCCTACTCCCAGTTACTTTCTCAACGCCCCTATTGAAACTCCACCCCTAAAGTCCCTGCATTCAGTCCTTGAGCAGCATTTCTCATACCCTTCCCCTCCCAAGGAGAGACTTGAGCCAGAAACCGAGCCTAGGTGGGTCAGCAGGTTAGTGAACATCAGCCTAGGGAAGAAAAAGAAATCGTGGCTTTTCTCTATCCTGGGCATATACCAGGGGCTGAAGCCTCTTGGAGCGGTCCAAGCCAGCCTCAATGCCATCCAGTCTGCCCTACATCCCAAAGCCCACTTTAATCTTTTCTAGAGGCTGGAGGCTGAAGCCTGAGCTACCTGCTACCAGGTTCCCTCAATTGAAGATTTGGTTTGGGGATTCTGTCATCAAACCGGGACCGCCATTCATCAGAAACAAAAAGAACATGCATTAATGACACCATAATATGCTTAATGCAGTCTGAAATTGTCTCCCTCCACCCCCCCCCCCCCCACTGCACACTTTCTCCTCCCTTTCCTTCTTCTTCTCCTTCTCCTTTCCAAGCCCGCTTCCAAGCTGACCTCAAGCTCCAGCAAAGACCCTGAGTCAGTCCAGCCACACAGCCTGGGGCCCAGAGGTGTGCCCTAGTCATGATCTCTATCCCAGCATCATATTTGTGTCACTCACACAAGTCAGGGGTTGCACCTTCTGCTGTGAAACATGCTGGTGGAGAGCACTGGGCTTTGGGGTCAGACCCAAATGGAAACCCATCTCCCCCTCTCACCTACCTCGTGACCTTAGGCAAATTGCTTAACCCCTCAGGGCACTTTTGGGGTCTGGGCAACAACATGCAAAAACACAGGTGTCTGTGGCCAGTGAACTGAGACGTGAAACAGCGATCAGCCATCAGCCAGCGATAAGCCAGGAACACCTGTTGGTATCTGTCAGCTCCCACCACGTGGCACAAACCAGCTCCTTCCTTCCGCATCACGGGGTGGGTCAACAATCTTTTCCGTGCTCCTGGTTAAGATACTAGTCTATTCGGTGTACTTCCTAGCACCCTTGATTCCATTCAGCAATGACGTGTGGGGTAGTTACACTGTGGCAACATTGTGGGTGTTTAAGGGCAGAAAGAAAAAAAAAATAGGCCTTTTTTTTTTTTTTTTTAAGTTCTTGCTATGATAACTTCATGGGTATCTCTCACCCCTGCTTGACTTTGTTTAAAGAGGGCAGGTTCAGAGTAAGATTATTTGAGCTACTAGGAGGAAGGGGGTCAAAGGGAAAATACTAATGCTTCATATAAGGAAAACAAGGCCATTTCAGTGGCCTAAGACAACAGAAGTTGATTTTTCACTCCTGTATCAGCCCAGGGGGGCGTCCTGGGTCAGCCTGTGGCTTCCCTCCATATGGTGAGTCCAGCACCCAGGCTCCTTCCATCTCGTGAACCTGCCACCCTTCATGGCCTCACAGTCCCTAATGCTCAAACCAGGCAGAAGGAGAGGGAGAAGCAGGCTCCCCACAGAGCAGGCAGCCCGACAGGGGGCTCTATCCCAAAACCCTGGGATCATGACCTAAGCTGAAGCCAGATGCCCAACCGACTGAGCCACCCAGGTGTCCTAGGACTCATGTTTTATGCCAGAAACTCAAACTCAAGTGGATCAAATAACTTGCCCAGAATCATCCAACTAGAAAGAGTAGCAGAGCCCAAATTCGAATCAGTTTTCCTAGCCTGTAGTTCAGCCATATTCTCCTTAGTCCCAGTTAGTTTTAAAAGGGGAGCTATTAATCTCATCTTCTAAACACCATGTGTGCCAAGTAGGCCCAAGAAGCATCTCTTGGCTGCTTCGGACATGAACTTTTTTTCCTCAGTTCAGCCAAGCTTTGATATACCATGTGCTGGGCCCAAACCAGCTCCTGGTGGAACCCCGGTTGGGGGACACCACTCTCACCTGCAAACAGCTCATGGGGTCCTAGAGGAGACAGTTGTACAAGCCTGGGTGTGGCTGAAGCAGAGTGTGAAATGAGTCCCGTGCTAGGGACACAAAGGGGGTCATGAGGCTAAGGATGTAGCCATGGTTCGAGGTTGGCACGAATCTCATCCCAGTAACTTTGGCTACCTGAGAACCAAGCTGGCTGGCTGCCACATTAGCTGTCAGCATTGACTGGCTCCTGAAGAAGCTGGTTCTCTGCACTTTTCAGGTAATTTCTGTGTTTCTGCTTTTCCACGTTTGCGCTAGGGCCTGACATGGACAGCAGAGCCCCACTCATCAGCCTTTTCTCTGGAAGTCATCTGTTACCCACAGTTAGACTGACTTTGGTTCTGAGAGTGTCAGCCATTGGCTGGAAAATGAGTCAAACACTGAGTTTCATTGACAAAGGGCAAAGTCTCCAAAAGTTCTGCCTGACCAAAGTCCCCAGGAGGCCAGCCTCTGAGCCTTAAGTGTCAAGAGACCAATTAACCCAGAACTTTCCTTGAGGGCTGGCTGGTATGATTTAAAAAAAAATAAAAGCAGGCGCTTAACCCGGCTGGGCCCAGCTGTGGTCCTTCTCGGCACCACGGTGACCTAAGCCTCATTTTCCTTGTCTGTGGACTGGGGATGGTAAGGCCTGGCTCACCGGGCAGCCCTGGGAACGAGATGAGGCCACCTCTGCCCAAGCCCCCATACATGGTTCTGTTGTAATTGGCACTGAATTCCCGCCCTGAGATCTCACCGAGCTCCTCTTGAAAAGCTCTAGAGCAGGTTCACTCGGTATTGCCTTCACATAAACATCCCTCCTTAAGACGCCGTCTTTGAGGATTACTTCACACTCCTTGAATGCCAGACTTATCTATTTAAAACCCAGAACACGACCTCCTCGCCTTTGGAAACCCCGTCGTGACCTCTGAGGCTGTCGAGCTACCCTGGAAAGGGCTCACTTCGCCTGACTGTGCCTGCATCCCATGGCCGAATGGGATGTAGCTGAAATTGTGACATTAGGTGGGGCTCACACCAGGTTGTCATTTTTAGCCTGCCCTGCAGGCTGTGTGCACCCAGGCGCCCGCTCACGGCCAGTTCAACCATCAAAGTGGAATTCCGAGTTCTAATGTAGAGGCCCCCAGTGAGGATCTGAGACCCAGAAGGCCCTTTCCCACAGGGCCGGGCAAACCTGGTGATCAAGGACACCCCTCTCCTTTCGGAAGGGTTCTTGCCTACATCCTTTGAGACCAATGAACGTCTATCCTTTAAAAATGATAAAGCCTCAGGAAAAAGCAAACCCCGACCCTCCTACACACTCACCACCAGATTAGTGTGTCCAACGTAGCCCCAAATCCCTTTTCCATCTTTGGTGATATGGAAAGCACGGCAGCCTCTCTTAAGTGGCATTAAATTGCCAGTCAGTCTTTCAGGAAAGCAGGACAATGTAAGCCCAGCCCTCTGAAATGAGCGGTTTTATTTCCTGATGCCTCATAACTCCCTTCAGATCATCTCCAGGTTCCCAGTGTCTCTCTCGGACCATGCGGCCGGTATGACACTCAGAAATCAGAGTCTCTCTGCTCAGGCCAAGAAACACAAGCCAGGTGTTGATCATCATAAGAGAAATAAAGAAGCGCTTCTCCGCACAGAGTCTTCATTATCAGGAGAAAATGCTAATCCCACCTTTCGGATAATGATAGCACATCTGTCTCTTTTTTCATTTCCGGTGAGAAAATCATTTGCCTTCTAAAACAGGACTAACTACAACACGAAGGGCATTCTGAACCCCAGGATGTGGGAATTGAAAAGGCAGGATTCATACAAGGAAAACTTTTCTTCTTTGGTGTCTCAGATCACAAATTAGAACAGTGTGCACAGTCTGAAAAACACTGTTCAGCAGCCCACCGAGGAGAAGCAGTCTTCACTGGCTCAGTCAAGATTTAAAAATCAGAGAAGATGTGGTGGGGGGTATAGCTCAGTGGTAGAGCATTTGACTGCAGAGAAGATGTGGTACACACACACACACACAGAATATTACAGAGTCATCAAAAAACGAAATCTTGCCATTTGCAACAGCGTGAATAGAACTAGAGGCTATTATGCTCAGCAGAATAAGTCAATCAGAGAAAGGCAATTATCCTATGATGTCACTGATATGAGGAATTTGAGAAATAAGGCAGAGGATCATAGGGGAAGGGAGGGGAAATAATGAAACAAGACAAAACCAGAGAGGGAGACAATCCATAACAGACTCTTAATCTCAGGAAATCTGAGGGTTGCTGGGGATGGGGGGATGGGGATAGGGTGTCTGTGTTATGGACATTGGGAGGGTATGTGCTATGGTGAGCTCCGTGAATTGTGTAAGACTGATGAATCACAGACCTGTACCCCTGAAACAGATAGTACATTATATGTTAATAATAAAAAATTTTTAATTTAAAAAATAAAATAAAAATCAGAGAAAGATCAAGATCTCATTTTCCCCGTGCCCTGGGCCTCACCGGCCACGGCCCTCACCAGGTCAGAGCCTCTCGGAGTACAGACTCTAATCTTAGCACAATGGGCTTCCTCAGATCAAGGTGACCTCCCTCCCGCAGTGTTTTCCTGATCTGCGTGCTCCCTGGCTCTCTAGCCCGCTGGCCTTATGCAACTTCTCTTATCTGTGCTCAAGCAATTGGTAAACCAAGGTCTTTCTGGGCGGGGTTAATCTCTTTATCAGGCCCAGATCTTGAGATAGTGACAGTTAATTGTAATTTGGGTTTGGGGAGCTCATTTTCTCCCGGGTGCATTTACGTCTCTAATTTCCCCTTCCTGAACCTTCTTTGTCTGAGACTTTTGTCTATGGGTCACTTAACCGTTTGGCCCTGTGTCCATTTTCTGGTACTTAAAATGAGACAGCTTGACTAGATGAGCTTTTTGTGTATCAGCCCAAGGAGATACAGCCGGTCAGGGGCAGGACTGGGACAAGGGATCAGATGGCAGCCCTTGTTCAGATGGAAAGTTGCTCAGCTGACCCACCTTCCAGAATTATCCTGAACTCAAGTTGGCTGCCCAAGTTACCCTAGGAACTTACTCCACACTCCTGCTTTCCTAAGCAGGGGCAGGCTTCCCACTCAGAATCCCTTCCTTGAGGACTCCCCCCGCTCACCCACGGCTCCCAGGACTTCCTTCCTGCAGCTCAAGGCCTTGTCCTCCAGATACACTTGACTGGTGATTGGCCACCCTCTGGTCCTGCCCCTCCCAGACCTGTTCTTGGCTGGGTAGGGGCTTCCTTTGGTTTACAATCTACAACCAAGTCTTGATCTTCTGGTTCCAGAATAGGGTTTGGCCCCGGGCCTAGGACAGCAGGTCACATGTCTCCCAGGAGTACAAGCGAATGGGCCCTTCCCACGTGAGGCATGAAAACTCAATTACAAAAGCAATCCTATTTTGCAATGTTGATCAGCAAGGACAAGCCCATCAGAGGGAGGGAGGGCCAGCCCAGGCCCAGGGAGCCTAACTGTCTAGGGAGCGGTTCAACCCAGACCCTCTCACGGCCCTGCTTTTTCTCGTGGGTCTTCCAAATCAGAGCCTGTGTCTTCTCCTTCCTTCTAAGTAATCCATAACACACATGCACACACGCATACACATGCACATCCAAGCAAGTACACACAAGCACGCATGTACACATAGACACACACGGACACATTCCCATACACTCAGTGTGTTCATCATATTCTCTCCACAATGGGGCACAGATTTTATTGACTTTAGAACTTTGGAGTTCTAGGAAATGGTATTGTGTCAGGGGCCCCTTGGGTGGCTCAGTCGGTTAAGCATCTGCCTTCAGCTCAGGTCATGATCCTGGGATCAAGCCCCACATCAGGCTCCCTGCTCAGTGGGCAGTCTGCTTCTCTCTCTGCTTCTACTCTCCCCCCCTGCTCGTGCTCTCTCTCTCTCTTTCTCTCAAATAAATGAATAAAATCTTTAAAAAGAAAATGCCAGGGGCGCCTGGGTGGCTCAGTGGGTTAAAGCCTCTGCCTTTGGCTCCGGCCCTGGGATCGAGCCCCACATCGGGCTCTCTGCTCGGCAGGGAGCCTGCTTCCTCCTCTCTCTGCCTGCCTCTTTGCCTACTTGTGATCTCTGTCTGTCTGTCAAATAAATAAATAAAATCTTTAAAAAAAAAATTTTTTTTTTTTTTTTAAAGATTTTATTTATTTACTTGACAGAAAGAGATCACAAGTAGGCAGAGAGGCAGGCAGAGAGAGAGAGGTAAGCAGGCCCCCTGCTGAGCAGAGAGTCCGATGTGGGACTCGATCCCAGGACTGAGATCATGACCTGAGCCGAAGGCAGCGGCTTAACCCACTGAGCCACCCAGGCGCCCCAAAAAAAAAAATTTTTTTTAAGAAAATGACATGTCAGTGTCAGAGTCTGCCTAACATCAGACATCTCCCTAGTGACTAGGAAGTCCGCCTCTTTCCATGTAGTACCAGTTAGGGTGTCTGAAATTCTACCAGTAAAGATTTGTTCCTTTGGGCCTCAAAGGTCTTTCTGTCTTCAACAACCCCTTCTCACCCTATAAATGAGAAGTAGCTGGGAAAAGTCTGGTATGGGCCCTCCAATGCATTCTTGGTCTGGATCAATCCTTCAGATGCTTTGGTAGGGTGGGAGCAAGACCCTGGGGAAGGGGAAGCAGAAAAAACCTGCAAGGGGAACGAGAGGACAGCACAGACGAGAAAAACAAGCACCCTGCCAACAATGCCTCATGCCCAACCTGCCTGGGCTGTGGAAAAGATTAGACTCATTCCTTTAACAGGTACAGACTGAACACTTACTATGTACCAGGAGCCGTGTCAAGCACTGGCAATACTGTGGCTAGCCAAACCAGAGATGGTCCCTGCCTTGGTGGAGCTTCTGGTCCACTTGCAGTAGGGTGGGGAGAAAGTAATCCCTGAAAATCACACTAATGACCATTTCATTGAAAGAAGGATGAGTGTACTCAAAAAGGGCTCTATCAGAATAGCAGCAAGGAACCAACCTAGACTGGAGGAAGGGAGGGCAGGCAGGAAGATTTTCTGAGGACATGACACTCAAGGTAATCGTAAAGAAGTAGAATTAACTAGAAAAACAAAGAAGAGTGAGACTTGGAGGCAGAGGGAACTGTATGTGCAAAGGCCCTGTGGTGGAAGGAAGCCACCTAACACTGCCATTGTGTATAATCCTTAACCTTTAATAAACTTTGAACTTCAAGGAAAATGTTCCTTTCTAAAAATATGTTTCCCTTTCCCTTTCCCTTTCCACTTAGCCCTGCACTTAAATCAATACCAAGCAGCACAGAGAAGGTGAGTTATGCAGGAGAAAGCCTTAAAAAAAAAAAAAAAAAAAAAAACAGAGTTGCAGACAGCAGCTATGACAGCCATTTCCTGTTTGGTGTCTATCACCACAAACCTTCTTAGCCAAATAAATTAGCAAAAGGAAAACATTTTGGAGAAGAAGGGTGTGGAGGAAACACATACTAAAAAAAAAAAAAAAAAAAAAAAGCAAACAAGAAAAATACCCCATCTGCCTCTCAGAGAAGAGCTGGCAGTCTGAGGTTGGGCCAGAGCCCACTCGACTATAGGGGCTGAACCTGGAGGAAACTGAGGCACAGAGAGAGGCCCGAATCCAGTCCATGGCAATACTGCGGCTTGAAGCCTCTCTCCCTTCCCTCGGTCCTGTGTTCTCTCCTGCCTCGCTCCCACTGGCCCCATGAGACCAGAGCTGCTGGCTTTCTTCTATCAGATGAGGAACAGTGGGGTTGGAACTGCCCTCTGTGACCACTGGAGGTGGAGCTTAATTTTGCCCTCAGTATAGGAGCCCAATATCCCTGTGGTATCAGGAGGAGGGGGAGGAAGACTGCTAGGGGCTTTACACCTTCCATATTTGTTCTTCACAATGACCCCAGGGAGACACGACTCACACCACCATCTTATAAATAAGGAAACAGAGCCCCTGAAAGGAGAATACACTTGCCCAAGGTTGCCCAGATGCAACATGGCACCAAGAGATTTTAACCTGGTCTAGTCTGAAACCCCATAGTGTCTCTTTTTCCCCATCCATACCCAGAAGGATATTTCTGTGGCAACACGTCATCAGCATCCCCAGTCTTGGCTGATTGCCAGTAGGCCACCCATCACCACCAACTGCTCCCCATATCCCTCATCCGGGCTCAGATGTGCCCTCTCACACCATAGACGGGGTGCTATGTGGCCAGACTCTATCATAATTCCCCAAGGAGAGGTGTCTGTTGGTTCCTCTGTCCCATCCCAGAGGCTAGCTGGTGTGTGAGTGTTTGGGCTGGCACACGATGCTCTTACTTTGGTGTGTGTCACATTTTTTGTTTTGTTTTGCTTTAGCTGTTCCTCCCTGAAGTTAGAGTGCAAATTTCCCAAGCTCAAAAACAGACTATTCACTTCCTACGAGCCCTGCATGCTCAATATCTGGTCTCGTTCTGTTCCAGAAAAGCCCACTGACTGACACTTATTCTGCATAACAATTCTGCAGTTTGCAAGGGCCGTGCTGTTGGCTCTCAGGTCTTGGTGGTAGTGGGCTGCAATAGATTCACTGAAGCAAGATCAAGTACAATGGCATTTCCCTTATATGCTGTGGATTATTGGTAGATTTTTAAAAAAAAAATTTCTTTTGGCTGTAGGATTTCTCAAAACCTTGGACATTCTGTGGCAGACATGACCAGCTGTCCTCTAGCACCATCCACTTGGTCTTTATTTAAATATAGAACTCTCAAATTTTACCCAATAAGAGACTTTTTTTCCCAGCCTCCCTTATAACTGGGAATGACCATCTGATTTAAGATCTGGACAAGGAGATATGAGCAGAGGAATCTGCACCCCCTCTAGTCATGTCATTGAAAAAAATAAGCCTGTGCTTGTCTAGCTCTTTCTCCTTTGTGCTGGATGGAATGTAAATGTGATGACAAGAGCAGGAGTAGCCACTTTGGACCAGTGAGGCACTCAACCCTGTACTCCTCACTTGTTAGTGAGAAAAAAAAATTCCATATTGTTTAAGCCACAGTATTTAGGTTCTCTGATCCATCAATTTAGACTGAACCCTAAGTATTTTATGTACTAATGTGCATAAGAAATCTCAAAGTGGATCATACATTTTTCAAGTACCTATGCTCTTAATACCTATTTTTCAAAACAGGTTAGGAATGTGCTCCTCAAAATGCATCTTGGGAAATACTGAAAACACTCTTTTTAACATACCCAGAACCCCAACCTATGATATGGCCCACAGCCTGCTTGTCCCCAATTATGCATCTAACAGTTTATAAAATACAAACTACCCTCACCCCAACAATGCCCTAAAGAAATGCACTTCTTTTCCCCAAACCACTTCTCCTCACAACAGTCCACAAAGCCACACGCTATACTTCTAACTTTGGGAATTCCAGTTCCAGGAGACCACAGAGAAAGAGCCCAACACGGGGCTCGATCTCACAACCCCAGGATCATGACTTCAGCCAAAACCAAGAGTTTGTTGCCCAACCAAGTGAGCCATTCAGGCACCCCTACTTCAGGGTTTTAAAGATAGAAAAGCACAGATAAAAAAAATTAGGATCTTTCCTGATTTTGTGCTCTCTCCATCCTCCCCAAAAGGCAGGTGGCAGGGAGTGGAGGTGGTCACTGGCTTCCCCATGCAAAGCCCATGAGTGTGAAGGACCTCTCATCAGGACCCTCTGGCTCCACAGAAGCCACCTGAACACAAGCATCAAGGCCAACACCATCAAATCTTCCTCAGCACACAGGTATGATAAGAGCACCATCATTTTCAAGTCCTCCAGATGCCCCAATGTTCCTTCGTATTTCAGTCCTGGATTTTGAGTGCAACAACTGTTTCCCTTAATTGAAGGAAAGAGTCCATGGCCCCTGAAAAGGTGGTAAGATATGAGGAGAACAGAGATGGAGGAAAAACCCAACTCCCATTAAAACCACCACCCTCAGTCAAAGATGAAAAGTATAGCATAGGGAATATAGCCAATAATATCCTAATACTTCGTACGGTGACAGACTTATCACCATGAGCGTCCGGTAATGCATAGAATCGTCAGATCACTACGTTGGATACCTGGAACTGATGTAACATTGTATGTCAACTACACCTCAATAAAAAAGCCCCCAATCCTCGTATTAAAATTTCCCATGAATCATATGCCACCATTTCCCTCTGGAGTATTGAAGGAGCTCCGAAGTGATTCCCTAAGTTCCCCAGCCTATTCCTGGCAGCACCCAAGGCCCTTGTTTGACATCAAGAGGTGTGTTATTCCCACCAGAATATTATTTAAATGGGAAGATATTGAAAGAAACAAAGAAAAAAAAAGTTTACAAAAATACAGACTCTAGTTCAAATTTTATTTGCATACAAAAATATATTATACTGGGAAAAGCATATTACTATTTCCAACTATATATAATTAATTACAAATATATTCATAAAAGCATTTTAAATTACGGGAAAGCTAAGTTCCGAGAAAAAAGAGAATATTAGCGTGATCATCCGTTCTAATACGCTGCAAGCTGGTAAACCAAGTCAGTGTCACTGTCTAAATTGTCCAGAGATGATCTTAAAGGCTGGTATTAGGACAAGCCGGAGCACGGCCCTGGGGGGTAGGAGAGCGCTCATCTCTGCTCTGGCGGCAAATTCTGGCAAATTACCAGGTCCTTGGAGCTTTCCAAAGCTTCTCCTTATGATGGAAGGACCCAGAACTTCTCCTGGTTTCACATGCCTGTAAAGAGGGAAGAAATAAGTCATCCACTCACAAAGGTTTCTGACCTATGCTTAACAGGATCACACCACCACAGACAGGCATAAAGGCACCACATGTCATGGCGGGCTTCCCACTTGATGTATGTGGGTTTAACTGGTACAACTGGGCAGCCGGCTGCAGTTTCCATGAAGGAGGCGGGCTTGTTACCTGGGTCTCACCCGAACTGTGCTGTAATTACCATAATCTCTGTCAAAACAGGTCTTAGTCTTCTGATGTGGGATGGATGGTACGGCATGGAAGAGAATGAGCCATAAAATTCTCCAAAGAATAGGAAAAACACCAGGACTTTCCAACCCACAGTTAGGTCTCAGTGTCAGAAACAGAGTCATTTTTAATTAACAAGCTTTGGATCTAATTTTTCAGGTTTGACCTGGCCGTTTAGCAGAGTACAGCAAAAATATTTCTTAGGGAAAATCAACACTTCCATTGAAAAATTAAGAGGCTGGGACAAAATTCTTCTGCTCTATGACTGCCTAAGTCCTGCCAAGAGTATAGCTGGTCAAATTTTTATCCCAGAAGCTCTAGCTGATCCTTCTGGCTCTTGTGATCCTTTCTTTTTAAAACCTAGTGGGTAGATTAATTCTGAGGGCTCCATCTTCTGCCCCCTTGTAGTTACAGTCTGCCATCTTCAGTTCCCCACATTTTCAATCACACAAAAGGGGGACCATTAGGTTGTATGTGTGTACTTAGCCCAAGTCTTTCACTAGTTGCCGTGGGCCTTTGGTTACGGGGTCTTTCGGGGCCAATTCTTTCCTTTAGGACTCAACCCTCTAGAAGTCAGACATCTCCAAGCTCCTGGATCTAACCTGGAAGGACCTCCCTGGCCCGTGGGATAGAAACATCTGGCGTGTTAGCACACTGCTTTTGCAGTCAGTCGGCTCATTTCTCCCCTGAAAAACCTGCCAGGCTATCGTGGTGGTAAAGCTCCCGTTTTCCTCTACCCCTACTCTGCATTTCTCAAACAAAATGCCATTGTTTGCCGGTGGCCTGTTCTCAGCGTTTGGAAAGGGCCAAGATCCACATGAACGCAGGCTTATCCTCAGAACTTCTTTCTGAGCCACTAGAGTTCTTCGGTTTCAGAACCTAAAGAAGCCAGATGATGTAACTTCCTGCCCCCAGGCAAGATGGTAAATATTATGGCACTTTATCAGCAGCGGTGGTTGGTTTTCCGTTTGATTTTTTTTTTTTTTTTTAAATACCAGGCATGTACTCACTTGCTAATGTTCTGTCCAGATCAGCAATGAAGTCTTCTAGCTCTTTTGTGTCTCCTAGTTTGGCTGAAAAACAAGAGTCGACCTTCAGTTTCCATTATCAACAACAGCTCATGGCGCCCTCGGTTCCCAGGGTTATGTGACCCGTTTCACCTCCCTGCATCTACAGAGACCTGATTTTCAAGCGTCCTATACCAACCCTCAGTGCTCGGTGTCTGCTCCGCGTTTACTTACAGTCAACTCAGACGCTGACTCTGAAGATCCGCCAAAATGTCTCCTTGTGGTTTTCAGTTCATCAGCCCTCACGCCTCCCCCACCCCAACAACCTGGAAGGAGAATCCCCCTTCACTGCCTTAAAAGGGCAGGGGGAGTGAGGGGCTGCGGGGAAGACAAAAAGTTCTGATTTGGGGGCACCTGGGTGGCTCAGTCCATTAAGCGTCTGCCATCCGCTCAGGTCATGATCCCAAGGTCCTGGTATCGAATCCCACATCAGGCTCCCTGCTTAGTGGGAGTCTGGTCTTCCCTCTCTCTCTCTGCCCCTCCAACCCACTTGCGCTGTCTCTCTCTCAAATAAATAAAAAAAATTTTAAAGATCTTTTTAAAAAAATAGTTTTCTAAAAAAGAGTTTTGATTTTTTGACTATGTAGGATTAATCTGTCAAAAAATACTCGGTAAGCATGGCACTGTGCAGAGCAGACACCAGAGTCAGTATTCCCGCTCCGCCTCACCTCTACCCCATTCTTGTTCCTGCTGCCACCCCAGGGCCACGGTGCAGCCCTCGGAGTCCCTCCAGTAGGAACGGAACGGAAAGCCACCGAGCTTTGTCCAAATGGTACGGGGAAGGCCCCGGGAGGCTTCTGGGTCCGGGACAGCTTGGTCCCATCCAGGTGGCCCCACAAGGCAACAGGTTCTTATCTTGCTTTGGTTCCCTCTGGATCCTGAGATATATAGGCTTTCCTGTTGAGCGCATTATTCATGCCTTCCCCAAAATGCATTCCTGGAGAACTTTATTAATTAACCCTTGCTGGCTACAAACAGCTCGTTGTTCTTAGCTTTTAAAGTCAATCCGCTTTCTCTCCCTCTTTAATTCCTATCTCTGGAGGATCAGGTAGCAATCTGGGCACGGCTGAAGCCACTTCCCAGACTGCTCTGACACTCTGAAGTCAATAGCTCTGTTTTATCCTCAGGGAGCTCGCAGGACAGCTCAGGGAGCTCAGGGAGCTCGCAGGGACAATCGCAGAGTCCCTGGGGGCTGATGCTAACACTGCTAACACTGCTCCGTTGAGAGGAGAATTTAAAAATCACTCTTTTGAAAAAGAGGGAAATTTCTCCTTAGTGCCAAGAGTGAGAACATTAATAGGATCTTCATATTTCTTTTTTTAACTCTGCTCCATTTTTATTGCATTCTGCAACTATTTTCAGCAAGTATAATGTTTCTTGAGGAAAAAAACTCCTTTTGTTTTCAAAAGGGCACTTGTCCAATATAACAGAACATTCAGCTCTCTAGTTGGAGACACTTGACAAGTGCCAAAAAATAAGAAACTGCTCATGCATCTTTAAAAACTTTTTTAGGTCTATTAATATCACAGGAGAGTCCGGCTGGGGCCTGCTATTTAAAATCATGTCAGATCATCGCTTGTCTCGTGAGGTTGACCCCACTGACTTGTTAAATTAGTAATCTGAAAGCGTTGGTCAACTAGTTAATGCCAATGGAAAGAAATCCACTTTCTGCAAACCCCAACTGCTGCTAAGTTTTCAATTCTAGAACCAACCAGTCGGGGAGAGAGCTCTGTCATTTGGCAGTCTTGGTCACACCACATGAGAGAGAAAGCAGAGTCTGGAGAATACAGGTTTTCTCTCTCCCTGCGAATTTGGTTTCCTCCATTTATCTGATACATTTTCACACTGATCAGAATCCTGAGAAAGAACGAACTGCCCTTCACACCGTCCCCTAGGAGGATGTTGGTTCTATTTGTTTCACACATTTGGGGAAGATTGATCAGGGCTAAGGGGGAGGAGAGGAGAAGACTGAAGGAGGGGAAGGCAGTAAGGAAGCTAAAACAAACACTCACACGGCAGTTAACCAGCTTACCTTTCCGAGGATTGCCAGCCGGAGAGAGCAGAGCCGGAGCGGAGTCCGTTGGAGAATTCAATTTTTCATCACTGAAGCTGAAGCTGTTCCTATAGAGCGAATCTGCACCTTTCAGGAAAGAAAACATAACTCAATTCAAGGTGGTTTTCAGGCCACAGTCTATTGGTAACCAAGAGCTCCTCTCTAAAAAGAGTGAAGTTGTAAAGAAAACAAGCTGATTTCCAGATTTCATATTTATGCCCCCAAAATGATTTGAGACAGGGGAGTGTGACTGTGTGTGTGTGTGTGAATGTGTGTGAATGTGTCGTGCACACCAAGGGCCTTGCCTCCCTGAAGAATGGAGAGTGGGATAGGATTATCATGACCAGACCAGCCTCCTTTGCAACACATAGGAGCCCACTGCCCAGGTGTCTGACAATCCAGCCAATGCTTGGCTGATGGCGGGTGGGGGGGGGGGGCGGCAGGGTTGGGATTTTAGACCTAATGGATCATCTTTCCTAAAAAAGGTTCCTTCTGCCCTCTGAATTTCCTACAATACAAACACAAGTTTGGCTCCCATTAGCTAATAATCCTCCCTCCTGGGAGTGCCCGGGTGGCTCAGTCGGTTAAGAGTCTGATTCTTGATTTCGGCTCAGGTCACCATCTCATGACTGTGAGATCCAGCCCCTGTGCTGGCTCCATGCTCAGTGAGGAACCTGCTTGAGAGTCTCTCTCCCTCTTCTTCTGCCTCTCTCCCCTTCCCCCCCCCAAATAAAAAAATACATCTTTTGAAGAAATGTTTTAAAAATAATAATCATCATCATCATCCTCCCTGCCTGTTCAAGAGAGTCTCTGCTGTGGTTCTCCTGAGAACCTACACTCTGAGATAAGCTAGAGAGTCAGAGATAAATAGATCTAGAGATTGTCAATTATAGACACTTCGAGTGATTTTGTGGCTCCCTCTGTTGTCAGTCCCCCAAAGACCAGAGCAAGAGCAAGGCAAGGTCCCAGAAGCAGGGTTGTGCTGGGAGTCAAGGGAACCTGATCAGCTACTTCGGGACTCAGGTGCCCTTGAGCAAGACAGTATCTCTGAGTCTCAGCTTAGCCACTAAGAAAATGGGAAGGCTTCCTAACCCTTCCAGTCCCTTCCAGCTCTTAAGTTCTGAGAGTCTGCTTCTCTAAGCCCTGCCAAGAAGGGGGAAACAAACGCACGGCCAGCCCAGCCGCATGGCTGTGACACGAGAAGGGAGCTGGTGGCTGAGCGGCACCCACTCGAAGGGCTCGAAGGCAGAGCAGCCAACGGAAGCAGGATGTGGCCTCTGAGGTCACAAAGTAACAACCTTCCTGGTTAAAACCAAACACAGAGCCAGCCATGGTTGTAGCAGAGATGAGCCCCGGAAAGGCTCTTCAGGTGAGAGAAGGCATACACCCGGCTCCCTTTCTCCCCAGGCTCCTCTGACCCGGGGGTCCCAGCACCATCTGTCTTCCTGACCTACATACTCATCTTGTCCACTCTTCCGAATATGCCCAACCTTCCCGATTTTTCTCCCTTCAGAGGTCCAGCCCACATTACCTAAAAGGACCACAGTCACTTTTCAGGGCTTTGATGAGGAACACCTACTGAGATCCAAAATACCAAAATCTCACACTTACTATTTCCCCAAAAATATATTCTTCAGAACAGTGGTCCTTTGGAAAGAAGAACCGTGCAATCAACTAAGTCTGAGAAACAATGAGCACCCCTGGAGATTCCTACTGTGTCTTCCCACTTTAACGTCCCTAAGAAGTCTCATGACAAACCAGCTTATCCTTACTTCTCAAATTGAACTACAGGCCACATTTTTCATGGCAGTGCCTTAAAATTTCTCAGGACACTTGCACTCCATGGAACTCAACTGGGGAGGCCTTTCTGCCTTAGTCAGCTGAGCCCAGCTCTAGAGCAGTCTGGATTTTCTCAAGGGAAAGGCTTTCCCTTACATACAAGAAAGTGGTCACGTCTGCTGCAGACCGACAGCGGAGCATTACTGTGTGACGCCCCGCAACAGGGAGGAGAACCACCACAAGCAGAACCTGAGAAACTTGTAGGGAAAAGATGACGTTAAGACATTGGGTCAGGAAAACCACAGAGGGCCCCGGGGAGCCCAGACTCATGCCCAGACCCCGGAGCCAGAAGGAAGGAATATGAGGCATCTGGCACGTAATCTGTGGTTCTGAGGGACACAGAGAGCATCAGCATCGCCCGCATCCCTGGCCCAGACGCCCAGCCCAGAGACTTGGGGCCCAGACTTCAGTGGCCACACCTCTGGTCTCTATCTCCCAGCAGCAGCTGGTCTTTTGAGAGCCAATTTCACCACGCCTCACTCCACCCCACCCTGCAACCACCCACCCTTGCCCTGACTTTGGACTTCACCTCTCTTCTGCCCCAACTCAACAATTTTCCAGCCACATATACTCATTCTTGGGGGGAAATGGGAGTGAGGGAGGGGGAGACACACACACACACAATTTGTTTTTCCTCACAGCAAGTAGACCCGTGTCATTGAGTTTTTGGGGAAGAAACGATCTCAACACAGAAAAGGTCATTGCAAAATGAGAGGGAAAAAAAGAATCCAGTGAGGATTCAGGGAAAATTCTGGGTCACTCAGGTGATTTTGAGACTCTGTAGAGAATGAGTCATAGTACAAGGACCTGGCCACAGTGGACCTCTTGGCCTTTTAAAGTCCGATGTGAAAATGCCTTTTTGAGCCAAATATTTTCCTCAAACTTAGAAAATATATAGACAAAGTGGCTGTTACTTGCCAAATAAACTCGGTTGCAAACCAAACTTAAAATAATTAGAAATTCCTCTTACTGTTAATGAACTCAAGCTATTCCCCCAATGAGGGAGGGAGAGAAAAAAATACTAGGTTCCAATATCTATATATAAACACACACAGACACACACACAGGCATGTCCACACAGCATGTGATCACTTCCCCACTTCCCCTCTCCCCTTACACCTCCCAACCACACACACACACACACACACACACACACACACACAGGCTCACACACCGGCACATTGCCACACCTTGATTCCTCTCTCTTTCCATGAGTTTCAGGGCACAATCTGAGCCAGACGTGACTCCAGACTCCAAAATATTCAACCATCAACAGGAAATGACCCCCCAGCTTCCTTGAGCCAAACCTGCCCACAGTTTAGTTCCACCCTGTGGTAATACTGTATGCACGTCATTCACGAAAACAGCAACTTCAAGAAGCCCAAATCTGCTAAGGAGCCCAGCAGAAGCTGCCACGGTAGAGACAGCTGGGATGGGAGGCCATGACAGCTGTGTGACCCCGTGCAAATCACTTCACATCTGAGTTTCCGTTTCTTCTTCAGCAAAAGGGGAATGATAACTAGGCATTCCAGGTATGATTCCTATGGTGTTCGTGATTTTATTCTAAAGTTCCTGGCAAAATGGAGGATGACATGTTCAGGAGAGGAGAGGTCACCACAGAGAACAGTAACCACCAAGACTACGGCCTGGCTTCCTCCTCCTCTTCAGAGAGTAACAAAATTCTTCTTCTTTTTTAAAAGATTTTATTTATTTGACAGAGAGACACAGTGAGAGAGGGAACACAAGCAGGGGGAGAGAGAGTAGGAAAAGCAGGCTTCCCGCTGAGCAGGGAACCTGATGCGGGGCTGTATCCCAGGACCCTGGGATCATGACCTGAGCCCATGGGAGATGCTGAACAACTGAGTCACCCAAGCATCCCAAGAGTAACACAATTCTTAAGAGAAGCTTATCTTCGGAGGCACCCGAGGATAAATCTACGTAAAACAAACCATCAACACAGAAGGAGCCCAACCTCTACATCTTGCTTTCTTTTATCCAATAAAATTTCACTCCACAGATTTTATGAAGCACCCTCCACGAAGAAGATCTCATGGAAGGCATTGTGGTCGATGAAAAGGCAAGGAAAACCTGACTTCCTGATCATTTCATTCCTCTGGAACTCCATCCCTTGCAAAACAGCCAGTCTGATAAAATGCTACCAACTGTTGCTCACTGACAGCGTATTAACGTGTGACCAACCGCCTCAGTCTCAGATGCTGCATTAACAGGGGTCTGAGAGGCACACACAGTGATGGTTTGGGGAACGTTGGTAGGTGATAAGACTAGGTATTTCAAGGCTCCACAGAATCGACTTCAATCAGCTCTACAGCCCCATCTCACAAGCATCTCCAAGTCCCACTAGAAATGACCTTGGCAAGGCAACTTTGGCGAGCTGAAGCCAGGCACCTCATGCTCAGGGACCAAGTTTTTCAAGACCCCAGCTGAAGAAAAGTCAGCATATACGATATACAAACAGCCCGCTTTAGTGCTTACGAACAGAGCTTGAGAAACTCGGCTATCAAAGCAGAAGCTTGTTTAAAATGTAGTTGAGCTTTTGGAGCATGGGGGCAGGGCAGAAAGGTAATTTAGGGTTAGCGCCTATATGTGCTACTCCAGAGGGAAGGAAAGCCACAGACGGTAAACCTTGCCCAGAGCTCCTGTAAATATAGAACAATCCCACACGTTGAAGACAAGCAAACTACAGTAATTAACTGGGAAAAAGAAAGGCTTGGGCCTGTTTCCCTTTTGCCACCGGGAATGGTCAGCGGTGGGGGGTGAATCTCCCTTCAACACTATATATAGCCCCAGCTTCCCTCTCGACACCCCTCCAGGTCTCTGCCAGAGTGAGCCCCGTTCCCCCACCTGGAACCCCTACCAGCATGCTAGGGCCACCTGAGGGCTTCCAAGCTTCCATTCTCTCCTGGCTTCAACAAGTTCATATTCTGGCCTCTGGAGCTCCTATCCTGGATCTGCCAATACGCTATCAAGCTGGCACCCAGCGTCTAGCAGGTGCACATGCTGAAAGAGTCTAGGCAAAGATATACAAATGCTCTGGTCTTGCACATGCTAAAGGAGCCAGTTCCTCATTCCCTAAGACAGTTCTACAATATCACAATACCCCTTGCATACACAGGAGCCTTTGGATCCTTTCTGTTAAGTAGCAAAATACTTTCCCCCTGCCTCCAAAGGAAAAAAGGTGTGTGAAACCCCAACACAGCAAAGACAGAAGTTCCTACCACCTTCTAAAGTTCAAATTAATATAAACTTCATATAAAATCATTCAATGAAAATATAAATTAAGACATTGGTTAAAACGTGGTAATCCTGAGTGAAAATTTCTTTAAGCATATTTGAGGAATCATGGTGTATATTTACAGTTTTGAAAATATTGAAAAACAGGAGCGCCTGCGTGGCTCAGTCGTTAGGAGTCTGCCCTCTCCCAGGGTCCTGGGATCAAGCCCCACCCCCACGGCAGGCAGTGGCAGGCGGCAGGCTCCCTGCTTGGGCTCCCTGCTCGCCAGGAAGCCTGCTTCTCCCTCTCCCACTCCCACTCCCCCCGCTCCTCTTCCTGCTCTCGCTGTTTCTCTGGCACAGAAATAAATATTATATTTTTTTTAAATACTAAAAAGCAGTATATTTTTAAAAATAAGTTCAAACCCAAGAAATTTACAGCCTCTGGGGCACCTCTAAGGATCAAGTTTGAACAACATTGCCCAAGCTCCTAATTACACCGCCCTTTTACTGCTGACGTTAAGACAGCTCCCCCCAAAGTGTCTACCGGACCCAAGTCTAGGGGAAAGGAACCAGCCTGTTTTTATCAACCCCCATTTGAATGCCATCCTAATGGGGCGTGATCTTGCAATTTTCATTTTGGTCCTCTTCAGGTCTCTAAAGCAAGCCCTGTAAGTGGGAACAGGGAGTACTTATTAAACATACATTCTTCTATCTAAGTAATTTGCTTCTTTGGATGGAAGGAATAGTCTGTTTCTTCTTTGGATGCAAGCAACCCTTTTTTTATTTTAGTAAGAAAAGGAAGGGTTCTTTTCTTTTTTTTCTCCTTTTCTTTTTTTTGGGTAGGGGCAGAGGGAGACGGAGGAGAACGAGAATCTTAAGCAGGTTCTGCATGGCGCCCACACACGGATCTCAATCTCATGAGCCTGAGATCATGACCTGAGCTAAAATCAGGCTGATGCTTAACGAACTAAACCACCCAGGTGTCCCCAAGGAAGGGTTCTTCAAAAAACAGAATTGCTGCTTTGAGCTGCTGTGTAAGGTGGCTACCTTTCTTGAGTAATAGAGCCCTAGGTGAGCCAGAGTGAGAATCAAGGACCACTGGCTGATAGCTCTTATGTAACATTTCCATTTCAGACACTGGTACAAATGTATCTGATCTATGTAACAGAACCTGGTGTATGCGTTTTAACGTTTTCCTGAAAGCATGAAACAGAGCAAATTTTTTCTCCTAAATCGTGAGCCCATGGATGTTTCTACTAGCACTACTAAATAGCATCTTTTAATTTCACAGCTAGAGAAACTGAGGCTCACCTATTGCCCAGGGCCCCGACAGAACTCAGCCTGGGCCCCATTGACCCAGCCAGATGACCACTACCTTGAAGAGACACCTTCAGACACAACCATTATTGATAAAGAGACACGTGACCCAGGTCCAGTAGGACCTGGTTCCCATTCCAGCTAACTATCCATGGTGACAAGAGCAAAGTCTTAGAGAGGGCCCTCTCTCACCAGAAAAATGGAGATAATGGTGCCTATCTTACAGGACTGTGGTAGAGATCCTATGAGATAACACATGTAAAGCACAGCAAAGGGACCACTACTGGTAAGAGCTAATAAATAATAATAATAATCCTAGTAAGGGCTTCGTAAAAGTGAGCTGCTCTTATAAGAGATCATTATCCTGGTAGGCCCTCCTTTTGGTGGCCTAAATCTCAGTAGGATCTACCTCTCTCATTCTCCCCCTCAGAAAAGCAATGAACAGGTAAACACATCGAATAAGTAAATGTCTGTGCTCAGTTCTTGGTGGTAGTTAAGAGACAAACATTATACTTCCTCAAGAAATTATTTGGATACACACTGCTTCTGCCAACACTATTTCTAACCAGTCTTACGGGGGACAAACTACACATTTATTATGGAAGACAAGTGTCATCGGAGTCTTCTTTAGACCGTCCCCACTACGCCTCTAGCCACCTAAGAGTCAGCAAAACAGTTAACAACAAAAACAGAAAACAAAATACACACACGTGCACGCGTGTGTACCCATGTGCACGTGCGGGCCTGCCCCTGCCTCCAAGAAACTATAGGCTACTCCAAATGTCTCCCCCCAGATTGTTAAGAATGTGTTTCTGAGTGTCTTGTCTTTGAGGCCCCTGAAAACCGATCTCAACTCTGAAATCCTACTCCCAGGGAGTTGCAATCACCCCTGATGGGCCAGCTCAGACCATATTCCAGCCAAACTCGGCTGTGGTTTAGAAAGGAGTTGTTCTTTGCAAGAGCACAGCACTGGACAGACTGTCCCAGCTTTCTTTCCTGTGGCGGAGAGAATTGGTACTTGATGAGTAACTCGCTCCATGCCCCAGGAGACATATTTAAGTTTGGCCCCAGGTATTGAGAAGAATTTCAAAAGTTTTTAGATTTCCCTTTGAAATTCAAAAATAAGAGATCCCGTCATTACCCATCAAGTCCAGAAATACAAAACAGAAAATTACCAGCACACTATTCCATTCCTGTTCACCTCAAAAGCTGCAATTAAATCTAACCCTTGGGCAGGGCTGCCAAGGAAAGTCAAGAGGGACCTCAGGTTTCTGACTCAAACTCTGGACAGGGTGATGAGTGCCTTTATTGCTTTTCGGGAAGACAGCTCATGTTGAGGTCTGGGACTGTGTCTTTGCCCTGGAAAAAGGAAGAGCTTCAGATTTCAAAAGAAGAGAATCACAAGGAAAGGTCACTGTGTCGTGCTTTCACTTCCAGAGTCCAGGGCAGCAAAGGGAGTGACATTCATGCTGGTACCCGTCTAGGGAATGAAGTCTCAAGAATTATTCAGAAAAGTTCACTTTGAGAAATAATAAGTCATCCAGAATTTGAAAACTAACAATCACATAATATTGAAAAGTCACCAAATTTGCTGCTGCTGGTTTTTTTTTTTTTTTAAGATTTTATTTATTTGACAGAGAGAGAAAGAGCACAAGCAGTGGGGGAGCAGCAGACAGAGGGAGACGGAGAAGCCATCACAGGGCTCCATTCCAGGACCTTGAGATCATGCATGACCTGAGCGGAAGGCAGACCCTTAACCAGTTGAGCCACCAGGGTTCCACCAAATTTCCTGTTTGAGACCGAAACAGGTATCTATAATCCTTACAGACCACTTGGTCCTCGGAAAAAAGTTGTCTCACTCCTTGCAAGGTTGTTTAAGACAAAGAGACCCAGGGGTAGTCTCGCTTATGAGAAAAGTTGCCAGGAGGCACCTCTATGCCCATCTGCTCTGGCTCCCTCTTCAGCCTGAGTGGGTGGGGGGAGGTGTGCAAGCCCGCAGTCCCCGCGGTGGACCGGCCTGAAGGAAAAGGGACACTTGAACTCTGTAGCGCCAGAGAGTCTTTCAAAACTGCAGGCAGTGCAGCAGCAAGTCTGGGAGCTCAGAGCCAGAAGAAAACGCAAGAAGTTATTTCAAAAATCCCAAGAACAGCAGCTTATGAAATCTTTCCTGGTGTCACAAATTTTTTCAGTATTGTGCCCTGCCCTATCTTCCTCCACCCCCATTCCTGTGGCTCTTGACCCAGACACTCTGAAAAAAATGACTGCAGGGAGAGAGAAAGGCAGGGAAAGGGAGGAGAGAGGTAGCTGAAAGAAAGCCTGGCTGGGGTCCCAAGAGTCCCGTCTGGCTAGAAAGGACAAGCTGCTTTATTAAAACCCTCAGGTCTCCGGACACCTGCAGGAGGCAGGTAGCCCAGCTGGCCCGAGAGCCTCCGAGTGACAGCCCCCAGGGCCTTGCCCCCGCTGCGGGCGTCCTAGGATCGCGCCGTGCCGTGGGCTCACTCCGCTGGGCGCCATCCCTCGGTTTACAGATCTGCAAACTGAGACCCGAGCCCCCCAGCGCTCCTTACAGTGACTTCCCCGGGCTCCCGCTCTTTCCCGATTGCGGCCACACTTACTCTCGGAGTCGCTAAAGCCGCTGCTGTCGCTCACGCTGGCGCTGCTCCGCCGCTTCATGCGCTCCAGGTGCTCCTCGTAGTGGAAGTGGCGCTCGTGGAAGGGGGACGCGAAGTCGGCCAGCACCGCGTCAAACTCGCACAGCGCATCCGTCAGGTCCCCGGCGGCCGCCGAGTCCAAGGCCGGGGCTGGGGACGGGGAGGGCGGGCTCAGGTGCTGGCGCGGCGCGGCCGTCCCGTCCCGGGGCCCAGAGGGGGCCGCCACCATTCCCGAGGAGAGCCAGCATTCAAGGCGCGCGTCCCGAGTGACAGCCACGCTGGCGCTGCCCGTTGCTTCTCTTTGCTACTCTCAACCAGCCCCTGAAGCGGTGCTACTACCCTGCCCATTGCACAGACGCGGAAACTGAGCCTCCGTCGCGTGGGGGTGCCGACCAAAGGTCACCCAGCTAATCGACGCAGCGGAACTCTTCCCACGCGCGGTCGGGGACTCGCCGCCACTCGCTTCCCCCGGGGGCGCGCGCGAACCGGGGGCGGTGGGAAGATTGGGTGGGGATGCGCCCGTCAAGGGTCCCCCAGCCCGGCGCCGGAGGACGGCCGAACCCGCCAGGAGCAGGGCCCACGGTGAGGATGGAGACGGACGCCGCGGGACGCCCTTTCTTTTGAAGGGCCGGGGCTGTAAGGGTCCCACACTCACCTGCCGCCGCGGCGGCCGCGGGGCTGCTCTGCGCGGCGGGCGGCTTCATGGACGGGCTCGGCCCCGCGCGCGCGGCGGAGGGTCCTGCGGGATGCTGAGCCCGGAGACGGTGCGACCGCTCGCGCCGAGGCCTGCGCTGCTACCCGGGCTTCTGTCCGCGCTCGCGCCCCGCGGGTCTGGCTCTGCTGGCCGCGCTCCTGCCGCGTCTCCCCCGGGTCCGCGCACACGCCCGCTCTTTCTCCCGCCGCCGCCACCCTCCTGCCCCGCGGTCTTATAGCCGCGGGCGGAGGCGGGCCGGGGCGGGGCCGGCGGGTGTGTCCCAGCAGCCGCGCCGGGGACGCCCCTGTCCCCCAGGCACCGCCCTCGCCACGCGCCCACCGAGGAACCGCAGTGACGGCGAGTTGCCGGAGCCCGAGTTACAGACCCAAATATTTACTCGCCACTTCGCCCGCGCGCCCTGACAACCTGACTCGCTGAAGTGTCTCTGTCGCCACCGGAGCCCCAAAGAGTTTACGGCTGGGCTGGAGCACTCCCCCGCTTCCTGCCGCGTGCCCCTTACCTCCTCCAGCCTTAGATTCTTCATCTGTGAAATGGACGTGCTGAGCCTCTGGGGTTTGCTGCGAAGAATAAAGTAGCCCTAGGAGGTCAGACGGGGGTCACAAACGCTGAGGGAGGCTCCCGCGTCCCCACCCCATTTCCCCAGGGCACTTAAGGATTGTGGGCAAACCGAGTGCAGAGATGGAGGACCAGAAGGGCAGAAGGCGTAGAGTGCAAGCGGTTAGAAGCCTTAATTGCTCCCATCCGAGAGCCTGGAGTCTGACTTTGTCCTGGCCTTTCACGCCAGCTCTGACTTTATTCAGGAGGAGTTTTTGTCAGGGAAAGAAATTACTGCTTAGATGTGGCGCATACCTGGTGCCTTTCAGCGTCTGCTCCAATGGGCAACCCTACCCAGCCATCTTGCTGGGGACCAGTCATGGTCAAGAATGACTCTCCCTGCACTGCCCCAGGAGGTGGCCATTAGCCACAGGTGGCTATGTAAATGTAAGGCGACTAAAATAGACTACAATAAAAACCTCAAGTCCTTCAGGCTCACCAGACACATATTAAGTGCTCAACCGCCACCATCGCAGAAAGTTCTATTGGACAAGGCTGCCAGGGTCTCTGACCCACAAAACTGGCCTGGGAGGGAAGAGAGGCCTCTTACCCCGGTTATCAAGAGCCTCCTGAGTCAGGTTCTGTCATGCACCATTTCCAGCCCATACAGCAATCCTGAGAAGTGGAATTATTGCTAGTTTCACAGGTGAGGAAACTGAGGTGCCAGAGATTAAGTAGGTTGCCAGTCAGGTAGTGATGGAAAGGTAGTTCTGCCTGGTTTGGGAGCCACTTTGGGTTTCACCACACTTTCCCTTCCTCCACGTGTACAGTGAAGAATGGATCCCCCAAGAAGAAGAGGCTCCAAGTGACAGAGCAGATCCCAGGCCCTTAAAGTGACAAGGCATCTTTTATTTTACCTCCCTTTTCTTATTTTTCCCACCTCCTTTTTAAATTCTTTTTTTCTCTCCTTTCCTCCCTCATGCTCTTTAACTTGCGTGGCACCCAGTGATGATACCCTGGGCTAACTCAGCAGCATCCGATCTGGAAACTGAGGCCAGGGAGGTGCTTTCCAAACGCAGTTCTGCCTTCTTATCCGGGGCTGGGGTGCGGGGTGGTGGACACACTGGCCCGGCTCCTGCAGGAAGACTCTGAGTCCCTGTCAGCCAAAGAATCAGCCAAGCTGATCTTCCGAAGAACCTATGAAACAGCCCTACTTTTTAGCAGCTGTGTCAGTTTCCTGAGTGACAAAGAAGATAACCTTCTCTCTTCTAGCAGAGATTGGTTGGCTGTTGTCATCTCTAGCCCTTTGTAAAAGAACTCACCCAGACATTGGGGAGATGGCTGGGCAAAAGGCCCCTCCAGGATGGGTGTCCCTTTGGCTATGGAGGACTACTGCTCTCTCTCTTTCCCAATTATAAATTTTAATATACAGAAAACAGAGAGAATTAGGTAATAGTACTCTGTATTCACACTGAGAATGAACACATGTTAATATTGTTATTTTTGTCTTGGATATTTTTTTGAGACAAAGCTAACATATGATAAAGAACACAAATATTGAATGTACAGCTTGATAAATTTTTACCTATGTATACACCTGGGTGATTACCAACCCGATCAAGATGCAGTATTTTGACATCATCCCAGAAGGATCCCTATGCCATGTTCTAGTCAATAACACCCCATTAGCAACTGTAATGGTAACCCCTATTCTGAATTCTGACACAAGGAGTTAGTTTTGCCAATTTGAAAACTCCTTAACAAAATCACACTGTATGTGTTCTTTTATATCTGGCTTCTTTTGCTTGACATAATGTCTTCGAGATTCATCTTTATTGCTGCAGTATTAAGTCATCTTCCTGCTGGTGGACATTTGGGCTGTTATTTTGCTCTTGTCACTGTTGCTATGGTAAGTGGCTTTGTAATGAGTATTCGTGGGCCTGTCCCCTTGTGTACATGATAAAAAGTCTCTAGGATATGTGTCTAGAAGTAGAGTAACAAAATGGGTTTGATTATCTCTAGTCATTGCCTAATACAAACAGAGCCGCTATGAACAGCCTTATATATTTCCTTTGGGGCACAAAATCACTTCTCTTGGGTTTATACCTAGGAGTGGCATTTCAGAATCACGGGATAGGCATACGCTTAGCTTTCAAAGATACTGCCAAACTGTTTTCAAGCCAACAGTGGTTGAATGAATCTACATTCTCAGCAATGTGTAAGCATTCCAGTTGCTCCATATTTGTGCCAACATATGATATTGTTAGACTTGTTAAGTTTAGCCACTCCGGTGACTGTGTCTGGTACCTGACTGCAATTCTTCTTCGTCTTCTCTTTCTCCCCCACTTCCCCCTTTACCTTTCTCTCTCCCACCCCGCCTCCCTCCTCATCCTCTTTCTCTTCCTTCTTCTTCTGGCTTTAATTTACATTTTCCTAATAAGTAATTAAATTGACCACCTTTTCATATGCTTCAAATACTTTTATTTTTTTTTTTAAGATTTATTTATTTGACAGACAGAGATCACAAGTAGGCAGAGAGGCAGGCAGAGAGAGAGAGAGGGAAAGAGGTTCCCTGCTGAGAAGAGAGCCTGATGTGGGGCTCAATCCCAGGACCCTGGGATCATGACCTGAGCCAAAGGCAGAGGCTTTAACCCACTGAGCCACCCAGGCACCCCTCAAATACTTTTAATAAGAGAAATAGAACAATACAGACAAGGTCAAGATCCCCTTGGTTTTCCTTCCCAGCCCTAGCCCCCTCCCTCCCCAGAGACAACCACTACCAGGAATTTGGTAAGTACCCTCCCAGTCTGTGTTTTTGTACTGAAACTATATTGTATGTTTATGTGAAAAAAAGTATAGTAATACTTTATGTGGTTTTAAAATTTACATAACTAGTGCTGCAACATGTTTTGTTTTCACTCAATATTGTCTTTACATATGCTGATACACACAGATCTAGTTTATTCACTGAATCTGCCAAATCGAATTCCATTGAGTGACTACACAAGGCTTTATTTAGCCACTTTCCAGTTGATGGACACTTGGACACTTGGATTGTTCTCAGTCTCTGTCACAAACAATGCTTCAGTTAACATGCTCCTACCTACCTCTTATTGCTTACATGAGTCCACTGCTGTGTGTTTCTTACTGTAGAACCAGACAAAAGGTAAAGGTTAACCCTGTAGTCCATTGAGCCTTTGACTTATTCCATTTTCTATTCCAGGGGCCCCTATGGTCCCAGCCACATGACCATACTGACAAAGATGATAAGTGACCTCACTGTTCAAGTGTGACCTTGTCCTTTACTGAGGGGGGGTGGGGAACCCTATGTTTCACCAGCCCTGAACCTGAATTTAACCACACAGCCTCACGATGGGATTTACACAAATTTCTGGTTCCAGAAGGTCGCTTGGACCTTCTGTGAAGGAGACCTGTGTGGTCTCCTTCCAGAAAAAGACTTGAGGCAGCTTATGATTTTGAAACAGGGCAACTTCTCACATTTTTAACACTAGTTCTTTATCTTAATTGGCATCTCTTCTGCATTCACACCATGACCACTCTCTCCTGAAGATTTGTTCTGAATATCTACCTAGCCACCTCACAATTTCTCCTCAGAGTCCTATGGAATCCTCCTCTGTGAAATTAAACTCTGACCTCCCTACAGGGCTCTCCTTGACCTTCTTTTGAGAAACCAGACTTCATCAAAATATAAAACTTTTGTTCATCAGAGAGACCATTACGAAAAGAAAAAGACAAGACACAGACTGAAAGAAAATAGGCAATACATATATTTGACAAAGGATTTGTTTTTAGAACATAGAAAACCATCTACAAACTAATAATAAAAAGGCAAGCAGCCCCATAAAAGCAAAACCTGGGCAAAACACTTGGACACCTGACAAAAGTTTTATGAATGACCGATTAACATGTAAAAAGTCAAATACAGTATTACCCTGCAATCTAGCAATTCTCCTACATCTTTACCCTTTACCCAAAAGAAATAGAAAATACTCTAAAAATACTCTAAAAATGCATTTTTATTCATAGTAGCCAAACACTGGTAATAATGCAAAGATCCATCAACAGGATAGATGTACAACTGTGATGTGCTTATACAACAGAATACTGCTCAGCAGTAGAAAGAACAAACTGCTGACCCACAACAACAACATGGAGGAATCTTGGAAATATTGTGCTTACAAGGGTCCTGCAGTTGGCAGAATAACAGCTCCTCAAAGATGTCCAGGTCCAAATCCCCATAATCACGTGGCAAAATGACCATCATGTGATGAAGGTTGAGGACCTTGAGACGGGGAGATAACTTTGGATCACTCGAGTCCTTAAAAGCAGAGAAGCCCTCCTGGCTGTGGTCAGAGGAAGATGTGACCATGGATGAACGGTCGAAGATACAACATTGTTGACTTTGAAGATGGTGGAAGGGACCACCAAGCCAAGGAATATGGGTGGTCTCTAGAGGCTAAAAAAAGGCAAGGAAAGAGACTTCCCTAGAGACTCCACAGAGGAACAAAGTTTGGCCAACACCTTGACTTTGACCCACTGAGAACACTTATCGGACTTGTAACACGCAAACCTGTAAGATAATAAATTTCTGTGGTCTTAGGCAGTTAAGTTTGTGGTAATCTGTTACACCAGCACCTAGACACAATCTTCACTGGTTTTCTTATTTTGAGAGTTGATTCAAGCGTATGTTTGTTTGTTTTTTTTAATTCCTTCAAACAAATATTTTCCCAAGTTTTTTTTTGTTTATTTCGGTGTTTGTGTTTTTACTCCCAGTCTTTCTATCTCTGCTTATCTGTCCGTGCTCTGTGGCTGTCCGTGGCCCTCTATTCATCTGCACTGTCTTTCTCTTCTGCTTGGTGTATAGCTCTCCAGTATGTTTTCTTTAGGCACACATTGGTGTATATGCTTTGAGTAGAATCGTGCCTCATGATCGTAATCTGGAATGATAACCTGGGACCAGAAGATCAGTTTCTATGTCTTTGAATATTGCTTTTCATCATTTTAATGGCTAGTGCATGGATTAAAATTTAATCAGTTCCCCACTTTCCACATTTAGATTGTTCTCAGTTTTTCACTTTTATAGATGACACTTTGATCAACATTTTAGTAACTATATACTTAGGCTCATTCATTATTTTTTCCTTAGACTAAATTCATAAATTGCTGGGTCAAAGAAAATACAAAATGCTAAGTCTTTCAGTATGTAATTTCCAACCAACCAACCAGTCAACACAAAGATTATACTAATTAGGGCATAGCTTCTGCAGAAAATACAAGACAATATTAGCACATCAATCAGTTTTTTCCCCCCATACTCTCTTACCAACCAGTCGTTGGAAATGGAAACATTCTGAACCGTTTTCCTAAATAAAAAATTGGAAATAAAATAGGATCAGCTCACATGTTAACAATCAGATACAAAACAAGTACCTACTTTCTGAAATGTCACCTTTATCAAACTAGTGCTCTTTGAGGCCCCCTTAGAATGTAGTGCCTGTTTTATAAAAGCACATTTGTTTGGTTTCGAGGTCTGACTGTGCAGGGGGCCCAGGGGCATTCTCATCCTCTTTTGTGCTCTGATTCTCCCTAACAATGCCGACTAAGCACTTTGTTTTCAACCACAGGGTCTGGGCTCTGCATAGCTATACCATGCCTTTTAGATTAAATCTGATTTCTTCCTTCAAGTGGATACTTTATTCTTATAGCAAGCAGGGTGTAGAGTTCAGAGAAAGAAGATCCTGTTTTATAATGTTTATTAATGTCTTAAAACTATGTGCCCATCTGTTCTGAGTCTGAAAGAAATCAAAGTTAGGCTTACAGAAATCAGGCACAGTGAATCAAATCAATCAATTAATTAACCATTGTTGACTGCCAACAATGTGTAAGGCAACAGGAATAACAAAATCAGAGAGTAAACTTAATATACATTGGTACATATTCTACTTTCCTTTAGTTTTAGTTGCTTTTCCTGGAATATTAGAGAAATGTTTACGTTTGCATTGTGTTCTTCCAGATGCTTCTTTTTCTCTTAGCCTGGAAGAAAACCATGGTAGCTTTTAAACTCTCCTGTTTTGAGTCAAAAGATGCTTTCCAAAATTAAGGAAATTGAGCTTGCCATATGGGTATCGCCTTTCTATGTCTCCTCTTTTGCCTATTTTCCTATTCAGGAGTTGTCCTTTCCTTGCTGATTTGTAGGAATTCTTAAAATATTTTTGATATAGATTCTTCATTGTATGTGACACATCTTCTCTTGATTTGCAGTTCATCTTTTTATTTTCTTTAACATATCTTTTGATGAATACAGGTTTTTATTTCATTTCCATTTTATAGTGAGCTTTTTTGTGTCCGGTGTTTAGGAAATCCTCCCCTACCCTCAAGACCTAAAAGTATTTTCCCATTTTTCTTCTAAAAATTTTAAAGTTTTTCTTTTGACATTTGAACCCTTAATGCATCTGGAGTTGATTTGCATGTCTGATGTGAGATAGGAATCTGATTTGCTTTTCATATGGATAATCATGTTTCCCTGTCCCATTTCTTGAATCCCTCATAAATAATCTAGGAAATGCAAATGAAGACCATAAAGAGATACGAATTTATGTCCATTCGATGGGGAAAAATTAAGACATCTGGAGATACCAAGTTCTGAAGAGGACAGATCAATAGGATGTCTTAAGGTGTCGCTGGTGAGAGCGTAAGCTGCCACAACCGCTTTGGAAACCGGTCTGGCATTGTCTTGCTACATTGAACCTTCCCACACCCTACCACCAACCCACATTCCATTCCTGGTTACAAAGCGAGGATGGCTCCAGGTATGCACCAGGAGAGAGAACCACGTATGAAAATCTCCACTGCAGCTCTCTTTATCACAGCAAGAAATGTGAAAGCCTGAACTCCAGTGTCCAGCAGGCCAGATAAATAAAGGCTGGTGTATTCACCGCATGAAACACTACAGGGCACCGAAGATGAATGAATCACAGCAGCCACAATAGTATGAATGACTCTTGGTAATAGAAAACTAAATGGGAATGACGTCCCAGGAGATTATATAGGGCATGATATCTTCTCCAAAAGAGTCACAAACGATTAAAACTAATCATTATATGGTTTGCACACATGTATATGTGATTAAAAAATATATTTTAAATCAAGAACGAATAAAAATAAAAATACAAAATTTTGAATTGTGGTTACATCTAGTGGGAGGAGGCCCGGGAGTGGAGGAGGTAAGTGGGTGAGGGCAGGAGCACTTGGGAGATGGAAGATGATGGTCGGTTTGTTCCTTCTCTAACCGGATAGTGAGCTCATCGGTGTTCATTATATGATCAACAAATAAACATCCAAGTAGATAAAATAAAAGAGGGCTGAGCATGGGCCAGAGATGAGTGGGAGGTAAACCAAGGGTAATGAGTTCAACTTAGTGCCTGAGATCCATTGAAAATACAGTTGGGGAAGAAAATCCACACAGACCCTTTGTGAAACAAGCTGGCCTAAGGTGTGAGGCCATGGTGCTTAAACACAAAGATCAGAAGTGTTGGGGATGAGTAACAGGTATGAACAGATCAAAATTCCTCACCCTAGTAATTTTTTCCACCAGATCCTGATTAGCTGCTAGTTCATAAATATGCAGTCTGGCTAAATGCTATGTGTTTGGGGGCCTATTTGGACCAGAGTGGGGGGGGGGAAAGTCTATAAATCAATTCTCCAAGTAGCTGCTGGATTGAAAGAGAAGCAAGCTGACTAAGAACACTCCAGATTCTTTATGGACTGCCGTTAGAGCACAAGAATAAGTTAAAGATTGAGTTTCCAAACTTTAAATCATAAAAGCAGCTTACATTTTCCCATGATTTTACAGTTTCCGTAGTGTTCTCATATAATGCTTCATTTGATCCTGGGGCAAGAAGACTGAGAACTTATAAAAAATCAAGGCTGTCAGATGTTTGTGACAAAAAAGTAACAATAAAAGTAAAACTGACTTCTGATGTTACTTCAAAACCGAGTCTCTGGATAAAAGTTAACTAAAGGCATCCCCAAAAGTGGGATGTAAATTTCAGCGTGATCTTCTTGTGCTTCAACTTCTTTAAGTCTTCATCTCAACAGGAGGTTATCTAACTGCTGTTCTAAAACTCCAATTCAACAAATATTTGTTGAGTGGCTAAAATATGCAGGGACTGTGCTTGGATCCAGGAATGAAAAATGAACAAGGAGGACAACAGAACAAGGAGGAGCTGTAGAGAAATGGTGTTGAATATAATTAATATATTTCTATTTTAATTTCTTAAAAAATGTGTCATGCACGGTATCTTCTACGAGGCTTTATTTGGTGCTACCTGGAACACGTCTAGTGAAGTCGATGAGCCCTTCTATGTCCCCAGTGGACCTTGCTGTGTTTCCTTTAGAGTATCTTTCATCCTGACTTGCAATTATTTGTAGACGAGTCTATAGCAGATGCTTGCTACCTTTGTTCTGGCCAGGATCTTTTCTTCTCAGAAACTCCTTTCTCCACTTTTTAGGGCTGTCAGTTACATGGCCCCCACCTCTCCCACACACAGGGGAGGCACCCGACACAGACTGACCACACATCGGGGTGGATCTGTGGTCCACGCCTCTCTTTGGAAGCTTGATTTGGACCTTGGAAGAGAAAGAATTCATCTCTCTTCCTCAGATTGCTGGTACTAATATCACAGACACCTAGAACTTTGGCTCCATAGAATCTAAGGACCCATTGGAGAGCAGAGTTATGGGATGAACAAAGACTCAATTCTGATGCTACACTTGAAGCCTGAATCCAGTGGTGCCTGAAGCCCACATCCCTGAAATTTCCAATTAAAAAGAACCAAATATGTTGACTTCTAACTTAGGCTTGTTAGGTGAGTTTTCTTATCGCCTAAGCCTGGGGAAGTCCCAGCTAACACTGTGTGTGTCTCCTCTCTGAAATTGTGAGCTTCTAGGAGGAGCTATGGGTAAGGCTTAATGGACGCCATGTGGACCCTGCTCACACAGCATGCATAATGCCTGGATGAACATGCTCAGCTTCTAGAACAGGTGCATGTAACCCTAGGTGCACAAACTCCCAGGAAAATCCATGAGAGGATATGTATATGCAGATTTTTGGGGTGAAAAATAATACCTGTCATCGGAGTATTGCTTTGAGTATCAAAGATGCTCAAAGGACTCGCAAATCAAGAAAATTCAAGAACTCCCCCTGGTGTAAAGGTTCTGACTAGCAAACTCAGCCTGGTTTCACTGACAGCAGTCATCACATCTGGAGGCATAGAGCCAGGGGAGAAAGAGCTTTGCAAAAGCTTTCCAAGCCGAGAGGATGCAAAAGCTTGCTATATTCCAGATAAAATCATGCCATGTTCATTTGGTTGGTTGGTTTTTGTATGGAAGGATGCCTTCTGGTTTGTTCTTCCAGGTCCACTGGGGGAATACAGCTGGGCAATGTGAGATAAGACAAGAAATCCAACCCCTCCGGACCCCACCTCCCACCCCATATCACATGACAGAATGCCTCCTGGGCTCGCTCACAGTCCATGGGATCCCTTGAGCACTGACCAAACCAAATCTAATTCTGTTATTAATCTCTAGCTGCCATTATTTTTTATTTCTTTTTTGCCATGATGGTGGTGGCAGTAAAACACACATAATATAACATCTTGACCATTTTCAAGGGCCCAGTTCGGTGGCGGTTCAGTACATTCACATTGTTGCGCAACCCTCCATTCCCAGAACTTGGTTTCCTATGACTGCTATAACAAACATTACCACAAATGTGGTGGCTTGCAACAACAGAAGTTTATTTGCTCACAGTTCCAGGGGCCAGGAGTCCAAAATCAAGGTGTCAGCAGGACATGATCCCTCCAAAGACTGTAGAGGAACGTCCTTCCTGTCTCTGCCGCTTCCGGTGGCCCCAGGCCTTCATTGGCTCATGGCTTTATCATTCCTGTTTCTGCCTCTCTCCTCCCATGGTCTTCTCTGATCATGGGCCTTCTTTTCTTTCTCTTATAAGGACATCTAGTCTTTGGATTTAGGGACCCTCCTCTGAGTAATCCAGGATAATCTCTTCTTGATATTTTTAATTAATTTTGCAAAGACTCTTTCTCCAAATAGGTCATATTCCCAGGTTCTGAGGGTTGGGACATGGACCTGTCTTTCTGGGGGTCACAATTCAACCCACTGCTGCTGGGTTACCCTAGAAGTAAATGCCGTATGAGGAAACTGATCTCAGGAAGCACCAACAGGAGAGTGGGAAGTGGCAGGGAAGAGAAGGAAGCCCATATGGAATGCCCTAACACGGCAGTACTGAGAAACGAGCAGCACTCACTTCCACAGGGAACCCTGGGAGATGGCATGGAACACACCTCAAGACTATCCCACCTACAAAACAAAGATGCTCAGAATCTCTCGTCATTGACTGAAGGCTGTCCCCAGGGACATTAACTCCCTGACACTTCTCTCCCTCACACTCAGGCAAAGGCAAAGCTCTTGGAGACAGTGATATATTTGCAATAGGACACCATCGTCACATCCTAAAATGCTAGCGCCTCCCACGAGTGGGTGGGGCATGGATAGTATCTGCCAGGAGGCAAGTCAGGAAGTTTATTGCTTATATCAAGACTGAAGAAGGACCTACTAGAGTTGTCCACTGATAGATCATTAAAATAATATTTGATGGAATATCACTAAAGGTAAGGGGTGCCTGGGTGGCTCAGTCATTAAGTGTCTGCTTTTGGCTCAGGGGTCCTGGCATCGAGCCCCACAACAGGCTCTCTGTTCAGCGGGAAGCCTGCTTCTCCCTCTCCCACTCCCCCTGCTTGTGTTCCCTCTCTCACTGTCTCTCTGCCAAATAAATAAATTAAATCTTTTTTTTTTTTTTTTTTTTTTTTAAAGAATACTATCACTAAAGGATTTGGGGCACAAAGCTGAGAAGAATGTCAAAGAATTGAGTGACATTAGCATGCAAATTACTTCCATTCTCCTTTGCACATTTATTTGGACAAAATCAATCATTATATAAATCTCGATTATAGATACGTAGAGTTAAAGATATGATCTTGAAAATGGGGATAAGTAGGGATATGTGATATTTATCAGTATGAAGAGCTTATCACTGAGTACATGAGCCAAGATTTTAAAAGACCAATAATATTTTACTTTACATTGAATACTTCTGAAAATATGTAGCATATTTACTTGTTTTTAACACAGAGCCTTAGGGTCACTGCAGATTTTTAAATTTCTGATTTGAATTTATATAAGTATTTTTGTTCTGGAGATTTAAGATATTGTGATAAAAAGTATCTTAATTTGGAATGCAAACATAGGTTTAAAGAGAAAAAATGATGTATAATGTCTTGCTCTTAATAAAGTACTTTTTCTTTTTTTTATGGATGAATTTAGATTTCACTGGATAAGGGTAAAAGAGTGATGCTGTTTTATTTTAAAATGTAAGAATTTATAAAACCCAGGAAATACCCTCCTTTGTAATTCCATATAGACACAATGAAAACTTTCATAAACCCCTCTAAAATTCTTTTTGGAGACATATGAACTAACCTCTATATCCAAATCCCTAACTTCCAGGAAAGAGATGACCCGTGTGGGGCAGATAACTTCCCCTGGTGGAATCCACTGTGGCCTGTGACATGGGATCACAGCCCTTGCAGGGCACTCACCACCATCAATAGTTTTCAGAGAAGAGGGTGGTAGTTAAAAAAGCTGACCCTAGTGAACTGAATTTTCCACTTAATCCATTCTTTTTTTTTTTTTAAGATTTTATTTATTTGACAAACAGAGATCACAAGTAGATGGAGACGCAGGCAGAGAGAGAAGGGGAAGCAGGATCCTCGCTGAGCAGAGAGACTGGTGCGGGACTCGATTTCAGGACCCTGAGATCATGACCTGAGCCGAAGACAGAGGCTTAACATACTGAGCCACCCGGTGCCCCCAATCCGTTCTTTTAAACCAATTTTTCTGAGGGAATGGACTGCGGCCACTCAGAAATATATGGAGACCAATGCTCCCCCCAAATCTCTGAGGCACGCTGATTTTCAGAGACAATGGAGGACGCTGGATATGCAGCCTGCCCCCATTACCTCCGTCTCCACTTAGGCTGAGAAGCAGGTCAGCTCTTTGTTCGTGGAAGGAAACGCTCAGCACATGAAGTATCCCATAAGCCTCCCTCCTGTAATAAATTTCCATCCTTCTTCCAGGCAGCAGGCCAATGTGTATTTTAGATTCCTTCTTGAGCATCTGTCAGCGTCTCTACCTCTTGCTTCTTAAGCCAACCTACATTCTGCTCTTATATTTTTAATCAGGTTGAGTAATGCAGCTACCATTCTAGGACAAAACTGGATTGATTTGCTGTGACTATGAATAACGTAACAGGGAAGAAAAAGGAAACGTGTACAGACAGTGTGTCTCCGGAGAGGTTCACGAGATTCTCTGAGGCACATCCGGCTCCAGTGCGGTGTTTCCCAGAACTGCAGACATTTTTGTACTCTCTTCATGAATTTTGTTATATCCACTTACTACCTGTGCCTTAAAAAAAAAAAAAAAAAAGAAAGAAAGAAAGAAAGAAGGAAAGAAAAAAAACCAGCAGTATGGAGATATAATTCACCTCTTTAAAGTGTACAATTCCATATCTTTAGCACATGCAGAGTTGTGCAACCAACACCATAATCTAATTTTAGAACATTTTCATCCCCCACAGAAGAAAGCCCATATCCATTAGCAGTAGCTCCCCCATCCCTCCCACACACCTACTCCCCAGCCCTAAAGAACCATTAATCTACTTTATGCCTCTATGGATTTGCCTATTCTGACTTTTCATAAATCGTAAAATTTGTGACTGGCTGATCTCAAGGTTCATCCATGTCATAGCATGAATTAGTACTTCAACCCTTTTTATGGCCAAATAATATCTCATTAAATGAATATCCCACTGTATTAGTCAGAATTCCCCCAGAGAAACAGAACTGACAGAATACGTATATGTAGAGAGAACCCAAGATTTATTCTTAAGGAATTGGCTCATGATGGTGAAGGCTTGGTGAGTCCAAAATCTGATGGAGTAGGCTGACAGTCTGGAGATCCAGGGAAGAGTTGGAGTTTGAGTCCAAAGGCAGTCTGCTGGCAGTATTCCTTCTTACTCAGGGCAAGTCAACCTTTGGTCTTATTTAGACCTTCAACTGATTGGATGAGGCCCACCTACATTTTGGGGGGGGGTAACCTGCTTTACCCAGAATCCACCATTTATTTATTTATTTATCAGAGAGAGAAGGAGCAAGCCGGGGGTGGCAGGCAGAGGGACCAATTTAAATGTTAATTGCATCCGGGGGCACCTGGGTGGCTCAGTCAGTTGAGTGCCTGACTCTTGGTTCCAGTTTAGGTTATGATCTCAGGGTTGTGGGATCAAGCCCCGCACGAAGCTCCAGCTGAGCCTCAAGTCTGCTTGTCCCTCTCCCTCTGCTCGTTCCCCTACTCTTTCTGTCTCTCTAAAATAAATAAAGTCTTTTAAAATTAAAAAAAGAAGCAAAAAAATAAATGTTAATCACATCCAAAAAATACCTACACAGAAACATCCCTAATAATGTTTGACCAAATATTGAGGCACTATGTCCCAGCCACATTGACATATCAAATTAACCATTGCAACCACATTTTATTTATCCGTGCAGCAGGTGATGGGAAATTGGTGTTGTTCCCACTTTTTGTCAGGTACAGATATTTGTGTGGACATGTGTTTTCATTTACCTAGCGGTGAAATTGCTAGGTCAGGTGGTAACTCCATGCTTTATATTTTGAGGAACTGCCAAACTGTTTTCCAAAATAGCTGCGTCATTTTGCATTCCCACTAGCACTGTGTGAGAGTTCCAATTTCCCCATAAGTTTGCTAATACTTGCCATTATCTTTTTTATTATAACCATCCTAATAGGTGTGAAGTGGCATCTCGTTTCCATTTCCCTTATGACTGATGATATCAAGTGTCTTTTCATTTACTGATTGATTGGCCTTTTGCATATCTTCTTCAGAGAAACGACCATTCAGATTCTTTGCCCATTTGTTAATTGGGTTATTTCTCTTTTTATTATTAAGTTGTAAGAGTTCTTTATAGATTCAGAATACAGGTCCTGGGGTCTCCTGGGTGGCTCAGTGGGTTAAGCCTCTGCCCTCGGCTTAGGTCATGATCTCAGGGTCCTGGGATGGAGCCCTGCATCAGGCTCTTTGCTCAGCAGGGAGCCTGCTTCCTCCTCTGTCTCTGCCTGCTTCTCTGCCTACTTGTGATCTTTCTCTCTCCGTCAAATAAATAAATAAAATCTTAAAAAAAAAAAAAAACCAACCCCTCCCTACTTAAAAAAAAAAAAATAGGGGCGCCTGGGTGGCTCAGTGGATTAAGCCGCTGCCTTCGGCTCAGGTCATGATCTCAGGGTCCTGGGATCGAGCCCCGCATCGGGCTCTCTGCTCCGCAGGGAGCCTGCTTCCTCCTCTCTCTCTGCCTGCCTCTCTGCCTACTTGTGATCTCTCTCTCTGTCAAATAAATAAATAAAATCTTTAAAAAAAAAAAGAATAAAAAGAAAAAGGCCCTATATCTGATAGCTAATTTACAAATATGTTCTCCCATTCTGTGGGTTATTTTTTTCATTTTCTTAATGGTATAGTTTGTAGCACTGAAGTTTTTACTTTTGATGAAATCCCATTTATTCATTTTTCTCTTTGTTGCTTATTCTCTTGGCTTCATATCTGAGAAGCGACTGCCTAACTGAAGGTCTCAAAATCTACTTTTACATT